>NW_017729034.1:6696661-6735350 GCF_001723915.1 Gavialis gangeticus
GGGGGGGGGGGGGGGGGGACATGCTCCCTCTGCCTATGTGACTGGCCTCACACACCTGGGTGGGGGGCTTAAATTTCCTACTGTTCTAAGCAATAGCATCATGACTGGGAGGGGGCTAGAGACCCTGCCAGTCTGCCCAGCAACCAGTGATGCATGTCAAATTGGTTGGCTGGCAGCCAACAGCTGCTGGCCTTCATTGGATCAGATAAATGAGGTCATAAGCTTTATATAAGTTAAAGACTGCCCAGGAGAAGAGACGGCAGCCATGATGAAAACACAGAGATGAGCTGGACATCTTCAGCTCTCTCTCTTGAAACACATGGACACACTATGAACTGCCTGCCTCCAGACGAAAGCTCTATCAGCCTCTGGATGATACTTGTGAGTAAACTACTTGAAACCGAATTAGATATATAGCCTGCAGAAACTCAGATGCGTGATCAAAGGCTACCATGCCACTGTTTGTTCTAAGGGAAAAGTGGCCCCTCGCCTGCCCCATGTCTGGAACACCCTGCTGCAGCCACTCACAGCCCACGCGGGGCTGTCCGGAGCAGGCACAGGCAGCCTCATGCAGGCTGCAGGTGGCTGCAGCACGGGGCTCTGGCCATGTGGCAGGTGAGCGGCCACTTCTTCCCACGCTCAGCACCAGCTTGTAACCCTCCCCACTGCCAGCCTGCATGGGGGTGGGGAAGAAAGCAGCCCCTCCCCGCACCATGCCCAGCACCCCATGCTGCAGCCACTCACAGCCCACCTGAGCCTGCTCCAGACAGCCCCGTGAAGGCTGTAAGTGCTTGCAGTGTGGGGTGCCGGCCATGGGGTGGGCGAGGGACCACTTTTCTCCGTGCAGGGAAGGAGCCCAGGGAAAAGCTAAACATGGGGGGGAAGCAGCCTCTCCCCCACCCCACACCCAGTGCCCCACACTGCAGGTACTCGCAACCTGAATGGGCTGTCCGGAGCAGGCACAGGCAGCCCCACATGGGCTGCAAGCAGCTGCAGCATGGGGCACAGGGGGCGTAGGCACATCCACTTTCCCACTCCCCCGCACTCCTTCCCTGCCCAGGGTCTCCCCCGACAATTACCTGAGCTTCCTGCCGAGGCAGCCATGTGCTCCCAGCCCAGAAACTGTGGCTGGGGCTTCCGGTTGGGAGGCATGGCCAGGTGGGCCCCGCTGTTGTGGGAGCCCGCTGGGCTTCCCCTGGGTTCTACTGCCCTTGGTTCCTGTCATTTTTCACAGGAACCAAGGGCAGAGAAATACTCATTTTCTACATTTTTTTGCCCCACAGGCTGGAGAGAATGGCCTTGCAGGCCAGATCCAGCCCACGGGCTGTATTTTGGCCATCCCTGCCTTATAATCAATAAAGATCTCCTGTGTACCTAGCATGGGAGACTTATTGGGAGAGGGTCTAGATTATGCCTTAGGGTCCCCTTGGTCCAGCTGCCTAAGGGAGACCATTATTTGTGTTTCAGACTAAGGGAAGCACCCCAAGTTCTTGCAGTGGGTTGAGTACCCTTTGGATCTATAAAGCCTGTGTACCTCATGAGGCACAGAGCCACTAAAAGACCGAGACTCACGAGTGGTGGCAATGTTACCCCCAGGGTTGCAGGTGTGCTCCAGAAAGGAAGTCGGCCAGACACGAGGTGCCCCCAGGGAGGCACCTGGAGCCTGGTAGGTGGGTGGCTCAGTACAGAAGGACCCCCTACTGGCCCGCCACAGTGTATATGATTGCAGCTACTTCCGCCAATTCTTTGGCTCAGTCTAAAACAAGGTAGCAGAAGGAAAGAAAAATAAAGGCAGGACTTGCAAAGGCTGGTCCTACAGGTGAAGCAGCTCTTTTCCTGTAGCCTAAATTTGCCACTACTATGCAAGGTGAAAGTTTCAGAAGAGTACCAAGATCCCAAGAAAAAAAAGATGCTTTCTTTCTTCAGGGAAATGGAAGTTACAAGCGTAAGGCAGTGGGCACCAGCCTTTTTGGTAGGTGTGTCACATATTAGCCCGTAACCTCCCTTCACCTGGTCATACACATGAAAAAAGGGGTTTTCAAAAAAAATCTATAAGCATCAGTGGACCATGCATGTAAAATGACCATATCTTGCTGTTCTTTTGTTTTTCCGTTTAGAGATATGGACTTAATTAAATAAATAGGATTTACAAGAATTCAGACCAGGCAAAATCAGGGCCCCGTTCTGGTATGTACTACACACAGATAATGAGAGAGTCCCCAGCCTGAGGCAGTTTTGAACTACGTAATCAAGAGAAAAGAGATAAAGGGGTGAAGTTTTGTTTCCAGGAGCACAAATTAAATTAGTTATGAAACTGGCAGCATGTCAGAGTCCCAGTCCAGCACCCTATCTACTAGACAACACAGCCTCCTAGAAAAATCACAAAACCATTGTGCTACGTGCATTTTCTACTTCTTACCATCCTCTCACTTGATAGAATCAGCTGCTGCTTAACATCAGGATCTTAAACCAGAATCTGTATGTACAGGCTTTCTTTTTCCCACACCAGCCATTCGAATCAATGAGTAAAATACAATGAAATACCAAAACGGTAGGGAGTTTATTGATGGGGCTCAGCATGGGCTCTTTACTTTGCTCTCTCTGTTTTGCCACCATTTACTAGAATCTCCAGTTATTACATTCAAAAGGGCTCTGCCCAAGGTGGCCCCCAATAAGTGACAGACATGGTATTATTGGTAATTTCAGACCTCTGCCTTGCAGAGACAGGGTGCTGGTAGGTGGAGATTATTTGGGAAAGTCTGGGCCTTGATACACACTGCAATTTGAGCTGCCCAAATGTTGATGGGTGTCAGCACTAGCTCGCATTTGGAGCAGTCACACATTCAAGCCAGCAGTGATAAGAAATCCCCACCCCATCCCTTCCCCTCCCATTCCAGGCTTCCCCCTGCCCCTCAGGGCTCCCCCTCTGCTCCTCAGGGACTCCCCGCTGCCCTCCCCTGGACCTCACTGCTCACCCATGCCCCCTACTCCATTCCCCAGCCCAGAGAGTGGCAGCAGCCAGGCAGGATCCCCTTCCCTGTCTGCTCCCTCAGGACAACACTGGCAGCCAAAAAATTGCTAGGGAGGGCAGGGGTGGTGAGTGGAGATCCAGGGTGCTGGGGGTGCAGAGGACAGCAGACTCAATTCAGGGGGGGCAGTGGGTCAACTGGGGCTGGTGATTTCCCACCCTGCACCTCAGGGTTCCCCCATTCCTCCCCGCAGCTTACTTCTGGCTGCTGCTGCCGTCCTGAGGAATCTGCCTGAGGTGGGTGTGGGAGTGACCTAGCCTGGGGAGCTGAAAGTGGAGGCTGATCCAGGCTAGTGGGGGATGAGGGTGGGGGGCCTGATGTGAGCTGGCAGGGAATGGTAGCCCAAATTTGGGACTGATTCGGCAGAGGGTGCAGGGGGACTGATCCAGGCCAGCAGGGGAGGGGGTGGCAAATGGGCTGTTTACACTAATGTGTGGCCTAGAGTGGCTACATGTTAGTGTAACATGAGCTGGGTAACACAGATCAGAGTGGCATAACTTCAAAGCTGCCTAAAGGGTGCTTAGAACTAGTTTCAGGTATTAAAGTGTGGACAATCCAGGCATTAAGAGCTCCAGGAGCTGCCCAAAATTAATATGCAACAAGGCCCTCTGAACTGCTCCAAAATCACAAGCCAGGTTTCAGGTCCCTAAGGGCCTTGTTGCATGGTGATTTTGGGTGGCTCCTGGAGCTCTTAACCCATGGATTGTCCACAAATTAACACCTTAAAGTGGTTTTAAGCGTTCATTATGCAGCTCAAAGTCATGTCACTCCAGGGCAGGATTATCTCTGATCTATACTACCCAGTTCCTGTTCCCTTAAGGTAAGGCCACTCCCCACAGATGCGCCACCCAAACTGAAGTTCTCCAGTATCCCAGGATCTTTCCCACTCCCACTCCCTGATCAGAGATAGAAGCATGTTCTGGCTTTCCAGCCCTCTATTGGCAAGTCACAGCTACAGCTCCTAGTCTTGCCCCTGCTCCCCAGGCCTCCAGTGGCAAGTCACAGCTGTACAAGAGGAGACAGTCAGAAAAAGTTTCTAGACTGCTGCCAGTCTCTCCAAGGTGTGACTGCTCCAAGCTTCACATTAGCACTAACACTGATCAACATTTGTGTGGCTCACAGCCTAAGGTGTAACAAGACCCTAACAGCAAACTGCTATAAAGAACTCTATCTGGGATCAGATACTATGGAGAAAATGTGAAATGGAAGGGATCTCAGAGGCCTTTGAGGGCCATGGAACTTCATGGTGAACATATTTCATGGGCACCATATAACTCTGCCTAGAACATCCAAAAAAGCTAAACCTTGGCTACCAAGAGATGGCAGAGCTGTCCCTATGGCCATGTAACATCTCTAGCTGGAGGTGGAGGTTAGCCCTCACAGAATCCTTGTCTCAACTGCTTGATAAGGACTTTTTGATGGTCTACAAATCCCAAAAGGGGTATTTGACCTATTCTGACTCCCTTAATTAGCCTCATTGGCAGGAGCAGTGCTATGATGCGCTTGAGGGGGCTATGGCCACCCCAACATTCATCTTATCCCTCCCTGTACCCACCCTTCCCAGCACTACCACCTGCCCAAGCTGAGCTCAGAAAGGTGTAGTACTCCCAAAAGGGGAGTTGCCAGCTTCTTTCCAGTGGGGAGGCTGGGCTTGGAGCAGGCAGGATGGGGTGGGCTCAGCTGTGTGGGGCAGGCAGGCAGTGGAAGCACTGGGACAGGTGACTACAGGTAGGCTAAGGTGAATTTTGGGGTGTCTATTCCTGTCTCAGTTGAGCCCAGCCCCCTGACTGGAAGAGGCTAGCACCACTCGTGCTCATTGGCAGTAGGGGCTGGATCCTTTTTCACCTATTAGGCATTAAAATGGTAAGCAGGTATCTAAGTGCAATCCTACTCCACTCTGCTGAGTTCCTGAAAAACCTTTCACATGAAAGATGGGCAGGTCCTCCTTGCCTCTTTCTGTGACTCAGCCTTCAGTCTAAGAGGAAAGCACTTTTCCTTTTTAATGTCAGCAGGGTTGAATAAGATCACAACTAAATATCTAACTGCCACTTAAACACATAATGGGTGGAATAAGATCTTGTCCTAGATGGGGATAGATCTTGAAAGGTTAGGAGCCTCAACAACACGCAAAAGTCAGGACTAATGTCTTGAACTATCCAAGTCACTTGACCCTGCAAGAAATGGCATGAACAAACTCTCTGCTTTTACTCCTGGTCTCTCTCATGCTTTACCACCACTACTGTTTCCCCTGTGGAAATAGGAAAGGCAGAAGTGTAAAGAGAATGTAAAATGGGGGGGGGGGGGAATCAAACCAAAAAGTGTCATGCTTCAGACTAAATTCCAGATTCTGTTTGGACTTGAAGGACTATAGAAGGGTGTGCATGAAGGGAGTGGGTGGTATTCGTTCCAATCTGGTTCACCCATCTCTATGTTGTCCCTTTTCATTTTTCTACCTACATGAAGAATGAATCCAAAGCTGTCACCTTGCATTTAATTCTTTCCTAGACTTGCAGGTCAAAGTTGTGGTTGTTAATCAATCTGGGACTGGTACCATGTTCTGTTTTCCCTTCAAGAACTGCACATGGTGGCTTCAAGTGGAGGTAAGCAGGACAAAAAGGTTACAGTAGAAAGGAGCTTGAAGAAGGCAGCTCAGCAGTAACTCACAGCCATTCTCCACAACTCCTTCTGGCAGGAGAAGGAAAGAACAGAAAAGGGGAAGGGGGGCAAGGGCAAAGGAATGCAAGTGAAAGCTCTCCACAAGCCTTTCTAGAGAAGGTGACTCATCTTTCCAGGAAAACAAAGTCTTCAAGAGGCATCTGACTGACAAACTCTTGCTGCCTCATCAGCTCAGGCATGTCCCCTGGATCTGTCATATTAAGGGGCTGTGTGATTTCATGCAGAGCCTGTGATCAGTAGGCAGAGAACAGAGATAAAGCCACTTGGGAGTGGAAAAGAGTGTGATCATTCACACATGTACCAAGTGCTTTTGCAAGCATAGAAAAAAAGCATTGAAAAAAAACAAAAACAAAAAACCCTGTCTGGCCCTTGGGAATTGTGGCTGTAGGATCCTGAAACTGGTATCGTGTCTAGTCCTCATCGTTGCCTGCCTCTGTCTGAACATAAAACAAATCAGAAAAGGAGGAATCCTTTACCAGCAAGCCTTGATCTGCTGACAGTTATCTCTACTTGGTAGGTGGAGGTATGTCTGCATTTGAGGGATTTCTTTTATCTTGTTTGCAGACAGAATGACTTCCCTGTCATCTCAGCAGTGCAGTCTCATCAACAAGATGGTTGTGACAGCAGCTGCTCATAGCCATAAGGGCTTGAGGGACAGGAAAATACTTCTGTGCTAAGAGGTTCATGGGTGAAAAAAAACACAGAGCATTGTTGTGTACATGGACCCTACAGATCTCCTAAAGTATAAAGAAACAGGTGGGTTACAACTCAGTATAGGTCCTTGTGCTTAGTCTAGGACATCAGATCTAGTCTGGCCACTGCCATCTGACAATAGGACATGAGATCATGCCACCTGTAGCTTTTGTGCCCATAGGCAGGGATAATGGACCTACCACTACCAAACACCAAGTTCTCTCACATTGGATAAACTTTTGCTTTGTTCTAAATGCATCTCCTATGCCCTGCTGAATGCCTGGTGTGAACATGCTGCTTAATATCTTCCTGAAGTATCTTTGGGTAGTGTGTTATATGCCTTTAAAGTATCAACAGCAATGGCTTTATTACAAGTGGTACTAGCTAGAAACAAGGACCATGGAAAGTAACATTACCCAAAAAAGCCCAATTCATAACCTACCTGTGAATTCATCATAGGCCAGTTTTGCTAAATATAATACAAGGAAAATCTAGGCCTGACTCTCCTTTCAACATGGCCTTTACATTAATCTGATCCATTGCGGTCCAGCAGTAGTAGGTCCTTATCCCTGTTTAAGGGCCCATCCATGGGAGGGCACCACAGTCACATCTCCTACAGCCCAATAGCAGAAACCAGACTAGAATTGAGGTCCAAGGACACCCAGGAATAACATGCACCTGTTCTATACCAACATTAGTCAGAGAGGTAAATCTAGCCTTTCTGTATTTTTAAAGATTTCCTGCCATTTCCTTTTGGCTGTGGAACGCGTTGTTGCTTCACAGTTGGACAACATGATGATCTGTGATATGCTGGTGAGAAGTTCCTCATATTGCCCAAAAAGCCAGCAAAAGTACTTCGTAATTTCATAGCTAGGAAGGGTAGGTGTTAAATACACACATACATTTGTCTTGCATTACATATCAGAGTGCAGGGGAAGTAACAAAAGCAATTTGGACAAAAGGGCTGGAGAAGCAGGTGCATGTTCAATGAATTTGACACATACGGGGAGATATGACCTCCGTTTGGGTAACCAAGTATCTTATTCCACAGATGACTATATGAATAAAATTTGCCCATCTTAGGTACCAGATTATTATGTTCCATATAACAATTTAGTTTTCCTAAACAGTCAAAAAGGAAGAACAAGTTAAATGCAGTACCCCCACCCCCACTGTTTGTGCGGTAAGAGAATGTTCTAAATGCAGTGTTGCCAGCTCCTGTGATTTTATCGCAGGTCTTATTATATCTAATTGCTTTGCCCCCCTTAAATCCACAGCTTCAGAAGCTGAGAATTTCAGCTTTAATTTTTTTTAAAATGTACATTTTTATCCCCCACAGTTGTAGAGAAAAGTTTGAAAATGTTAACTGACTGCATCCTAAAAGTTCAGAAACTTCAAGTCATGAAGACAGAAAGACCCAAGTTTACAATATTCTAAAATTACAGGATATTTGAGAGGGGACCCAATTTCTGAATGTGCAAGACAGTCAATACTGTAAATATTCTTTATTTTTGCCATTGTTTCTTCTTAGTGCCAACTCTTATGATGCAGACAAGGTTGTTTGTGTAAATCCAGTATTTTATATTAGACCAACTCAAATAGTTGGGAAAAAAATCTTCTTTGCAAGCTTTCAGGTACAATTGCGCTTCATCAGGCAGAGGAAAAGTCTGCAGATGGTCCTTAGACCAAAACAGCTACGCCCTACTCTCATGACACAGCACTTCCCCACAGGGAAAGGTTTAATTCCCCTAGTTATTAAAGAACATTTCAGGTTTCTTACAGGAAAATGCAATAGATGCATGGGTAGAAAGTTCAGGATGTTTGCTTCGCAGCAGCAGGCTCTTTCTGAAAATGTTTGCCCTTTTTTATGTCTTGAAGTGCCTGTGTAAATCAAGCCTCCCTAATTTGCATGTGAAGAGCATACAGTGCCAGGTAATGTCCTCTTCTCTGTATCCCAAAGTGCTCTCCTGTCTGTCTCTTTGTGGAATTCTAAAGTGCTCTCGCAAATGGTTAGACTGACACCTGCGGTGAGCAGTACTTGGTAGGGTCCAAGCAGCAAGTGAGAGCACTTTATAATTCCAGAAAGAGTGCAAAAAAGGCAGGGGAGCCCTTGTGAAGTAGTGGAACCATACTGAGAGAGTGTTGCAATTAACAGTGGTTGATACTGAAAGCTTTCCCCCCCAACCCCATTTTAATTTTTGAAGTGCAAGGGAAGCAGAAAGAGCATTTTCCATTTACCTATCTACAACACCACAAATCATCCCCTTTGGAGCAAAAGGGTTAAACGTGCCAGTTGGCTATGTTGCTACAGTATCCTATATAATATTATATGTTCAAATTTATTTCAATATCCGTGAATCTGAACTGTTGCTTAAAACCTTTGAAATCTTAAGTGAATTGCCCAAATTATTCTTTTTTCCCCCCTATAAGAAGCACTATTAAATGCCAGTTCTTTTCCAAATTTTCAAGAAGGAATGATCCCCATTCCAAAAAGCTAATACCCAAGGAAGGATGACTAGATGGCAGGTGGCAGAAGGGACAAAAACAAAGGCAGTTTTTAGGTAGATCTGCTCAATAGCATGGCAGAAGTGAGTCTGTATGCACTGTGCACCCACTGATTTAGTTCCATACCTCTGTATGGGACTTGAGAGGCAAAAATTAAACAAAACAGACTATTTCTTTAGTTTTCTGTAGGGCCTGGGACCCCCTACTAGACCACATCTCCAGTAATGCACTGTGGTCTCCCCTCTTAGTGTGCACTATTGAGTTTCCCAGCCAAGGTGCATCTTGGGACTTGTAGTCCAACTAGTGATCCTGGCCAACACACAACTACAGGGACACGATGAGCAAACTACAACTCCAAGAAGGCAATGCTACTTTCATTGCTTTCAGCCCAAATCCTTCATCTTTCAAGCCCTGAGTAAAAACCTGAATATTTCAGTGAGAACACGGTATTCTTGCCCTGCTCTCATTATGGCTAGGGACAGAAATTCGAAAGGCCTGAGCATGAATTGATTCAATCTTCACAGGTTAGTCTAACCTGGCTGGGTTCAATCTCATCGTAACTGCACGGACATCCCAGAAATGAAGGCACATGCTTAAGCAGAGAGGGGTGGGGGTGGGAGGGGCAGGGAAAGAGGGCACGGGGAAGCAAGCAGACCCTGCTGTGCTTGCAAGTCCTTACCAGAGCTCTGGCCAAGCAGCAGTGGAGGGGAGGAAGGGGAAGAGCCAGCCCTGCTGTGGAGCAGAGAGCCTCACCCAGGCCAGAGAGCATGCTGGGGGTGTCTGGTTTAACTTAAACCAGCAAAGGGTCTGGGACAGACATTGCATAAAATGGTTTGACCAAAACCAGTTAGATCTTATTGAATTTTATTAGTAGATGTTAAGAGGCATGAATCCAAAAATATGACAAAGCCAGTAGGGAAATACAGATTGCCTGAGTGAGGGACTAACAAGAGGGATGGGGGTAAGGAGGGGAATGCAATGCGGTTACAGAGAATATGTTAGCCAACTAAGCCTGGGCGTGGGGGAGGAGGGTGGGGGTTCACGATGCTGAGAGAGAAAGAAGATGGATGCACACAAACCTGTACAATGGCCCACAGTGGTGGAGGAAGTAGGTTGAAGACAGTTCTTAGTCCATATAGAGTCTCATCACAGGGGTCCTCTTCGGGTGGAGTGAGGTGGTCCGTTGCTGATGATTCTTCTCGAGGTGAAGTCCATCAGGTGCAGAGGAAGGTTCAGGCAGGCCCTTCTGGGTCCAGTCCGGTGGCGGTTGGTCTGGTGGGGTTGGTGTACTGGTGGTGGCCCATGATGTGCTCAACATAGATGTCATGGGACCAGAGGATTGCATCCGACACCATGAGGTAGCGCATCAGTGTGGCGTAGTGGCAGGAGATGCAGCAGGCACACAGGTCGCTCTCGTTGCTGGGGTCCCAAGCTCCGAGCGTTCCCACAACGAGCGTATCGACCATCATGTCGCAGCTGCGACCCCTCAGGCTGTAGGCCAGCAGGGTGCACTTCTCCCGCTTGTTAGCCCGGGTGTCGGTGAAGGCTTGGCGCCAGTTCTCAAATGGGGTGGTCACGTCAGTTATCATGATCTTCTTGGCCTCTTCGCTCATGATCACGATGTTGGGGTCACGTAGCTCTTGTAGCCTGGGACAGTGCGGTTCACGGAGATCTCCCCCACTGCAGCTGCAATGGCCCTCACCAGGCGGTCCTGGACAGCGTTATGGCAGAGCTGCCAGGCTCTGGTGTGCGGCCTGCAGCTGCACAGCACGTGGGGGAGGGTCTCTGCTGCGTAACCGCACCATCGGCACCTCCTGTCCCAGTGGCTGAAGCAGACGGCCCTGTTCAGAGGCAGGCAGTTGAGGTGGGTGCTGTGGAGGAAGTGCCAGTCTGTAAAGCATGTGAAGCTCCTGCTGGGCATGAAGTCGTTGCTGGAGTCCCACTTTGAGGTGACATCAAAGACTACATTCAACCAGGTTTATCGCAAACCGGTTTCAGACATTTTCAAGCACTGACCATCTGTTCTGTTACAGGCTTAAACTAAACTAGTTTCTGATCCTTTAAACCAGTTTATATTTAACGTCTGTCCCTAGCCCATGTGTTTTGCTCATCCTCAAAACTAGGCAAGGTGGAAAGTACTAGTTCTGACCACAGGGTATGAGGCTCCCTCCAAGGCTGCGGGAACCAGGGACAGAAACAGAAATGCATCATAGGGGCAACCCCAAGAAGAAGTCAAGCTCATGAGTGGCTTTATGATGAGGATTACATTTGGTGGTTGTTTAAATTATTATTTAACAAGATGAAAATGGTGGTGGTGATATTTAGAGCAGATCCCATCTCTGGGTGAGAATCTCCCAATGGATGAAAGGATCTAGCTCTCATGAATGTCAGTGGAGACTGTCCAGGCTGGGCCACCCTGGGCTTACTGTGTTAGAAGCCAGTTGGCAATGGCATTTGCTTGGAAAAAGCAACTAACACAGAGGGCATGTGAAAGGGAAATAAATTACCATGTAGGGGAATACTTTACTCTGTGCTCTCTCGCTAGTTGCTGTTCCTACCATACCTTCTGGCATAAGTGATACGATATTCCTGTATGTCACCTCAACTTACAGCCCATTAACTTTTCTAAATTCAGAGTTGTGTGTGAATACATGAGGCAATTCACACACGAGAGATTATGTATGCATCAGAGTCCAAGAGAGTACAGGCTTCCAAGAACAAGGGGTTGTGCATATCAGAGTCCATGTGTATGTATGTATATGTGAATGTGTATGTGCAGGCAGGCATGCATAAGTGTGAACATGTAGCTCGCCACTGCTATTCCAAGCGCTTCACTTAGCAAATGAGTTCAATAATATTCCCCCTGAAATTGGTTGCTCCCGGGTGTTTAACGAATGGTTGGTCATTTAATGGTCCGAGGCAAAGCCAAGGAAGGTTAACGTACTGACAAAGCGGACATTAACTATGATAACAACTGTTTTCATGGGGGATTATTGCTGTTATAAACCTTTTTCAACATCATAATGCCAGTGATTATTCCTCACTTTATCCTTCTGTTTAAAGTTTGCAGCAGCCTCCACAGAGGAAAGCACACAGCACAGGCTTCAAACTTTTAATAGTCATATTCCCACTGACTGCATGAACTACTGGACTTTGGCAGGTATACCCAAGCAAGACATGCACAGGCCAGGCTACACAAACGATTCTCTGCATGGAATAAGCCAGGACTCCAACCCCTTTGCAATTTTCTTGGCAACCTCAAAACAGACCTGGAGTTCCATCCATGGAGGTGATATTCACCACCTAGGATGTGCCATCTGATACACTGGTTGCACAGGAAAAGAAACAAGGCTTCACCATGCATGGCAACTCTGTAGTTCATCCATATCTAATTGAAACTGCAGGGGGCAGGGAGGGAGGCACAATGCAATTACCTATCCTGGAGCTGGACCAGGATACTGCTGTTAACACCCTGTCTCTTTTGAAATGTGCCAAGGGATGTTTAATGAAAATATCACAAGCAATCCAAAGAAGGTGCTTTTATGCTTGGTTCACAAGACTATTCCCTCTCCCCATACTGCAGCACAGCCACTTTACTGAATCACCAGCACCCTTTCTAACTGAACTCAGATCTGTTTCTTTTTAAAGGGGGTCTTGTATATAAGTGCTGTCCAGGCAAGAAAAAACAAAACAAAAACAAAAAACCAAAATAACCCCCCCACTCCACCCCCACAATTTAGGAGAAATTGTGTATAACAACCCAAGGTGAGAGAGCAGCAGTAATGTGCTTGGCATTATCTCAGTTTCATTGCTTATCATCTCCATCCTCAGACATGCTCAAGACCTTGACAGAAAGCTCTGCTGAGGGAGAAATAAATCTGGTGTGGTGCTCATTTAAAAATAAAAAGATAAGTCATTCAACAATTAATAGAGTGAGAGACAGAAAGTACATGACAAAAGCTACAGACATTAGAGAGAACCCCAGTATAAATCACTTTGTGGGTCCTGCAAAGCTCTACCCAGGGGCCAGTTCTCATTAACAGCAGTGGTAAGACATTGTAAGTGTTACCTTGCAAAGATCACAACTGAATCTTTCAAGAAGATTCAAGTTCCACAGTAACAATTACGCCACAGCCAGCTTGAGAAGATAAGTCCAATTAAAATCCTCAGTGCAGAGATCAGTGACCTAACAATGTTTGATCTTGTCAGTTTCTGCCACACCTCACGTCCTGGTCACTAGGGAAGTGGACTGAAGAGTGATCAGCCACAGATTTTTTTCAAAGTGCTGGTGTAAGGGAAATAAAGCAATTTGTAAAGCTACTGCATCTACATCTCCATCACAATTGTAGGTTTAATCATCAACGAGTCCGAGATCAGATGGCAGAATCATTTACATCCATCCCCCTATGACACATACGTTTAATACAAGTTGTACTTTACATGTCTTTATTGCTTTACACCTCAATATCTCAAATGGCTTGGGTACACTGTGTGCTTGGGTGCACAGGCACAAGTGCCCCAGCCCCACTTTCAGCTTCCTGGGCCTGGGGTCCTCTGCTGCACCATGCTGTGCCAACACCCCACCTGTGCCATGCCAGTGCTTCCCTGGCACTACAGGCTATCCCACACTGCCCTGGCCCCTAGGGTGGAGTACGAGGCAGAAACTAAAGGGAAGTGGACCTGGAGAATCTGGATGTTGTTGCTACGGCTAGCAATGGGGAGAGTTGAGATTGGGTGGGAGCCCAGGGTCTACATACTAACCTCTTGTGGGCTGCATGTGGCCTGTAGGCTACCAGTTGGACAGCCCTGTTCTAGAGGGCATGTGAGAATGGGAAAGCAGAAGAGAAAGGTGAAACACAAATGGAGGGGAAGGAAGACAAAGAAAACAACTGAAAACAATTCTACCATCTCTCTTTAATGGACAGAGAGGTTACAGTGTGGTTGGAGTGACACAAAATGTTACGTTATTTATTACCCAGAACATGGAATCATATTGGTACACTGCAGCAGAACAAACTTAAAAAGAAGTGAATGACCCAAAAGAAGCTGAGAACCACTGCTCTAGAATCCTAAGTGTGCCTTAAAGCCAACCTGCGAAGGAAAAATACTTGGATTTGTGCCTCCTCTCCCTTTTTCTTTTGAATGAATAAGAGCTTAGGGGTTGTCTGAAGGCTTGTCCACACATGGAAACTGGCCACCACTACTGCACTGTTGTAAAATAGGGGCACCTGCTCTATAAAAGTGCTTCAAGCTCTATTGAGGAAAAGTGTTATATGAGACGTAAGGGTTACTATTGCTACTACCACTCAGCTCTAGCAATAATTATGCCACTAGAGTTCTACCAGTCAGTCAGCTTCCCTGTAGAGACAAGCCTTCAGGGATTTTTTTTCCTGTTGGTTTTCTACATTTAAACTCAAATTCTGTTTACCTGGAATGAGTGGAGAATTAGTGAAACTACTGCCTCCCAAGAGATCCTAGCACATATCTTCAGCTAGCATTGACTGTCATAGCTCTATGACAATGAATGCTGGATGAGGAACTGCTGTTAAAAAGCAGACCATTTGGGAGGAGAAGGATTTTTCAAGCCAACTGTTTTTCGTATGTCTGTCTTTTTTCCCCCTTTTTTTTAACTCATGTAATCCAAGTGCAGGAGAAACAAATGGAAGAAAAGAGCTCTTTGTTAACAATTCAGACCCATCCCCTTTAGGTTTGTGGTGAGATTATTCAAAATGCATCTGGCCCCTGCCAGAAGTCCCCAAGAAATCAGAAAAGACCAAGTTTGAGATGTCCAATATATAAGTTCAATAAATAAAATGGAAGTAACCCTAGTAAGCACAGATCAAAAACACATCAACCTCCAACATTAACTGACTTACTGAATCAAAGGGAACCAATGCCAAGAGACACCTATGTAAGGAGTGGATATGCTCCATCCAGGACAGTCGAATTAGGACACTGGGTTTGTATGCAAAAGGAAGAGCTCACTTAGTGAATTCCCAACAGCATTTGCTGAAACAGTATCTTCCAGAAATGTCAAATCAACTTAATGAATGATTTTAACCCTGATGAGCATGGCCTCCTGCTGGCTGTCTCATCCTCCTCTGAAGCATCTAGTCCTAGATATAGACCAGGGGTGGCCAATCTGTGGCACGTGTACCACAAGTGGCATGGGTAGCCTCTGTGCATGGCACACAACAGAGCAAGGAGGGGGCAGGTAGCACAGGAGCAAATATAGCAGAAAGTAGAAAGCAGAGAAGCAGATGAGGCAGGCAGCATAGAGAAAGGAACAGAAAGCAGAGCTTTGGATTGAGTAAGGGGGAGTTATCAGTGGCACTAGGGAGGGCACAGCCCTTAATTTGTGACATATCTGCTAAGAAGTTTGGCCACTACTGATATAAACCTTTTAACAAGGCCACAAAGACCACTGGTGTGATTTGCTTTAGCAATTTTCTAGGTCCCTACAGCAAAATAAGAACTATTGTATCCCATGCCAGATGCCAGTCTCATTTTTACACAAGTAAACACTGAGTCAGGAAAATGAAGCAGGCTCATGCACAACCTTGGAAACTGTGACAAAGCTGAAAATGCGGCTTAGTTCTCGAGTTATACAGCTGACCTTTAACATATGCATAATACATTAACATGCAAATGTATACCACAGTGTCCAATGCTAATTACAGATGTTCCAGAACGGGCAGTGACTGTACCTTCTGTGTGTTGTACAGCACATTACCTCATCAGTACTCAACTAGTACTAATTAAACCAAACCAGCAGGAGTTTGTATTGCAGACTTTTTAAAGTCCTCAAGAAGCCTTGGAACAGAGGATACATGGTAAGGCTGCTGGCAAAATGGCTCATCTCAATTGCTAACACCATACAAACAAGTCAGGTGTAACAGAGCAGCCCAGGGAAAGGGGTCTGCCCAGTGCCGCCCTGAGGCAGAGCCCGAGGCCAAGCCCCGGCACAGTGGAGCAGCGAATTCTGCCGCCACAGTGTTTTATCAGCTCTTGCATCATCCGGCTGGGTGGTCAATCAGCAGATGATGCAAGAAAGTTGCTCTGAGCTGGGAAATTTAAAGAAGGATTGGACCTGGCAAGAGGAGGAAGAGCAGGAAACAGGGATGCTGGAAGGAGCCTGGTAGGCCTATGCCCCGGGAAAGGTGCCCAGGAGGAAAAAACTGGGGCAAAGAAGGGGCAGGGAGCCCTAGTTGAGCCAAGAAGTCAAGGGGTCTGCAGGGAAGCCCCTGGACTTAAAGGCATGTGGATTCCATACGCCAGATTAGCCCTGTTCCAAGGTAAGGACAGTAGGAATTATTAAGACTGGAGAGACTTGGGGTGCAGCCCCAGCCCAAGAGACAACAGGCTCCCAGAAGGGCTTGTCCCTGAGGAAAGGGCAACCCAGCTCATCCATAGGGACACTTATTATTCTGGAGACAATTACCTGCTTTGATGCTTTCTTGGGTCATGCTCTGGAGAGATGATATCCCACTGACAGAAGTCCAGCTGTAGGACCCTGATGTCAGTAACCAAGAGGACCACACATACCTGGCAGCAACATGGGTGGTGTGCGGACGGGGTGTAAGGGAGGCAGAGCTGCAGATCACCAGGATATCACACAGTGAGTAACTCCGTGGGACACCTTGAATTACACCACTGACTCCTCCTTATCTTTATGGTGACAACTAAGGCATAGCAGGCAAGTAAGAGGTGTCCCTCCTGTGGGAAGGTAGACCCTTCACGGAGGTTTAACCCTGTGACAGCAGGTTTCTGTCTTTTGATGAGAAGGCAAACATTATCAGCACCACTTATGAAAGAAAAGGTTACCCTTGTTTTTAAGATGTCCATCTTCTTGACAGTGGGTTTCCCTCACCACATGAGGTCACATCACAACAGCTTAAACATTACAATGTGCTACAATGTGTGGCAGCATGCCCAGACACACTGTGCATGCCAGGAACCCAGCCTGCAGAGTCCAGGCAACAGGAACTGGACTCTGGAGAGTCCAGGCAACAGGAACTGTATCTATGGAGAAAGCACAAGGACCGGTTTTGAAAGTTTGGGATCTTTACGGTCAATAGCAGAACCTGAACAACCATGGAAATACGCATCAGTGCCAAGGTCAGTAGGAAGGCTACATAATAACTGATTTCTGTGTAACTGAACAGAGCTACTGCATGTGCTTGTCAGTGGACAGCAGCTAGGGATAAGTATGATTTTCTTTCACCCCTTGAAGTTTACCAACAAAGGCTGAATAGGATGAAAATTTGTGCACAATATCTGAGAAGACTTATCACTCATAAGCAAATGCTGGACATAGCATAACAAGAAACCTTCAACCACTGCTATTTGAGGATTACTGGTAAGTCCTCTAATCAGCAGCCATATTGTTCAAAGGCTGGAGTTGAAGAGCCCAAGTATTAAGAGACATTCGTGGAGAAGTCCCTTTGATTATAGCAGTGCTTACTGTTGCCACTGTTGATTTATCTTTTTTGTGAATAGTAACACCGTGAAGAATACTCATTCCTGAACTGAAGACAATACCCCCAAAATATTAAATCTTCAGTCTCCAAACAGATTCCATCTTTGGTCTGTATAATTTGAATACTAATAAGGGAAGCTATCACAAGTTGAGGGAAATGTTGACACTAATTCATCACATCAGGATGTGGAGTGCTCACCCATTCAATGCACATGGAACACCCAACAGCCATTAGAAGAAAAAGACATTCAGTGAAAACCAACTTGCAATGGATCTGAGCCAGGCAGCTAGAAGCAAGTACCTTGGTTTCCCCTTGCCAGGCCCCAAGTGAGACAGCTCCCCTTTGACATTGCTGCATTTGATTTTGAGGGCTGCTTGTTAAAAAGAAAAAAGAGACTGTGGCTTTGCTAAAACAAAGGGACAAGAATAGTGACGCTCATCTGCTCTGAAGAGACAGCAACAATACATGCAACAGCCCAGGAGGAAATGAGTGAACTTTTGTACTATATTGAAGGTTCCATGGGTTTGAAGTGGATATCTCAAGAGAAAAAGAAAGCCCAAGGTTAAAAACAGTACCTTACTGATGACACAAGGAAGAAAGTGTCCTTCCAAAAGGAGATGCGTCTGAAGGAAGACATTTTGAAGGAACTAAGGCACAGTTTCAATAAAGTGAGCCTGACAGACAGAATCACAGAAAAGCAGGGCTGGAAAGCTCTCAGGAAGCAAGATAACCGATTCCTGCTCTAGGCAAGGTCATCCCTGGCTAAACCATCTCATCCAAGACAGACTGTCAGATGACCCAGTTAAAAATGTGGCAGAGGAGTTATGATACTGAACTAGTTCACTTCCAGGAAACATGGGAAATGAGATGAGCAGCAAGGTCTTCAGCATCTCGATGCTGAGTAGTGCTCTGCCGCTTGAGCAGTGGGGTTCTACCAGCAACAGACCCTACGTGATGGCAGATGTATTACCTACAATTTGTTATTTGGGGAACCATGTGCAACTTACGAGTTCTGTTTGATACTGCGAACTCTCTTTGTATATCTATGTCAAATGGCAAGCTCTAATTTTAAGTGTGGGTTCATGTGTCTTTGCTGTTGCCTTTTTACCTCCATGTTGGACTGAAATCTCAAAGGGTGACAGATGCAGAGCTAACACTACAAGACCAATACATCCCGATAATCCTCTATTTTCACAGAAGCATTTAGAGCCAAAGAGTTGCTTCCTGCCCCAGGCAAAGGAGATTTTTATGCCTGAACTCCTCCAGTGGAAAGGTAATTAAGAATGGTTCACCTGGTAGTAGCAACACAGGAACACAGGGGAAGGGGCAGAGGATTGTTAATAAAGGAAACCCCTAACCTGTTGTTTCAAATCTTCACCCACCACTGCATGGAACAATACCCAAAACATCAAAAACACTCTAAAAACCATGCCATGGGTGAAAACATGGAATAGAAAGACACTGCGATAACCCTGCCACTCTGATGACAGGGATAGAGTTAGGATAGCATCCAGTTCTTTCCAAGAGTATGTTCTCTTTGTCATGACTCTCTAGTCCAATTCCAGGGCCCCACTCATCCTATTCCTAAATTTAGATAACAAAAGAGAAAGCGACTTCTGTGTTTTCACTTGGGCTTCTTACTCCCATTCTTGTGAGTAAGAAGCTCGTTGCTGGTGCATGTGGGTAGAAAATCATTGAAACAATGGAGATGCAGCTGTTACGCAAAGCCTGAATTCACTCCCAGTCTCTCCATTCATTTCATGTTAGGTACATGAATGGACATCGTTTCCACAGTATCCATATACCTACCACTCTTTAGTGAGTTAGGGCATTTACCCCCATTGCACAGACAGGAAATGGCGATACAGAGAGAGACTAACTCAAATTCATATACAGTGAACCCTGTGATGGAACAGAAAATTGGATCCATATGTCCTGAATCCCAGGCTACTACCTTGAGCAGTAATATATAAGAGAGGTAGGAAGGTTTAGGTGAAAAAACCCTTAAGATGGTGTCTTTTTCCAGCCTGTCAGCATAGAAAAGCACAGCACTTTGTCTATATGAACATCTGCAGGCTCTTCAGAGTTTGTATCAGTTAACCTCCATACTTCCAAAGCACCTCAGAACACGCCCCCCTCCCCATTACTTTTTACCCTTATATTTCCTTTGCCCCACAAACCTATATTTAGGGCTTCTGGAACAATGGAAAAATTGGGAGTGGGGGTAGGGAGGTAACTTTTGCCTCTCCTAACAGGGAAGCATAGCATGTTTAAAGCAATTCTACTGTTAGGTGAGTTCTTGGCTCAATGGGGCCGGAAGCTTAATTACTCTTTAAAGACAACAGAAAGCATCAACAGAAGCATCTGCAGTGAAAGCTTCCCCCCTCCTGTTCCTCCTCCCCCCACCACCATACAATCTACTTCATCCTTGACTGAGCAGAGAAAAACTCTTCTAAAGATGATGATGGAGTTCAGCCTCCTTGTTCCATTAAAAAACTGGCCCATCATGCTTGGGCAACCAGGACAGGTAATTATTCAGTGCCAGATGCAGTGGTGTTTTTAGCAATGTGGGCATTGATTCATGAGAGTGAATTCACCATGACTAAAGCAGCTCTACAAATGGCAATGTCATTTATTCACTGCCACACTAGAAATAGGAATCTGTAACATCAAGATAAAACAAGACAGCTGAAAAGGGTTGCCTACCTCTGAACTGTGGGCTGGAACGTGCCATCCTGGGTCATAGGCAAGCAGGAGGGTGCTGGTGCCTGTAGCCAGCACTAATCCCCATAGCAGCCCACAGCTGAAGCCCTCACTGCCAAATGCTGCCAAAGCCCCACATCTCCAGGCCATATCCAATATTTCTGCAGACTAAATCCAGCTTACAAGCTGTATATTGATGACTTCTGCTCCAATTCCTAGAATCAATCCCTAGGGCAATCTGCTCCCTTAGACTATGTTTTGGTCCACTATTAACTGTTGTACAGCTGAGTGGCAAGAGTAGAAATGGCAGTTACACAGGGTTTCAACATTTTAAACAACGTGTTGTCCAATCCTTTGCAGAGTAATCTCCAGTTGACACAATAACATCGCAGCTTCTGATGCTTTCTCCATACACATTTCACTTCTCATTGGACCCATGCCCCACACTGTCATCCCCCCTCCCCTACTTCTGTAGGCTCCTTATTGACACTTAGTGAGCCATGGAACTGACTCAAAGCCCACTGTGGTTGAAGGATAGCCATCTACTGAATTCAATGGGCAATGAACCAGGTTGCAGAACCTTTGGTTCATTGAGGACCACCTGACAAAAGGTGTGATGGGGGTAGCAAAGGCAGTTCCACACCTGACCCAGGCTCTGCCAAGACCTCAGGACTTTCCTGGCCAATGCCAGCTGGACCATTCTTATGGGCAGTTCTGCTAGCCCAGGATTGCTGGAGTACAAGGTGACCCAGCCATGGGTACTCCTGTCCCCTTTCACGTCTCAATGTGGGGACCAGGAGCAGATGGCTTTGAGTTGGCTATGCTGGCTTTTCATGTCATGCAAAGATTCCCCCAGGCTCAGGGACTCCTTAGCTGGCTGTTTAGGCCAGCTGTCGGCACAAACAGGATGGAGCAGTGCTAGAGATCTAGCTCAGTAGTCACAGTCCCTGATCAGGTATTGCAGTAAGCCTGTTTTATGCTTGTTGCCTGAGCAGACACTTTATAGTGGATGTGGGCATTCAACAGAACCTGTTTTTTATCTCTTTAGCAGATGAACTGGCTTATTTTGCCATTAGAGGCATGAAACAGTGGAAATGCAGCTATTGAACAGGCAGTTGGGTTTATCCAGAGGTTACATAAATACTAAACCTGAGTCATTTCTTTCTTCCTTTCTTTCCTTTTTTTTTTTTTTTTTAATAATGGTGTGTGATTTAGCCAAATGCTGTAACTGTGTGAAATCTAAATTAAATTCTTATTGGAAACATGATCATTTAGAGAAAGGAAGGAGCTGTCAAACTCATTCTCCTAATATCCATACCAGATTGACTGAACACTGATGATCAATGAAGTTCAGTTCAAGCTCAACACAGAGGCAGAGACTAAACTATGGTACATCAAAAGGACCCAGGTTGTGCCTGAGGGAGCTAGGAGGCAGTACACAGACTATTCCCTTACATGTTGTATACTCACGATTACATTCCATTAGTGTGTACCCCACACAGACTACCATCACCCCCACTTTATATGGTATCTCCGCTTACCCAGTCACCTCTACCACAACTGTTGGCCCAACGTTTTCACATCCAACACTCAAAATAGGCGCAGCTAATAGAACAACTCTCCCTCCCCACACAATTTAGCAATTCCACAGCATCTACCAGTGAGGCTTTCAAAGCAAGTCATTTGCTTTATTTTAGCCTCAGAGGTATCCCTCATACCATTATTATCCTCATCTCATTGATAGATGACCTGAGGCACAGACCACTTCAAGCTGATTGCCCAAAGTCGCATCAAGTCTCTAGCAGACCCAGAAATACAGCTGAAGAGTTCAGACTCCGATTACTGCAAAAGCATCCTTGCCTTCAGGAAAGGACTGTAAGAAAACAGAACAATTAATGCCACCTGGTGTAGCATTTTACCTCCTCAGTATTTTCACAGTTATGCCCATTTTAGAGGGGTGGACAGAGCCATGACTCAGCAGATGGAGTGTAGGTATGTCATGTAAATGAATCGTGAGACAGGGATGGCATCTCACCTCAAAGATCAGCCATACTAGAACAATGGTGAATTAACAACTGCCAGAGGAAATTCCAAGTCAAGAGAGGGGGGAACAAAGAAAACTTGACGTCTTTCATCAGTCCCATGGGATGGCCATGCCCATTATGGGACAGGGCGGTCTGGGTGACGGAGATCCCCTGCCCTCCATTAATGCTGACCTCATGAAGGAACACCTTGATAGGCTGGACACCTTCAAGTCAGTTGGCCCTGACGATCCACACCCCAGGGTACTCAAGGAGCTGGCAAGCATCATAGCCCAGCCCCTGGCACAGATCTTCGAGAACTCCTGGCACTCTGGTGAAGTGCCCGAAGATTGAAAGAAGTCCAATGTGGTGCCTATCTTCAAGAAAGGGAGGAAAGTGGATCCGGCAAACTACAGACCCATCAGCCTGACCTCTATCCTGGGCAAGGTCTTAGAAAAGATTATTAAAGAGGCCATTCTTAACAGACTGGCGGATGGCAACATCCTGAGGGATAGCCAGCATGGGTTTGTTGCGCGTAGGTCTTGCTTGACCAATCTTATTTCCTTTTACAACCTGGTGACCTATCACTTGGACAAGGGAGAGAAGATTGATGTCATATATCTTGACTTCAAAAAAGCCTTTGATCTGGTATCCCACGATCACGTCTTGCTAAAACTGGACAACTGTGGCCTTGGGTCCACCATGGTCTGCTGGCTGGGGAATTGGCTCTGTGGTCAGGCCCAGAGGGTGGTGGTTGACAGAAGTCAATCGTCATGGTGCCCTGTGACCAGTGGTGTCCCCCAAGGCTGTCCTGGGACCTATATTGTTCATCATCTTCATTAATGATGTGGACAATGGAGTTAGAAGTGGACTGACCAAGTTCGCTGATGATACCAAACCCTGGGGTAAAGCATCCACACCTGAGAACAAGAGGGCAATACAGGCTGACCTGGACAGGCTCAGGAAATGAGCAGATGAGAACCTGATGGTGTTGAACACCCAGAAATGCAGGGCTGTCCACCTTGGGAGGAAAAACCTGTAGCATGCTTATAGGCTTGGCAGTGCTACGCTAGTTAGCACTACGGATGAAAGGGACGTGGGGGTTATGATTGACCACAAGATGAACATGAGCCTACAATGCGATGCTGCAGCTAGCAAAGCGAACAAAATGCTGGCTTGCATCCATAGATGCTTCTCAAGTAAATCCTGGGATGTCATTCTCCCCTTGCACTTGGCCTTGGTGAGGCCACAGCTGGAGTACTGCATCCAGTTTTGGGCTCTACAATTCATAAAGGATGCGGAGAAGCTTGAGAGAGTCCAGAGAAGAGCCACGCGCATGATCAGAGGTCAGGAAAACAGACTTAAGATGACAGGCTGAGAGCCATGGGGCTCTTTAGCCTGGAAAAGCGTAGGCTCAAGGGTGACCTGATGGCCACCTACAAGTTTATCAGGGGTGACCACCAGTATCTGGGGGAACGTTTGTTCACCAGAGCGCCTCAAGGGATGACGAGGTCAAACAGTTATACACTACTGCAAGACTGTTTCGGCTGTACATAAAGAAGAATTTCTTTACTGACCAAGCCCCCAAGGTCTGGAATAGCCTGCCATTGGAGGTGGTTCAAGCACCTACAATGAATGCCTTCAAGAGAAACTTGGATGCTTATCTTGCTGGGATCCTATGACCCCAGCTGACTTCCTGCCCCTCGGGCAGGGCGTGCTGGACTCGATCTTCTGAGGTTCCTTCCAGCCCTAATGTCTATGAAATCTATGGAAATAAAAACACCCTTATTAAACTTGCCTTAAAAAAAAAAAAAAAATCAAAAGCAGTATCTAAGAACAGCAAAGTAGTCCCTATCTTATTTTAAAAGATCAGGAAGCTAAAGAGGTCTTCCATAATCTAGTGGCTATGTTTGCCAAGTACCTCACAAAATCCAAATCTACTCAGAAACTGCCAATAGCCATCATATGAATTAAATATTTACGGTACGAAGGACCAATCCTTCAGTACAATTGATTTGAGCTCCAGGAAGTCTACCTGCCCTGATCACTACCCACCTGCTGTAGAAGGTGTACAGGGTTAAAGCAACACCACTCTGATCATTCATGGTAGATAATCCCTCCCCTCTCTCCTCTCAATCTCTTTCTTTTTTTCCTTCCATTTACTTTTTTCTTTTTTTATGAAGGCAATATTTACGGCTGAGGCAGTGCTGAGTAAGATGCAGTGATTACGGCTGATTTTATCACAGCCGTATTACTTAGCTGCAAGGTGAAGCGCTGTGCTAAAATGGATCATGAATCCCTGAAATTGACTATCCGTCACCTTTATAATCCTGATGGAAAGGCAGGTCAGATCAGGCCTGACAACTTCCCATGCAAACGAGAGTACAACAGTGACGTCTACTCTTCTTACGACATTATTTGTCTGGAAAAGAGGGTGCTACATTAGGAAGTTGGACAAGAGAGAGAGATGGATACCAAGGTAACTACCCACAATTGCTTGCAGAGGAATCAAATGCAAACACAGAGGCTGTGATATATGCACCAAGAGAATGCTGTGTACGAGGATGAAAAAATGAAAAAGGAGACTAAACATTCAAGATCAGGAGACTGAGGCCAACTGGATTAGAATACCCATTTCAGCTTCCAGGCAAGAAAAGGAAGACCAACATTCCTGGATGGAGATCTGGGTGGAGAGAGGAAAACCTTTGCCTTTTCATACAGAGTCAAACCCCTCACATTCAGTATTAAAGCACACACCTTTGCAAGACAGTTTCAGATCCACTGTCACTCCATGTAAATTAACAGAGAACCCCCCATAGACAAATTTGGCCACAGATGCCTATCATCAGTATTACTGCCTAGGAAGCAATACTGCTGGAGTGCCTGCTTCCTGGAGATTCTAATGTTTGAAGATTCGGTCGATGACCTGTACTTTTGACATCATTCAAAAGTACAGGTCTGAGCTTCCGCCTGTCTACTAGAGCAAAACTCTCTAAAACCAAACCAAGCCAAACCTTGTCTAGCACTTGGCGGTTTGGTTGAGATGTTGGTGCTTCCAGCTGAACCCAGGTGTTACAAAAGTATAACTAGCAATGAAAAAGAGCCTCTCTGATACTGCTCATTTTAAAGTGGTGTATACTGTTTTACTTAGTATTTGTACTGAAAGTGCTAAATTCTTGACAAAACTGGCTTGATCTAACTTTTGGGGGATGCCATTAGACAAGTTTGGCACTGCACATGTCAGCCAACAACAGCATACTGCGCCTCCATCCCTCTTCCAGGGATTCTTTGGACTACAATACAAGAGTGTGAAGCCAAAGGTGTTAGCTAACGTGCTAACTAGCCCAATTCTAAAAAGCCTACTGCTGACAAGGCAGCATAGACTTTAACATGTGCTAAACTGGCTTCAAATGACTCAGCTTATCAAGAGAAATAAATCCTATGGTGCACTTCAAGGCATCTCATTTATATATTATCCAGGATATGGAAGAAGGATGGCCTGATACTGAAGGCAAAGATTGGAGAATTCTTTTTCTCAGTTTTGTCTCTTGTCTGCAGCCTACCCAATGGATATCTACAGCATTTAATTTCTCTGTACTTTGATGCCCCCCTGCAGAAAATGGAGGGGAGACTATCTGGCTTCATTTGAAAGCTGTGTTTTCAAATGCCTCAAAACTCCTTGTTAGCTAGAAGATGCTATAGGAGGGAAAAGGCTACTCACGTCTTATTCTCCTCACCTGTTCTTTCCTCTGCTGCCTCTCCTGGCGTAAGTCACATCAGGAGCTAAACCTCTTAGCAAGTGATTACATTTGAGATAGTGCCACACAGAGGATTTTTTGGCAATTAGCACCATCTTATCAACCCCCCACACCTCCTTCCCTGGGGTGAGAGGGCTTGATCCATTTCATAACAGTATCCTAGTTGTCTGCAATAACAAGCTCCATTCCCTCCAGCTAGAGGTAACTGCTGTATTTCCTTTGCTAAGCATCGACTTCCCATTGCTCTGAAAATGTAAGTTATTGCTGACCCTGCAGCCCTGACTCCTACTTCAGCCCTGAGACTAGCAACAGCTCTGGCAGCATGCCTCCAAATCCTGACTTGCTGCACCTTCAACAACTACGGTTCTGAGCAGATATACCTACTGTGCAGAACTGAGTAAATAGCTGTGGTGGCAGCTGGAAATACCTACTGGGAAATAAGTCAATTGCTCTTTTGACCTGCAGCCTATTTGGATTCAAATTCCCAGAGGTTTAACAACATTAGTGTACCATACCGCTGTGACCCTGCTGTTATAGGTAACAACACCACCACTCACCCCAAGGTGTTAATGGGCCGGTTCCAACTTGTACCATCATCATAGAGACAGTTCACATTCTTGTCCTCTCCCTCATTAGCAGACGCATTAGTTGTATTCTTTCTGGATTTTTTTTTCTTTAATTTGTGAGCATATTATTTGCTGTTCCTGGAATTCATTTGTTCCCTGCTAATGAAACCTCTGCGTCGCTAACAAAGCAGAAAATAAAAAAGGTAAACAGCACTCCCCAGAAACAATTTGTTTCTTGTTACGTGCATTCTTGTTGAACAACGTCTGAGGGAATTTTCACCCCAGCAAAGGGGGTGGGGAGGGGGAGAGAGGAGGAGAAGTAGGAGGAGGAAGAGGGGGCTGCAGAAGCAAATTAGATGTTTTGGAAAGGAGATAATAATTAGAGTCAAACTGCAAACAAATAGGGACCCAGACAACTACACCTGTAAGCATCAGAAGGCACTTAAGCACAGTCAAACCACATGCTGGGATACAGACTAGGAGGAGCAGAGGGCAAGGGGGTAATTCAGGTGTGCAATCCTCTAGGGCCTATGGCAAATCCAATTGCCCTTGACAAAGTCCAAGAGTTGAAAGCAATTCTAATGTGTTTGGGGAGGGGGGATAGAGAAAGCTTGTGAAATGAGGCCTTTGACATCTGTAAGACTTATATTAAGTAGAGCATGCACGATGGCATGACACACTATGAAGGTTTTGTTGTTAGTGAATTTGAAGTGGCCACATTATTCACGAGTGGCAAAGCTCAAACTTTAGTCAGTCATACCCAAACTACTCCATTCTCTCCTTCAAACACAGGGCACGCTTTGTGCCACACACACAACAGAATGATTAAAGATGTTCCAGAGAGTTTATTAAGAATCTTTATCAAGTCCTATCCCCTGTAAGGCCTCAGAGGGGAGGAAAATCAAATCTAAAAGCCAACATTTTCCAAAAGAGTGACCCAACAAGTGATTTGAGTGCAGATTTCAATAGCTAAATGAGGAGCCTGGTTTTCAGAAAAGTTGAACTAACTGACTCCGCTAGCTATCATTTTTATTTTAAAATTTCATTCAGCATATTAGGCTGTGTGTAGACGAAATGAGGGGCATGTGTGCACGACACTGCAGAGTGGGTTAAATGCTCTTCCACCACTTTAATGGTGTTGGTGTTTGCATGCATCAGAAGTGTACTGCACATTAATTCCAGCCACTGTAGCAAATTCGGCAGTGTAGTGTGCCTTAAATGACTTGGGGTGCAAGTTCCTTCAGCTGTGGAGTGATGTACTGGGCTCTGTGCAGTTCAGGGGCTCTGCAGGAAGCCCGTGCAGGCAGCCTGGCAGCAGCCCAGGAAAGCGGGCTCCACCTAAAAAAAGCAGCGAGCCTGATCCAATCCCCCTCTCCCCCCCCAAGCATGCCTGCCTGCCTATCTGAGCTGCGCAGGGGCCTGGTTCTTCCCTCTGTGGTTGTGGTGCCCCCTGGGACCACCCAAGCTGGGTGCATGCAGGTGGGTGCCACCTGGTGGGGCGGGGGCACTGCAGCCATGGAGGGAAGCACCAGCCCTAACCTCCCACGGCCCAGGGACCACTCCACCCGCTGACAGCTCACCCTCCCCTCCCCACCTCCAGAGAGGCAGGTAAGTTCAGGTGTGTGCATGACTTGGGGGTGTAAAGGGCCCTAAACTGAATCGGTCTTTTTAAAACCCACCACTTCAATTTAGGGGTCCTATTTCATCTACACATGCTCTTAGGTACTGTGGGAAAAAACCACTGTGGGACCCCAATAAGCCATGCCTTTATCTTTCTCCCAAGAAGAGAATCAGTGCCATTCACAAAGAAAAGCCTGTGGTTCAGCTTGTTTAAGGATGCCACAGATTAGAAGAAACCTCTTATTCTTAGGGAAGATAGCCTGAAATGCTTGCAGACAGTGTTTTTAAAGGAGCCTAAAGAAATTAGATACCCAAATCCCACTGGGATCCTAAATCCCTAAGACTCTTTTAGATATCTTTGATGAAGCTGTTAATGCCCAGCTTCACCTCCTTGGAAGATGGAGCACCATGCTATCAGTCATGAGATCACTGGCCCAACCCCTGTAGTAGCACGTTAATTACCACCTAGTCTACCACTAAAGCCACATTTACTGAGGTTTAACCACCATGTAATTTATACATCTCTCCTTGTGGAGTTGAGAAAACTCCATCAATAATAATGATGGCAATAATAAAATTCAACTGGTACATATTTAACCTACAATAACCACCTGATTATATATGAAAAGAACACTTTGGAGGTGAGGCAAGGTATTAATTGAGGTGCTGTGAAATTACATTGATTGTTTCACATTAAGGACAAGGTAAAAAAAACCCAAAATCAACAACACGGCTATTAGGACCCTCATGGCAATACAGCAGCACCCTCTCATGAGCTCCTTACTTTAGTTGTACAAGTTATATACATGAAGTCACTTCCAAACAATTATTAAGAATATAAGGTTCATGGCATAATGTAAAAGGTCAGTCATTGCATCTGTATAGGCTCGGACTTAAATGGCAAACCTCAATAATTCAAGACGGTTTTTTTTCTTCCCTCCAACAGCAGTTTGGGATTTAATCAATACACAATAACTGCATTATTTCTAAATTAATGTGTTAATGAAGAGGTAATGTTCTCAGGTTACATTTGCCAGGCCAGAATCAGCTCTCACATTCATAAATTCAGTCTCAGCAGGCTCACTTTAGATTGGTTGCTATGATCCTTTTTTTTTTTTTTTTTAAATGAGTTACTCCATCTTCTCCAAGAGAAAAACGTGAGGCCCAACTTTCCTTGTATTTGTCCCCAAAGCTCTTACCAATCCCAGCCAGAGTGACCATCATTTGCCATAGCAGACAGCTACCTCTCCTTTAGGCACCACACATTGGCACTTGATTGTAAGGGAATGACTTTACTTAATGAAAAAATTGCAGCTATTTCTGGGGGCTGAAGGCTACCAGCATGCCAAAATGCCTTGCAACAGCTTAGGATAAGAATCCAATTAAAACTTAGGAACGTAGGAAGGCAGGCTGTAATTACACAGATTGGAATATCAGTAGAGTTCAAGGCTGACACACCAACTGTTGCAAAAAAGTCTCACGTGAATATTTTTTAAATTGGTTTAAAAAAAGCATTAAACACCACCTCTCAGGTACGACAGTGATGGACACGATAAAAAAAATCCCTAAGATAGACAGATAATAAAATCACTGAGTACAGGAAAATTATTACTGTTAGGTTCTTCTTATAACAAGGAAGAAAATGATAATGGAGGTGATTTGATATTGTCTGATGGAGTGCTAGATGGCATGAGTATGCAATAAATACGTTTTAGACCTTCTAGTGGGCCACTCCATTTGATGGACCCTTCAGAGTAGGAAGAGGGAAGGAGAGAACACACTGAGGTTGTATGTTCACAGAGAAAAGCAACACTGAGGTTCAGTTGTTTGGCAAATGCATCTGGCTTGCTGCAGCTGTGACACAAAGTTCAGACAAGAGGTTCAAATTAGCCCAAGGTGGAGGGCTGAACTTTATGGAATTGCTACAAGCCCCAGAAACCCTTTGACCAACCTCCTTATCAGAGCTAGCCAACTCTGGTGGCATTACAACACGAGAAGTAATGATCTTCAGAATTGTGGGCCCAAACCTAATTCCACCTTAAACCTGTTCCTATTTTACCCAGTTTGAGACCCTGAGAAACTGTTAATGGAAAAGGGAAGCAAGTCCTCCCTCCCCTTCCTCACCACTTCTTAGTGACTTAGCTTTAAGGCTAAGACGAAAGCATGCTACCACAGTAGAGACCTAAATACAATCTTATTCCACCCACTTTGAGGCCCTGAAAAATTGTTAGCACATCAAAGTACTGTTTAGTTGTTTTAAAGAAGAAATAGCATGCGAGCCCTAGTATGGATGGGGCAAGCTGTCATTTTAACATGTTAGCTAGACAAGGTGAGACTTAACCAGCTACTGCATTCAAATACAAAATGGTCTTGTTGACATACTTAAAACATATTAGCTATTACATTTTGAAAACACACCTTTTTTGTATAGAAGGACAGGAAGGTTTTTTTCTGGGTATATACACATTTAAACAGTTCCCTCTCAGGTTTTTAATGACTACAAATCACTATCACTTTTACACCTCCCTTCTTCCCCCAGTTGACCCTGAGCAACCCAGCACCTCCTGGAACCTTGCCAGAGTTTTGGTTCAACATTGACTCAAGGCAAAGAACAGACACTGCTGAATTTCACCAATGTTTCTTGCAACAACCCTGCTGTTGCATGATATTCCTTGTAAGTCTCTTCTCCCAAAATTAGCCTGGAACCAGCACTGCACAGATACAATCTCATGATTCCCCCCACAGCCTCTTTGGTGAGAAATGTTACAGTTGTCATCATCCAGTCTGCAAACCAGAGATTGACACAAAGATCAAATGAGTTGACTGAGGCCACAGGTGGAGTCAGCTGCAGAGCCTGCATCAAAATGCAGAAGTCCTTGGCTCTTTGTTCCCAGCAGACCAACCTGCCTCTCTAATCAGCGAGATGACCCTGATTGCAGCCATTTGATGCTCCAAAACAGACTTTTATCAAGTTCAAATAATTTCCCAGGAACAGTCCATTTTAACAAAATGGTTACTGAAGTCCTCCATAAGTTTCATGTGTCAAATACAAGCTATTTGTTTACCCTCATTCTGTTTTGACTTTTATGTTATATGAATATATTTTTACTTTAATTGCACTTCATATTACATAAGCAATATCATATTTAATGTGGCATAGAAGTCAAAGCAAGATGAATTCAAATGTTGAAGTCAAAACAAACTGCTTCAGTAGTATCAAAATGTTTGACAATCTTAAGCCAGATTTCTTTTAAGAAAAAATGTATTTTACAGGAAATTTTAAGGCTTTTTGTTCTGATTCAGGAAGAAAAATGTTTTCAAAATGTCAGAAATGCCTACGAAATACAAATTCCAGGACCTGAGCAGGTCTAGGTAGCAGCTGGTTGCACTGGTCTTTTAGGCACAAACTAAGGTCCTTGGAAAAGGATGACAAAACCTTGTGTTATCACCCAAAATCATGACTGAGGTGGACCCTGTGAGTAACTTGTGCTCTCTCTCACACAACCTGGCACACTGTCTGCCTTAGCAAATGGTATTTCCAAGTTCTGTGCATGGAAAAGCTCTACAAGTACAGAACAGCGCTATTTTTGCTGCCAAACCATCTGGGCCTGTAACCACAGTCACTGTATATCTTAGCAGTCAAGATTGGCCTTCGGCAGAGTACGCTGGGGGATAAGGCTGGTATATTATCTCCGGAGCAGAGTTAGGGTACAAAACCTGCTGAATGTCACATGATCTATGAACATCCAGACACACCAGAGGGAATAATGCATTTTTTGGAAAGGAGGGACAGGAAGGATGTAGAGAGGTGACTTGGAGCGAACAAATATGGGCAGACATGTTGGCCTTGATTGCCCGATGTAGACTTTCAGTTGGTTTTAGGTAGGTACATGGACAGCCTGCCAGTCTTGTATCCAATATAGCACTGTCTTCTCCCATATGAGGCTCACACCCACTCAGGTACATACAGGCTTCCACCAAGGAAGCTAGTGGGGCTGCTCTGTAGACTTGTCTGGGGAGGAGAAAATGAGGATATGAATTTGGCTCCCAATCCCACAAACAATCCATTTGGTTGATGACCTTGGGGCCTCATTGTGAATAACCTGAGTTGAAACCTCATGTCTAAACACCTTCCAGCTGTGGGGAAGTTCATCTGTAAGCCCAGCAAGTAAGATATTGCGCTAGAGACTACCACAGGTCACCCACTATATGCTCTTCTAGTTATCAATGATCCTGTGCCGCGTGAACTCTTTGGAATTATCCTAGAAGGCTTGGGAAGCCCAGGGAAGATGCTTCACAATGTTACCCCTTAGAAAGAAAGAGAATTTGTAAAACATTTGCTGCTATAGCCTCTGGCATTTCACAGTATCACAGGCATCTTGCCTGTTATATCCTGACTCCCTGACATTCAAGACAGTATGTACATCACATATGGGGCAGGCTTTCCAAAACTGGGATGTGGAGCAAAGACTCAGCCATGGTTCAGTAATTCACGCAGATATTCTGTTGTCTTTAGGTTCTTACACCACAGCCATCACTGCAGTATCTGAGCACTCTGTTATGTCCATCAAACGCAGACATGCAAACACATATGGTCAAGACTTTTTTTCTAAATGGGTGCCTAAAATCAGGCTTTTAAATCTGTGAGTAGGCATTGAAACACAGTGGCTGGTCTTCTAAACAGCTGAGCATCTAAAAGCCTGCCACTCCCTTCAACTGTACAAAATGTTCAGCAACACACACATACACTCTCACTCATAAATGTGCATCAAAGTGTACCAGGAAAAAGAAATAAAACACTGAAAAAATTATTCATGCAATAGCAGGATCCCATGACCATGCATGCACAACACCCTGCCCAGAAATGCAAGTGTTTCCACATCAAGATGCCCTCCCAAACACAGAAGTGACTGGGTTCACAACAGGGATAGTGGGATGAAATTTCTAAACTGTAATACAGTATAAAGCAGGTCAGTCTGGATGATTTCATGGCCCCTTCTAAACTTCAAAATCCAGGTACTCCTGGATCTACAGAACACCTGCATAAACCCCACCCCAATTCTCACAGGCATTCACAATGATGTGCATATACACCAACAAATAAGAGCACACAAGCCTGTATATCAGCATGCCCCTATGTCTTCAGAAAAGCATGCACACAGCTGTTTGGGTGTCTACAAATTCATGCATGCAATGACAAGTGGGAACTCACTGACCAGCTCACTACTGGCTACCCATCTGTCTTTGAGTAACGCCATCCGCCTGCTCTCCTGCCATGCCTTGATTGTAAATAATTGAGTTGGTAATTATGCAGGAAGCTGCCCTTTGACTGCCCTGTTGACAAGGGCCAAACATACACACTCCGACCGCCCCTACACGTGTCCAATGCCTTGCAGATGTTGCTAATAGCTGTGCTAAGCTCCAGCCTGAGGCTAGACGCAACTAATCACAGTATTGAGTCTCTTTCTTTCTGCCCCGCTAGGGCCACACTCATACCACCTCCCTCACACTGAGGCCTCTCATGCTGCACTGGCTTGCACCCAGTCTCTTTCATCTCACCCTTCAGGATTGGGCAGGGTGAGTGTGGTCCCTGGGAGAGAAGGGGCGATACAAATGGGGTCCCTGGGAGAGAAGGGTCTCATTCATATCGCCCCTTGTCTCCCAGGGACCACACTCACCCTGCCCAATCCTGAAGGGTCTTCAGGCTTGATACTCTTCAATCCCTGGCCAGCAAGCGTGCAGCCTTTTGTGCATCTCCTCCTAACCTCATCAGAGCAAGAGCTGCATGGTTCACACAACACAGTGTTGACTCTGCCCCTGGTCTCATAGCTGGGTAACTCACCCCAGCTGCTCTCCATCAATGGGCTGATGGCTTGTCCCGTTCTCCTCCTGGCTCCTCTTCTGCTGCCCTCCAATAGACCTCTGACCCACCTGTGGCCTCAGGTGCCCAAAGGCTTACCAGGCCCCAACTCATGCCCCTTGCTCCCATGGCTCCACAACTGCCACTCTCTCCTCTGCCCCATATGCTGGGGTCAGACACCCCCACAGACTCAGGTACCACTCATCAATGTCCCTCACCCACAACTTGCCCCCTCTCTCAGGGCTTCAACTGCTCCTCTCATGGGGTCTTCCACCCTGTTACAGGGCACTAAGGTGCCTGCTCCTTCAGGGCAGAAACTGCTTAGAGAGATGGCCCTAGGAGCCAGGCAGAAACCCCACAGGTGCAAGTTACTGTGTCAGCAGGCTAATAAGGGAATTAGCCTGCACCCACATCCGGTCAGCTGACCAGAAGGAGGCAGGGCCTTGGCATATATAAACCCCAGGGCTGATTCCAGAAGTTAGTTCTCTGGCAGCCAAGGGGGAAGGAACTCATACAGGAAGCTACTTGGAAATGCTTGACTGCCTGCTCTGCTTCTGGTAGCATTAAGAGGCTATAGGAGCTCATAAGTGCTGGTGGGGAGGAGGCCCATTAAAATAAGAGAGAAGCTTGCTTTCTCAAAAGCAACAAAGTGTGGACCCTATGTTATTGTTGTGCTGTAGCCCAGGGCTTGTGCTTTCTGTTGTTATTTAAACCGGTGGACTAGGCTGAGCTTGTTGGGGAGGAGGTGGCCTCATTGGGGCACACTACAGCATGGAGATCCCAGTGCCAGAGGGGGCGCAGCGACAGGAGGCTGAGCTAGATAGAGGCCTCATAGAATGGGACAAAGTTTAATTGCCATCTGCGAGGCATGGGGTGTGACAAAGGGGCAGTTTTAGAGTCCCACATCTAGCCCATAAGGCTTTGGGTGTCCTGCGAGGCACTTACTTGGAGAGGGACCCAGCTAGGGGTCTAAGAACCCACATAGCTTAGTGGGGTCCACCAGAACTGTGACTACATAGCACCTTGAGGCCATCCTATCTACCATCTATTATCTTAACCATCAAGAGGTGGCAGGTGAGAATCGAAGGTACCCATGGGCCAAAGCTAGCAAAGTCACAGGGCCCTAGAGGCACCACAGCCATCTCCAGGGACCCCAGCCTATGACATACCCCTTCAGGCTCAGGTGCTTCTCGAACCTTACCTGGCCTCTACTACTCCCTTTCTTACACCCCAGTGGGCCCAGGTGTCCCCTATGGACATTCCTGGCTCCACTATTCCCTCTGATGTAAATCCTGCAACATGCTGGGTGGTGAGAGCAGTGCCCCAACCCACCTTACACTGGGATTTTTCCTTTAACCTGGCATTTAAGTGGCTCTGCCTCATCTTACCCTTACCTCTGAGCTGTTCTCGGAACACCAGCTCCTCTGGGAGATATTGCTTCCTCGGTGTCTGGCAGCAAATTGCTGCCTCCAGCCCTGCTGGCCTGGGACTTAAAATGGCTACTCATCAGGGCTGGGGCCGCACCTGTCTGCTACCTGATCTAGGTCTTAGAGTGGCAGAGCACTTAAGGTGCTCTGATGCCCACTTACCCTCTTACAATGTTTAGCAGGGAAGGCTTTCCCTTGCTGCTCCCAAAAACAGGCTTCCCCAGCGCCTGTGACAGCCCTAAAGTGGCAAGTACTCCACTGGTGCTCCGCCACACATGCATACAAGCCAACAGCAAGGGACCCTTCCAACACCCACAGGAGACTAGAGGTAAACTCGCACAGAAAAAAAAAAAAGCAGAGAAGCAAACCAAGCTGTTGAAAAGGACGATCATTAACAAAAGTGTCCTATACCAAATATCCTTTTTGCAAATATAAATGAATAAATAAAAGTCAGTGCAAGTGTAAGAGATTATTTTTTCCTGTCTTTTCCCCGCTTTGTTGATAAGCTGTTCTAGGGTTATTACTGGCTCATCAAATATTCCATTAAGACTGACAGCCCTAAAAGAGAAGTGCCATTTACCCAGGTCTCCTCTTCAAGCACTGGCAACCCTTTCTGTCAGTGTCACAGCTAGAGTAGGATTCTGTAGTGAGCAGAAATGAAGTCAGAACCTGTTTAATATATAATTTGCAATAAGAGGAGTTTGGGGGCATTTGAATAATACATCTCCTGGCCAGACACGGTGGTGGGAACTAAGAGGTGGACAACACACAGAGGGCATGGGGGCATGGACTGAAGGCAGATGAGACTGATGCACAGCAGTGACTGGACAGTGGTACAATCACAGGGTGATAAATAATAATAATTTTGCATTTGAGCAGCCCTTATGTAAGATCTCAAAGCTCTTCACAAAGATTGGTAAAAGTTATTATCCCAGGATTACACAAGGGAGGCTGAGGAGAAGGTGACTTCTTTGGATGACACAGCATGGTAGTGCCAAAGCAGAAAATACAATCCAAGTCTCTTGTTTCCCAGTCTCATTCTGCAGCTTCTACAACAAACTGTCTTCCACATCTGAACACAGGCAGACAGTGCCCAGCCATAAATAGATAATGAATACTACATCTGAACACCCTTGCAATCTGGCAAAGCAGTGGGTGTTGTGCACCATGGTGTACACATCCTCTTAGGCTGAAAGTCTTTTGAAGTGGGTACTACTTTACACAACTCATAAGAATGTGAGGTTCCATACTGTGTCATCATGTCATCAAGATGGCTTAAGCCAATACTGGAACAAGTTATCTTCACAGCATCTAGACCAACAAAAGCAACCTATCCATCAGAATTGCGCTGAGTAGACCAGGCATGCTTAATAACCAATGAACTGGATATGGATTCTGCAATTTAATTCTAGATCTAGGAACCCGACATTTCCACATAGAGTTGTGTTCAGCTCCAGTGTTTTGGGTTTGTGTGTTTTGTTGTAATAAATGTCTTGTTTCCTTTTTAATTCACAGAACTACCTGGATATTGACTTCATCCCAATGGCTGATTTAAAGAAGTCAGCTAAATAGCTACAGTGTCTACAAGCCATGCCGTAAGCATCACACTGTATTCCTCAGCAGAACTGCTCTTCTGTCCTTGACATATTTATGGTCAATTTTTATTTGAAACTAAAGTGACTATCAACCAGTGTGTTGTCTGCATCTGCCTCCCTAGGGACTTCCCGTCAGACTGCAGTGACCCTTTCTGGTTGCTTCAGCCGAAGCACAGCAGGACTGAGATGTAGTGGCTTTTGTTAAATTTCCCACTCGGAAAAACCACAGAGAGTAGGGAAAAAGAAGAGAAAGAGAACAGGGAAGCATAAATTAAGAGAGTTTGGATATGGAGGGGCAAAGGCTGTGCTAGTAGGTCACTAAAATAAAATCTGCACAATAAACAAACCCAAGTAAAGAGAAAAAACCTCCCTCACCTTCTTACTTAACAAGAAAAATAGTTCCCATTTTACTGGTGGCTTGGCCTACTGGGTACAGCTACATGCTCTGACACAGGAGACCCTCATGCTATTCTGGCCTTTGCTACTACATGATCCTAGGGAAGCCATATTTTGTTCTGCATGTGATCCATTTAAAGTATGTGTACCCCAAGGAAATATGCCTTGCCCACTCATTCTGCTCACATACATCAACCCCAGAGTGGAACCCCCAGCATCATGTTCAAGAGAGAGGTTTCTGGGGTGTGCAGAACCAGTTGCTTGGGTCACCTTCATGGTATCCTCAACCCATGTCCGGGGCTGGTAAGCAGGTGGGTGGGACTTGTTTTCTTAGTGATGTGATGCGACTGAATGCTGTCACCATGGTGTACACATCCTCTTAGGCTGAAAACCTTTGAAGTGGGCACTGTCTTGCACAACTCATAAGAGTGTGAGATGCCATACTGTGTCAGACTTCCTGTCCATATAGTCCAGAATGGCACAGAGCAGACACTAACAGCTCCCTGCTATAGTGTTTCTCACAAGGAAGTCATCTTGCCAGTCGGGGCCTTGAGGTGCTCTTGCATTACCATTCAGAAAGGGGAAGAATGAAACTTGGTGCTAGACCCAGAGAAAACCAGCTACATATTCAACAAAAATAAAAGACTAGGAACAAGTTAGTGAGGGAGGAAGCAGCCTGAGGTTATTACAAAGAGTGCTTAACATGTGGCTATTTATGGTTGTGTGTCATGGACCCGTCTGAACAGCACACATCTCAAAGCCCAGGTACAGCATCTCAAAGCCAGAAGGGTTGAAATGCCAGAGTCAGCACGTGAGAGATCCATATCAGAACTGGCTTCTTTGAGCCTCTAGTGAAGGAAGATGTAGGAGAGGGCAGCATAACAGGTTACAGGGGTGGGCAGATGAGAACAGGATGGGTTTCAACCCTGACAAGTGCAAGGTGATGCACCTGGGGAGGAAGAACCAGCAGCATACCTACAGGCTGGGAAACTCCCTTCTCATCAGTACAGAGGCAGAAAAGGATCTTGGAGTCATTGATGCCAAGATGAACGTGGGCCAGCAGTGTGGGAACACGGTCAGGAAGGCTAACTACACCTTGTCATGCATCCACAGATGCATCTCAAGCAGGTCCAAGGAGGTGATTGTCCTCCTCTATGCGACACTGGTCAGGCTGCAGTTGGAGTACCAAGTCCAGTTCTGGATACTGCACTTCAGGAGGTATGTGGACAACATCGTGAGGGCCCAGAGGAGGGCCACTTGCATGATCAGGACCTGCCCTGCTGCCCCCTACAAGGAGAGGGGGGCATCCACAGGTGCATCGACAGGTACATCTCAAGTAGAGCCAAGGAGGTGATCCTCC
>NW_017729034.1:6735641-6750144 GCF_001723915.1 Gavialis gangeticus
GCTCAGGTCCCTTCTGACCCTACCATCTATGAAACTATGCATAACACCCAACATAAAGGATATGTTCTTACTTTAGCTCTTCATACCAATCTCTTACACTTCTGTACGTTACTGTGATAAGCTTAGTCTATGACTGCAGGCTTCTTCCAAGCACTCGCTAGAAATCTCTTTGGATGGCTCAGGAAACCCACTACCTTCATATCCAGCCAAGTCTCCACTTGATTCTGTTGATCACCATATCTCCAGGTCTCAAGACTCCTAATGATCAGAACCCTGGTAGATTAGCTCTGTTGATATCTTGCAGCCTTTGTTCTGTCTTATCAAGAAAACATCTTCCTTCAGCAGAAGGTCAGGGGAGCCAGTTCTGAGGTGGATCTACTGTGGAGTTCTGAGCTGGATCTCTCCCATCTCTTACATTTCAACCCTTCTGCTTTGAGATGCTGCACTTGGGCTTTGGGGTCCCTCTGGATCTAGCACAGAGTTTCATAGTTCTTCTTTCTAAATGGTATTGCAATGGCACCTCAGGGATCATGACTTAAAAGATAACCTCCTTGAGAGAAGCTAACATGAGGGTTATGCTGCCATCCTCTTGGTTAGGCAAAAGATACCAGGTAAATCATGATGAGTGACACCAAAGAGGCAGCAAGTCTAATAAAGCAGTAATAAGGGGAAGCTTTTGCTATCTGCATATAAATTAGTCAAAGATCTTGCTGGGATAGAGTTTAGAAAAGCAATTTCTTGACACCTTAAATGAACTGTTTCAAGGAACAGCTTGTTCTGGAGCTCACAGGAGGAGAGGCTACGTTCAGTTTAGTCTTACATAACACATATAACACACATACACATTTGTTGGAGTCACAACTCAGACCACTAAATAATACTGACCACTACATAATTAGGTTCAGCACTCCTATGGGAGACATCATGTTGAAAACTAGCAGTGTGGTACTAAACTTAAGAAAGGGGCATTGTAAAAATAATAAAGAAGCTGGTCCAAAAAGTCATAATGTCAAGAGTAAGGCAATTAAATTCTCACCTAATAGATAGAGACAACAGATTCCACTATAAGAGTCATGGACGGGTTGTATACAACCAAAGACAAAATGAAAGCGTGGTAAAAGCTGAAGATGTTATTTGAGGAAAATAGGTAAAAGAAAAATATCTTTCTAGTGAACCTAGCAGAAAGAAACATGATGTGATTATAGAAGGGAAACACAGAGCAGGTTCCTGGCTCCATTTTGAAACCTCTGCCACAGCAAATGGTGTCAGACAGTGTTGTGTCACTACACTACACTGAGGTACGTAAGTGTTAGGCGCATGGTTACACGGGGTTAAAACACAATAATTCCATCCACTTACAAAATTCACAGGTGACACTATGCTGGAAGAGGTTGCAAACCTTATGGAAAACTAGATCAGATAGCAAAATGATCTTGATCAATTGGAAAAATGATCCAAAATCTACAAGACATTTCTTAAATTCTAGTACAACATATTATACTTGAGGAAGAGGAAATCAAACATACATATACAAAACAGGGAATAATTAAGGCACTGGTACTGCAGATGTGGAAATGAGGCTAAAATGAATCACAGGTTAAATAAGAGGTAACAGCATGTTGTTACTGCAAAGAAAGCATACACCATTCAATGACATTAGGAGGAATATTGTTTGTAACAGACAAAGAAGTGCATCTACATGAGACATTTACTGTACAGTAGACTAATTAGCTGGACTAATGTTGCATATCTACATGCACACACCTCTTAGGCTGCAGTAAACAAATTTACTCCACAGCAGGATTGTAGGGCTGTGCAAAATTTCACCAGCTGTTTCGTTTTGAGGCAGTTTTGACTAATTTTGAGTTCAAAACAGCAAAATAGAAATGAAACAAAGGGCTTCAAAGCAGCCTCAAAATGAAATGAAGGCAGGTGAAATGTTTTGAAAGTTTTGAAATGTTCTGAGTTTTGAAGCAACCAGCCACATGGTAGGAGACAGGGGAGAACCAGGGCCGTGATCAGGCTGGGGAAGGGAACTCAGCTCAGTTCAGTTCCCCTTCCCAGCACTGCAGTCAGGGTCAGTTCCCTTCCCCAGCCCAATCGAAACGTCAAAACAGCATCAAAACAGTGAAACCGTTTTGATGAAATGGAACGGAACAGTGTTTCTGAAGCGAAACAAAACTCAAAACGAAACAATGTTCCAACGAAACATCGAAACAGATGTCAAAGCAGAACACCGCTGTTTTGCACAGCCCTACAGCATAGTACTTGTAAATACACATACTCCTCTGCTGCAGAGTTTTGTGCTTTGTAGCACTGCATGTGTAGACACTTCCCAGCTGGAACCTGCCAGCTAGCCCCAAACTGAAGCACTCTTGTGCCCCAGCCAGCCACTCTGCAGTACACTGAGCCAGGGGAAGAAGCCCCGGGCTTGCAGGCTGACCCTTCCCCCACTCCTCCCTGCCATATGGTGCTACTCCAACCCACTCAACATGCTGCTGTCCTGGGCACTCATGCAAACAGTGCACCTGGAACAATAAGCTCTGGAGTGTATTGCTTCACATTGATATGCATGTGTAGACATGTTTAAGAGGTAATTATTTACTCTACTCAGTGCTGGTGAGGCCTCAGCTGAAGCACTGACTCCAGTTACATGGCACCAAACTTTAAGAAAGATGTAGACAAATTGTAGAGTCCAAGAAAGAGCAGAAAGAATGGTAAGATGATTGGCAAGTATGACCTGTGTGGAAAGGTTGAAGGAAGTAGGATTGTTTCACATAAAAAACTGAGAAGAATGAAAGGACATAATAGCCCCACAGACATACATAAAGAGGACAGTGATTAATTGTTCTTCTTTTCTACTGCGAGTTAAACATGGAAAAAAATCAGCTCAATTTCCATTCAGTAAGACTTCAGTAGAGTGCATATTAGGAAAAAGCCTTCTAACCCCTAGGATGACTGAACACCAAAACAGGTAACATAGAGACACTGTGGTATACGCATCACATGAGGCTTGTAAAAGCGGGTTAGACAAACATCTCCCAAACTTAGTCTAAAGCAGGGCTGTCCAACATGCAGCCTCCAGCTTACAGCTGGAGTCTCAGGGCTCCCCCTTCTTTCTTTGGTTTCTGATGTATTATCCTTCCCCAGAAGCTGGGGTAGCACAACATAGCCCATGGTGCTGGGGCAGCTGGCAGCCTGGAGTGCCCAAATGATCCAGTGCCACAGGGAAACCTGCAGAGAGCTGAAAGCGAGGCAAGGTTCCACACCAGAAAAGACATGCCCACGCACAATACAGCAATACAGGGTGCCCACCTGTGTATGCAGTGCAGTGTGGGCAGGAGCTCCTACCCAAATGTGAGTGTAGGGCATGCAGCCTGGAGGCCCCATGGCCCCTGCTAGTGCTGTTCCCTCAGTGTGTGGCTCCTGCTGGTGTGGCCTGCAGGGAAGGTGGCCCCCAGCCCCTTTGAAGTTGGACAGTCATGAACTAGAGGTACTTGATCCTGCCTTAGAACAGAGAGCAGACTAAACCAGTGGTGACCAACCTGCAGTATGGGTGCCATAAGTGGCACAGGCAACTTGTGTGTGTGGCCTGCAGCAGATTGGGGAAGGGACAGGCCACACAGTGGCAGATACGGCACGAAGCAGAAAGCAGAGCAGGGAGGGAGCAGGGACACAAGGCAGGAAGCAGAAAGCAGAACAGCACACTGGGTAATGGAAAAGAAAGCGAGGAGCACTCTAGGAGGGTGCAGAGCTAATTTGTGGCAGGTCTGCCAGAAAGGTTGGCCCCCACTAAACTAAACCTTATGGACTCTTTCCCAGACCCCAATTTTTATTATTCTAATACATTATCTTGGGACGAACCTAAATATTATGCTACTGCTATGGTAAGATTCATACTGTCGCTGTCCTCTGCTGACCACATTGCAACTCAGATAAATCCATTGTGATAAAAAAACTTGAGCTCAAAACGGTCATGAACATATGGATCTGTGGGTCCCCATGTGAGAGAAGCACTTTGGGAGAGCTGTGTAAAACCCAGGAATGGAAGAGCAGCAGGGTGGAGGAAGGGGGGAAGAAGAGGGAGGATTGCTGGGCAGGGGTGAGGGGCACTGGCAGTGCTGTGAGTTGGGGCTCCAAGTTGGAATAGCAGCGGATGGTGCTATTCAGGCTTCAAGTTACTGGCAGAAGGCATTACACCCTCTCATACTCCATAGGGAAACAGAATAACCTTATGGAAATGACAGAGACCTTTTCAAACCACTAAGAGAGGATGAAAAGTTACCATCTAAAACAGGCAAAGAAGAATGAGACATCTGTGTGAAATCGTTTCCATACATCAGGCTCAAATCCTGCTGGACTGCACACAAGAGAATCAACAGAAAGAGACTCATGAGCAGTACAAGGAAGGTGACACCAGACCTGAACACACTGAGTTCAAACCATTATGAGAGTCGCATCAATTCTGCTTGAACACACAGGACGAGTAAGATGGGTGGGGAGACCGTGCTTGTGGGGGTGACATGCAAGGTCTAGAGGGGAGAAGAAAGAAAGCTTACTCTCCAAACATAAGCGGAGTCAATAAATCATTGTGTAGCCAGCCTAGCGACCACCCATCCCTTTCGCGGCTTTGTAATTACTCCCTAAATAACGGTCACAACCCTCTTGATGTGGAGATAAATACTGGAGATGCAAGGTAATTAGAGCCTCAGGTAACACTGCTGGCCAAGCTTGGTTGCTCTATGTCACTATCTATTTGCCAGAGATGCATGCAAGTGACTCTGAGTTTATTAAACCCAATGGCTGGCTCTTACACACCAACCTGCCCACAGCCTGCTGTAGATGACCCCAGAGGGTCACACTGCTGTGACCATGCACCACCTTCTCAAAAAGCCTGTTTCAGCTCCCTAAGGCACAGAAATACCCATATGCAAGGACCTGGAGTTGGAGGTCTCTGCACAGCTTGCTTCAAAAATTTCCCAATTTGCCCTTTTTTCTTAACAAAATCCCTGTGAAAATGGGAAATAGGTGCTCACACTCACTCCCAGAAGAAAAGGACCTCTCTTGGGCAAGGTTGGGATCTGCTGGTGGGCAGATCCCAACCTTGCCCAAGAGAGGGGCTGCTTGTACACCTGACAGGGGTTTAGTCCCCTATATTGAAATGGTGGGTTGTTAACTGCGATGATGAAAAACCCACTGTTTCAATTTAGAGACTTCCATCACAGTTACGGTGAGGGCCCGAGCCTTTTTACTTTTTTTCCCCTGTGGAGCCTTCCTGCATCTCCCACAGTTGGGGGCCAACCTGCTGGAGGGTCGTGTGGCCCCTGAGCTGCGGAGGGCCCTCGCCTTCCTGCCTAGGTGGGTTGCTAGCCGGCAGGTGCCACCAATGGATGCCGCCATCATGGAGGGAAAGTCTGGGGCCCCCCACAGCTCAGGGCCAGCTGGCAGCTTGCCCCCAGCTGCGGGAGAAGTGGCCAGGTTTCATGGGAAAAAAAATCAGGCCCCCTGCCACTGTTTTTTCCTCAGTGGGGCCTGCCCATGCAAACTGCTGCTGAGCCATACAGACCCTGAGCAATGGGGGGGATGTGGTCCTTCTCTCTGTGATGGTGGTGCCTCCTGGGGCCACCCAGGTGAGGTGCTTGCTGTGTGGCTGCTGCCCCAGCTCACAGGAAGCACCCACTGGATCCAACTCTTCCCCAAGCCTGGTGGACCTCCAGCCCATGGGCTCGTGGAAGAGTTGGATCCAGCAGGTGTTGCCTGCCAGCTGAGGCAGGACCTGCCCAGCTAGCTCCCCAACGAGGCAGCCCCAGGGGGGCACTGCAGCCATGGAGGGAAGGACTGGGACCCTCCACAGCTTGGAAGCTGGGCAGGCTCCTATGAGAAAAAAGAAAAAGTGGCTAAGGGCCTGATCCTTTTTTTTCCTACAGAGCCTAGCCACATCTCCTGCAGCTGGGGATTGAGTTGCCAGTGGGCCCCGAGCTGTGCGGGGCCCCAAACTGTGGGGGGGGCCCAGACCTTCCCACCATGGTGGTGGCACCCCCGAGGGCCACCCGGGTGGGTGGGTCACAGGCAGGTGCTGCCCCAGCTCACAGGCAGCACCCATCCACTAGCTGCCCACCCCAGTGGCCCCTTTGTATTACCTTTGTATCACATGATATCTGTTTACTTGGCTCTCCGGGGAAAGCTTAAAAATACCTTCAAGGTAAGGTGGCAAGATCAAACGGTGGTGCAACTCCCATCTGTCCTAAGGAGAGGATGCATTGTCCAGTTCAAGCCTGCTGTTCGCTGATGCATCTGTATGGAAAGAAGTCCAACAATGCAAGGACAGGATGATGGACAGACCTATGGATCTGCTATGGCCATCTGGAGCCCAAAACAGCCATCATGCCGACTGAAACAGCTATTCTACAGGGAGTGCCAGGTAGACCAGAGCTGTTGATAGAGTTATATACTACCTCCTTTACTGATTTCCAGTACAAAAAGCGTGGGAAGAAGGATCTTGCTGGTCAACTTCAGCTGGTGGAACAGGCCCTGGGCTGCCGTAAGTCACACTGAAGATCAGAGCAGTCTTGCAGCTAAATCTCAAGATCAGAGCCATTTAAAAACCACTTTTTCCCCTGCTCCCGATCCTTCACTCCTAGTCCTATGAGCAGCACTGTTCAGCTACCCTAAAGGAACTGACTCAGAATTTGCCATTCATCTCTGGGTAGAGAGACTGTTCAAGGGCAGGGCTAAGAAAAGCCATGATGAAAAAGCTAGTTGTACCATGACTTATGGTCATATGAAACAAATCCTCCCCCATTCCAGGAAGGGGCTGTGTCTGCAGGTTAAAGACAAGGGACCAGTAAACAGGAACTTTCAGCAAACCTAGCCTGTATCTGTTTATAACAAAAGCCCCAAGTCAGCTGAGTTTTGTTTGATTTAGGGTTTTAGCTGCATATATTTTGTGTAGTGACAACTGTGATCCTGGGAGATCTCAGAGTTAGGGTTAGAACGGGTGAAAAATTTTAGGGAACGCATTTTTGTTCTTACAACAAGTAGAGTTCCTGACTCAATGAATTTCATGCCGTATCTTTTCAGGCTTTTGATGAAAAAACAATTTTTTTTTTTTTTTTTTTTTTTTACAATACTGAGAATTTTCACAATAAAATCTATACATATTACACCAGCCAGAACTTTTGACAGAAATAAGGAAATTCCATTTTGTTAGATACTTTCCATGCTGAAGGAAATGCATTTTTGACCCACTTTCCTCAAGGTGCCACAGAAAATGGTGCTGGTGTTTTGAAAGTTAGCCCTATTTATGCAAGTCAACGTTAATGCAATTTCCAAGCCTGATGCTAGGGGGCACTGCGATCATGGCGACCTCTTAGAAGAGTCAAAAAACTCAGTTCCTGCTTACTTGTTACAGTTACCATAATAATTTTCATAAGTTTGGGGTGTTAGAAATGGCCTGATTCCAACTTTAGTAATTCTACACTACACCTCCTTAAAAGCTCCCTGCTGCTTCACCTGGGTACAGTGAGATTCTTCACTTCTCATCATAAATTCAACAGTGTGGGGGAAAGAATCCTGTTGATAAATTAGTTCGAGAGTCTTTGAAAGAAGTGGAGCTATATAAATGTAAGAGTTAAGAAGAAGAGTAGTAATAACAATAGTAATGGCAATGACGACAAACACTTCTTTGAACCCATCTGGAGGGCTTCTGTACGAGAGTTTAGAACTATCCAAAACTGTGATTAGAGAGAAATTCATTTCGGCAGGAAGGTGGAAGCTCAGAATGCCAAAGGAAGAAAAAAGAGAACGAAAAACCCTTTCTAGTTTTGGCCAGCAGACCTAATCGGAAATTCTTTTGAAATGTTATTCTCTGGAAGAGAGCTCAGTTAGCAATATTCTGCAAACGCTCAGCCCCCTTCATCCATCTGCCAAGCTGAGGATGAATATTCATAGCAAGTTATTTTAATCATTGTGTTTTTCTTGATGTGACATAATTCTATATAATTTTTTCCCCCGGAAAAAAAAAATCCCTCTTATCATGCTGTCAAGTCAGAAAGTTCTGTTTCCATCTGTGAGAAGAAAAGGGGCCTTGTGTGGTACGCTGGGGTTATGGCAGCTGCCTTCTCATCATCTCTTGAGTCCTGCGTTAAAGTCATGGGTGGTGTCACAAAGAACACAAGATTTCTACTTGTTTTCTAGCAGGTCCTGAACCACCATACAAAACTCCCACCCAACTTCATCAAGAGGGAGGGTACAGGAACCTCAGGAGAGGGTCAAAATTGGAAGGCCAAGCCCATTACACGTTCAAAGTCAGTTGTGTGGAGAACCCAAGGAATACCCACTAGAAGAGCATGGGGCACTGCAGGGTACGATCGAGATGCACTGGCAAAACTTGGTGGGATTCTAGGCCAGGAAGATTGCATGTCCACAAGGGGACGAAAATCACCCCTAAAACAACCATCTTAAGTTCAGTTGGATACTTCTGGGACAAACAGGACCTTCTGTCTGCTTGTAATTGGTGCCATCCCTGACTTTCCTAACTACTCAATTAACAGCAATTTTTAGAAAACGTGAGAAAATACAGTGTCAGTGATAATCAAGTAATGCTGAGCTCTTGAAGGTGTAACTGGTGCAGTCGTTTCCCAGGTGGGATGAATTAACCTTTGGGTCAGTCAATGCTGAGGCAAGGAGCAATCTCTGGCTATCAGAGCAGAGAGATGAGTTTCCATAAAAGTCAGTCATGTATTTTACTGCTTGCTCTTGGCTGTCCTCTGTTCCCTGGGACACCCTGTCTGCCCTTAGCTCTCTGGCAATGTGGGCATTTGAAAGTCTGGCCTCTTCCCAATTTCACTGGGAGTCGTGTGCATCCCACAAGGGATGGGACAAGTTTTGAACTCCCTGTCCCTCAGTGGAAAGTGTTTGACAAACAGGTTATACACGATTAATTCACTTCTGGTTGCCAATCCAAATCTTTAGTCCATTCTGGTATTTTCCTTCCAGGAGCATGAAGGAATTGAGTATCAGACAGAAGTAAGGAAGCCCAGGACTGAAAAAGCAGGGGGCACTGCAGGGCAGGAGTGAGAGACACTGGCAGAGCTGTGTGAAGAACTCAGAAAATCTAAGTGAACTGAGATTTTTACATTCTGCTGCATCTGCTCCTATTCCTATTCCCTTGATGGATATGCATCTAGTAAAGAATGCTGCAATCACTTCATATCGCTTCTTCCAATAAAAGCTGCAGTTTAAGATTGTTGATTCAGAGGGAAAAATTGAAGGGAAAAAGTCAGAGAGAAGAGGGAAAGTGACCTGAATTTAGTTTTAATTAAGTAGATGTATTCTGAAAGATGGTAATGTACCCCAAGTAACAGGCCCACACAGACATCCAGAATTTCATCCTTTTGCCGGAGTGCTGTTTCTCTTCCTTTGCTGACATCCTGGCTTCAGCTGTGCTCCGCCAAACATTTTGCAAAGTGCTGCCCTGATCCAGTGTTGGATGACACCGTAAAACATGGTACTACTCTAATGACACCAATGCTTGGGATTGGGAGATAACTATTTATTCAATTCTATGGAAGCTTCATAAAATGTATATAAAATGTTGACATTTTCCAGTGTAGCCATCTGAAGGTTTGCCAGTTTGCAAACTGAGTTGGTGGATCTAAGACTTAGTGGGCAAGTGCCTCTGTACATCTAGGGCTCATCAAGTGGCTCACATCAAATACCACTGACTGCCCCTACAACTTCTGTCCAAGAACAGAACACACAATACGTATTCAAAATGCAACTGGGTTGCTTGATTGTGATGGGTGACGTAAATCAGATGGCCCTTTCTTACTTCCTGAGCACTCAAGCACTTATAGTGCGATATGATTTCTTACTGTGTGCGACTGTCAGGGCGAGTATTTAGACTTTTGTGTAACATGGATGGGTGATTGAACTAACATGTTTTTGAGACTGTATTATGGAAAGCAAGGGTGAAAAAGTCTTGTAACAAGGACAAGAAGCGGATATGGCCAAGTCACATTTCCATCAGTTTACATGCAAGTCAAGTTACTACCTCCAGTGACCATATCACTGACAGTCTCAGCCCCATTCTATTGTGGAAGCAGTAACAAACCAGAATTCAACTTTTGGACACAAGAAGTACATGAGGGAAAAATGTTCTTAAACTCTTTCAGTGACAAATGTCGTATGCAGGACTGGTAAAAACATCTCCATTGGAATTTATTGTTGTTGTAAAATGTCAATTTAACGACTCAGGACATTTTGCAGGAACACACTGATTTTGCCCAAAGTTTTGCTGGGTCCTTACTGAGATGACTTGTTTAGATTAGGTGGAAACATTTCACTATGTTCCTTTACATTACAAAAGTCTAAAGGTTTTGACTGATATTTTCTACTTAAACCTTATTACAACTAAAAGTTCCATGTAAAAATGTATTAGTTTAACAAGACTGAAATGTAATTTTTTGGAGTATCTGGGAGTTTGTCAGAGTTTTTCAAAGCTTTCATTTCTCAATCCAGTGTGGGAAGAAATCAAGTTTCAAAATCTGAAAGTTTCCTCTGGGGCGGAAACTGCATTGTATATAGTATGTCAACAAACAAGACCATATATAGATCACACATCCCCTCCCCTATTGCAGATCACAAGACAGATACCACTAATTCAAAGAATCAGCCTACCAGCAATGTGTGTGTTCTGATGGAACAAGATGTCTGTTTGATGTATAGGCATGATGTATTGGCATTTTTGTATCACTTTACATTTAGTGTCTGAGAATCTAGAAAAGTCAAATATATATAATACTAATAGCACCTTCTATCCAGCATCCCAAAACTGCACAATCCCAAATTAAGCCTCACAACCTTCCCCCACTACAGGTCACTACCAGTATGCCCAGTTTACACTAATGCAAAAAGAAGTTAAGTCAAGCCTTTCCTAATTCGCCCACAAATATGGGTGCTTCAGTTTTGGGGTTCTCCAAACTAAGGCACCTGTAAGTAAATGCATAATAGGATGCATTTTCCTTGTTAGTTTTTTTCATTGCAATTTTCTGAATAAATTTCAGGACACAAGACCAAACATGATTGGAATTAACACTCAGCCAAAACATGGTGAGCTGAAGGCGGGTTAGATAAAGAGGTAAGAAAGCAAGAGGTCAGTGGAAGCAACACTTTCTTTAGCTATGTATGCTTAGGGTAGCTGTTAACTCATAGGAGTCCAGATATTAGCCTGTTTGTGCCTGAATCTCTCTATTCAATCATTACATGAACAAAACTTCCATCTGTTAACATGCTGGGCCTGAGTCACCAAGTCTCTTGGTAAAGTTTCTTCCCATGGATCTAATGGAAAAATGGTCCTTGTGGCACAAAGGCACACACCCCTCTGGAACAGGTTTTAATCTGGTGGGGGAGAAGACCAAACCTTTGCTCCTCTTCCTCAAGGGAACTTCCCTCTGACCCAATCTTGTACCCCTGGTTGGAAGTCATAGCAGAGATCTCATCTACACTGCTTCTCTTCATGGCTCAAATTCCCCACCATTGCCATCACCAGTTCAGCTACATGTAGGGTGACACTGATGAAAATGCCAGTAACAACAGGGCTCCAATAGCTGCCAGGCTGATTTATCACTGCTTTGTGTAGCTCTATGAAGCATTGGACAACACGCAATGCTCATGGCAGTGTAGTGTGGACACATTAGATCTAGCTTTAAATGAGCTAGCTTAGATACCAGGGTCAGTTCATCTGAGGCAGCATCATGCTTAGTACAGGCTGAAAAACCCACTAAAAAGCTGGCAAAATAGCCCGTGTGAAGCTTCATTTGGCCACACCTAGACCACCACTCATTGACAGCTACTATGGGTAGGTCTGCCCTACCCAACAGCCACTGTAGTGTAGACACAACCACCATGGCATTGATACTGGGAACTCCAGGTGACTTGTCTGTTCCTGAGATGAATGAGGGTAGGAAACCTTAGATGGGAGACAGCATCTAGAGATGCCATGGAGACCTAACCGTCCCCCAGCACCATACAATGGCATGTTAATAGGGGCAGCATGGACACAACTTGCATTTACTACTGCCCTTCTCTGGAGAGATGCCAGTCTCTAGGGATGGTCAGTAGGGCATCATTCACCAACACTAAATTTATGAGGAACATTGCCTTAGAAGAGCCTTGAGCTGGGGGGTGGAACTGTTTGATGGGAGCTAGGCTACTGCAGCGAGCGACAGGAGTTACGCTGTCCCCCGGGACAGGAGTTGTATAGAAGTCTAGTTTGGGAAGCCAGCCTCTTCCACACAGACTTAAAAGTCAGCAGTAACCTTGCAAGCTTTCCTCCTTGTGGGCTACAGCTTGCCTGACTTGTCTGCCCCACATGTCAAAAGGTAGTGATCTTTCTTCTTCCCCCTCTGTAGCTAATATATTCTGATAACAGAGCTTTGGCTGTCAGAAAACAAACTGCAAGTGACAGATTGAACATGCAACCACCCAAGAGCCCGTCTCAGGAGGGACAATTAAAAACACACACGAAAAAATAAATGGCTTTTCTTTCTCAAGCCTTTTTTTCCTCTTCAACAAGTAACAAGACAGAAGCAAGCGTCTATATGCTAGAAAGCCCAGAAAATCAGCAATTAACAGGCGTTCCGCTCTCGTCTGTCTGTGATTTCCTCTCTGCAACTGTGGCTAAATGTTTAAATACATCACTTGGCCTTGGCTCTCCACCCTCCACCACCTCTGTGGTTGCTGAGGTTTCAGGCACACTCTGATCCTGCTGGCTTCTTCCAGTCTGTATCCTTATCTTTATGTATTTATTTGCAATGCAGGGGATGCTTGCTGAAAGCTAGATATTACAAAAGCTGTGTGCGTGCTTCTGTCCAAGTGTCTTGGCAGGTACGTACAGTCAGATGGACAAATTACCCCAATGCACCAGAAGTGCTCATCACTAACAGCCACTGAGTATCTGCTTTTGCATCAGCATTGGCAAATTACTGGTTATCTATACATCCTCCATAGGAGGGTAATAGTGTGCCTGACCAACAAAAATATAATCCATAAAAGTCAGATGACATTGCTCTCTGGGAAACTAAGTGCTAACCAGATTACCCTGCTGATTCTCATTAACAAACAAGTACCAAACAGATCACAGGGAAGAATCGGCTTGCTTTGCAGATTTTAAAAGAGGCTTTTGATTCAGCCAGACACCCAAGATGGAATTTTAATGGGCTCCAGAAAGGATTTGGTGGAAAAAACATAGGGTCTCATTAAATTAATGTAGGACTTCAAAAATATAGGATAAAATGAAACAATATGCTAACAGAAGCCAACCAGCAAACAAGGATCATAGAGCACTAATGTAAACTCATTCCAACATTGCATAATACACATCAGTGATTTACCAGGTGTACTGGGACCATCTTTAAATCCTGGACGCTCACTAATCAAGGTGGAGAGGTTGTGTCTACTGTATGTGAATATCCCATGATATCATCCATGCAAGATGGCTTTCAAAAGAACTTGCACAGGTGAAAAGCCTATTGCAAGACCATCTAAGGGTCAGCGGAGAAAAAATGAAAATCAGGAAGCTTCAGGAAAAGCCCCCAAACTACCCAAACCAGACTAAAATTTTATTACAGAATATGGACTTGAACTAATCTTAATTTTACACATGTGCGCGCACGCATATACACACACACGCGTACACAGGCCTCATAATTAATTCAGAAGGGAGCCTCAATCTAGCAAAGCGAGAATTACAAGAAAAAGCTCTGCAGGCATTCTATGCCATGAAGAATCCATTAGATAGATGCAATCCTTCAAGAAAATGCTGGCTAAAACTAGCTGAGAATGTAATTCAACCCATTCTACTACACAGGACTGAAGTCTGGGCTTTTCTTTAAATAGCTGAATAGAATACTTGGAAGAAAACCCAAACCAAAAGTGTGTATGCAAAGCTTCAATAACAGCAACAACAGAGCAGAACCAAGCTGATGTCCCCTGCTAATACATATTAAGAAAACACATCCGATTCTGGTGCCATTTCAACCAATGTGGCAAATTTTCCCTCCAGAAGAATGCATTAGATAATAAAAAATGGAAACCAAATAAGAAACACACTCCACTTTTATATTTGTCCATCATTCCTTCCTTCAATAAAAGCCTCCATCCATCTATTGGTTTTATATTGCTGCTTATCACCAGGGATCTGGGTTTTCCACTCACCATGGAAAAACATGGCTTTTCTCCTTTAAAGGAGAAAAATATGGGAAACTGTGGAGTTCCCCTTGCAGGCTGGTGGAATTCCAGCCTGCTCAGGTGCTTGGGGCTGTGGGGAGCAGGACACAGGAGGCAGGGAGCACCATGTGAATATGCGCACACATGTACACATAGCAGCCAAACAGGGTGGTGGAAAGCAGTGCCCTCCAGGTAAGTCTGTGGGGGTGGGGGAGGCAAGGGAGCACATGCAATGCATCGGGGGGGGACCTGCCCCCCCCCCCCCAAGTTTCTC
>NW_017729034.1:6750171-6754675 GCF_001723915.1 Gavialis gangeticus
AGGGGGGCCCCGGAAATGGCTCGGGGGGGGGCCCCCCCCCCCCCCCCCCAGATTTCTGCACCTACAGTGGGGTGCGGGGCTGCAGCCAGGCTGGACCAGCTCTGGGCAGAAGCTGCCTCCACAGACCAGTGGATGGGAAAAATATACATGTGGAAAATTTCAGATTTTGGGGGGTTTAATCTGAAAATTTGAGGGGTTTTATCAGAGACTATTTCAGGGAGTGTATAACACTTGCCCAATTTAGGGTCAAAACTAGCATGTAGTTTGTTTGGACATCAGGTAATTTTTCTGTACTAATTCAGTGGCACCATAGCATTGCCATTGGATATCTTACCTTCTTACGGTGAATTCAAAACCTAGGGAGTTCAGGACTTGAAGCAAACATATTCGATTATTAACTACCTTACATGAAGTCAGTATGGGCTTTGGCTGGGGAGAAGTGGCTAAAGGGTATATGTAGTACAAGCATCCCACAGGGGAAAAATAAATGCTTTCTTAAAAAGAGGAAGGTTTTGCAGCATTTCATACAGGTGGCCACAATCTGGATTTCTGCAATGCCTCTGTAACAGAGAGGTTCCTGTTACTTTAAGGGGAATTTTTTTTTTTTTTTTTTTTTTTAATAGACAGCTCAGGCAGCAGAGAGAGGCTAGCTGCAACAGAGTAAGCAGTAAAGAAACACTGCTACCTGAGCAGGGAGCTGCACATTAAGAGAAAGGGGAACACCTACAGCCAATCTAGGGAACACTACACAGAACAATCTGGCTGCAACAGAACGGGCAGCTAGAAGAAAGTCTATGAGTGCTTACTGTAGAGCGAGTGGTTCTGCTATAGGACAAAGCCTAGCACAGGCAACAAGGGTGCCACTAAAGCTGCAGCTGTAAGTTGCCATGGAGACCAGCCATCAGGCCCTGATGAGAAATGCTCAGCAGTTGGCTGGGGAAAGCCACCTGACCAAAAAGGGGCAGGTCTTGAGAAGCATATAGACCCAGGGCTTGAACCAGGGAGGCAGTCTGACCCTTGAGATGGCCTAGGAAGGTGCTTCATAGCAAGAGGGATGCTGAGGCACTTCTGATAGACACTTGAGCTACCCTGGGTGTGTGGGTAAAATGCTGCTGACTGGCAATGTTACAGGACTCAGGGTAGGGGAGAACATTGTGAGGCAGCAGAGAAGCAGATGTTTGGGGCTCAGACCCAGTGAGAATTTGTGTTACAGCCAGAGTGCTTATTCTTATGTTATTGTTAGACTGGTGGCTTGGGTTGGGACTATTGCGAGGAGAAAGGTCCCAGTGGTGCCCAGAGCAAGGCAGAGACTGAGCCCAGAGCAGGACAGAGAGAGAGAAGAGCTCAGACCAGGGCAGAAACTGTATCCAGAATAGAGCAAAGAAGGTGATGGTAGTGGCCTGAAGCCAGGGGAGTTAAGGCTCAGTGCCTGAGCAAGGTGGAGACAGGGCCAGAGTCCCATGCCTGAGCAAGGCACAGGCAGGAACCCATAGCTTTGAGGGGGTGAAACCAAAGCCCTAGAGGTCAGAAGCAGGGGCTGGGGCCCATAACTTTGAGGGCTGGGACCAGAGCCGAGAGGGGAGGCCACAGCCCTAGAAGGGGCAAGATCAGGGCCAGAAGCCCAAAGCTGAGAAGGGTAAGACAAGGGCTGGTGCCCAATAAGCTCAAGTCCAGTCCAATGTTCCTAGGCTAAAGGCACCAGTGAGAGAAAAGGGGCAGAAGCTGGGAAAACCAAAGCCCCAGCAAGGGAGTAAAGGCCTGAGGTGGCATAGTATTGTTTTGGGGCAGAGAACCCCAGAACCACCTATAAGGAATGGGTGTGGCTGTAGGGGAGGTTGGAGACCGCAATATTGGCCTTTAAGGCACTAGTGTCCTGGGGCATATACAGGTCAGAAGGACCTATGGGGCATTTTAGAGTGGGATGGAGATCAGCAGGGTTTGGAGAAGGACCCAATGACAGCTAGTGGATGAGGATTTGCTCCGGGACCCCAAGCAGGCTCCCTCCATCCCAACAACAATAACAGCAAGGCATGGTAGGGAAAGTGGGGAAAGGATTGGGCGGGGTTCCCAAAGTCAGAGATGAACAGGAGCTGCAAGGCCACGAGCAAGCATCACAGCTTCCTCCAGAGCCTGGTCCTGTTACATCCCCCTAAAAAGCTTTTCCATATCTTTACCTACTTGACAGAGGACACTTTGTCCCCAGTTTTTACATGTTTGTCCTTAGTTTTCTGATCTGCACTGCCCCAGAGTAGCACAGCAATTGTTGCATTTCATAGATCCAAATCCAAGCTTTGATATGGTCAGGGCTTGATCCATTAGTTACTTTTGTAATTAGGACCCAGGCTGTAAAATGGCATTCAAAGCTGGCTAAGAGCTAGTAAAGTAGGGGTGGGAAATTATTTGGACTGAAGAATTGCTTAGGGAGTTTTGGCGAGTTGTTGCAGGCTGGGTCAGCACCCTTCCCCCGCCACGCGAGGCTAGGTCATCACCACGCTTCCCGCCTCTGCCTCCCTGGCTTGCAACAGTTCACCAAAACTCCCTAAGTGGCCCTCCAGCCCAAACTGACCACCCCTACAGTAAAGGGACCTGAGAACAGACCTGAAGTGACTATGACAGCCTGAGCCATGGAGAAAATGGGCAGTTACAGTCTGTGCCACTGAAAGCCTCTGGACCACCTCCCCATTCAGTTTCAGATATACTGAATTATGATAATCCAGCCTGGAGGTGACTAATCCAGGAATTACTGTGGTCATAACCTCATCCTAGAACAAAGGATAACACTTCCTAGCAAGCTGGAGATAAAAGGAGGCATTGATAGAAACGTTTTCTCTGGGCATTTAGTTTTGTGAGGGTATTACATCGGAACCTGAGGTTTCCTACTACTTGGACAAATTGGCAACTGCATGGCTTTGATGGAAAGTGATGACCACCACCAAAGCATTGCCCTTTCCAACTAGCACTATACTGGTGTTGCTTGGGTTTAGCTTGAGGCACCTGTTGTGACACATCCATGAGCTAGCTACTCACAAGCATCCTGACATCTTAGCAATAATGGTGACATCCCTCAAGAAGGAGACATACTGCTAAGGGTTACTGGTATACAGATAGTATCTGAGTTCATGGCTTCTCACTGTCTCCCCCAGAGGTCTCATGTACAGGCTGAAGAAAAGCATGGATTGCATGGATTTTCTGGGACACTACAAGGGAAGTTATCTGGAGAGGAGAAGCAATCGCCACATTCAGTGCTCTGCAGAGGAATGAATGGAGTCACTATGATGCTGAGCTGCCTACTCCTGCTGTGGCATGTAAGCATGTGAGCTGCACCTTGTGATCTGCTGTGTTGAAAACTGCAGAGCGATTAGGAGAAGAGGCATGAAGACATCACCTCTGTCCATGGCCAGGAGGAGACTGTTCTTCAGTGCCAATGGAGGAATCTCCATGCTGTACCCTAGGCTGGTCCCTCACTGTAAGACATCCTGGATGGTAGCTGAGGTACAAGTTTATTGAAGCTTGGTAGTTACTATCTTGATGATCCTGCTCAGGAATGGTGTCCTACAGAACAGGTAGCTGGTCAGATTTTTCAGGGCTAAAAGTTGGTTTCCTGAGGATTGGACAAATTATTGCATCTATCTAGGAATTTGGTAGCCGTGATTTTTATTATTATTCCTATTACTAATGTGCACAGCTGTTCTTCACTGGCATTTACTGGGTATGGATTTATTTCACAGGCTGTGGCTCTAATATTGTTCAGGACTGTTCATATTTCAGCGTATACGATGGGGCCAAGGTCAGTCAAGGGTGCTGGGGTGGAGAACACAATCTGCTCTGGGGTGGAATTGTCTTTCCCAGTTTGTTCTGCATGCATTCAGTCAATCTTATCACTGAAGTATGCTGACAGCACTCCCACGGTGCTCTATGCCTGGGTCTGGTTTCTGGGCTCTGCAGGCAAGGTTGATTAGCCAGTTCACCATGTGAAAGAGCTCTGTCAGCCACGATTCTGCTGTGCTGACTTGTAATGGAACAGAAGGCTCGTTTTGCCTGTTTTGCTCTCAACACCTACTCCTATCAGTGGTATTTGTGCTGCTGGTAGATGGATTCACACTGTTTTGTTTGTACAGCTGGGCTTCAAACTTTCTTCTTGTAAACTTCATCTCCCATAATTCATCTGTGAAGCAGGGTGATCTTTTCAGTTATTTTTTGGGGAGTGGAGAACGTGATGACCAAGGCATGGCCAACAGGTGAGATTATACTCTTTTACCAGCACTGACGCACCAACATTGGAATTCACTGATATGGTTTCACTAAGGCAGTGGTAAATTGGCTTTGCAGTCGTGTGGGTTGTTTTTCTGAAGCTAGCTGAAAACATAGGGAGGTCAGCTTTTTTGGCAAGACTTAGCACAGTCATCACATATGTGAACCCTTTAACTGATTCTGGAGCTATGGGACAAACCTGTAGCAGAGGGGTCTGTGGTGGGTGCAGAGATCCCACCTCAGGAACACAGCT
>NW_017729034.1:6754686-6765198 GCF_001723915.1 Gavialis gangeticus
TGTGTTCCTGAGGTGGGATCTCTGCACCCGCCACAGGGTCCCAGACCACTGAAATGTGATATAAGGAAGCAGTAAGCTACATTTACATTTCAAAGTGAGCAGCAGACACTTGGTTAAAATCTGTGAAAGCAGAATCCTAAGGGGCAGGCTGTGTTGGGGTAGTGATTCAAGTAGCAGTGATGCATAAGGGAAAAGCAATTTGATCCGAAATGATGTCATGATAGGCGTTAGTATGGATGCTGAGCCATCTTGTATCCAACAGCAGGAACTTCAGACTCTTCCTTTCTTCTTATCCCCATCATTATTGGCATTACAAGTTGAACAACTGACTTCAGGTGCTGGGCTTCGGGATTTAGCCTAGTACTTGGCATTCTGGGGGGAATATTCCCTCAACAAAGGAAAATGAAGGATTTGGGAAGGTGCACGTGAATGGCCTTTGAGATCTTCTGGTGGCACTAGCATGCAAGCCTTTCAGAGCCCGAGGATCTGACAGTTCGTACTGTCTTGCAGTTCAGAAGATTTGTACAATGGTCCTTAAATGATGAAGAATGGTCTAATGGGCTGTGGCATGAATGAGAGAAGCATGTCTTCCTTCCTCCTTTCCCTTTGTCATAGCAAGAGATTCTTCACATTCTTGTGAAGACTGTTAGGAGAGGGAAGACATGAAGCCAAGAGGACAAGGCCAGTAGGAAGCATAGGCAGCCAGTAGGGTGGAACTGCTCCTTTAAATCTTCCAGATGCTGCATTTACTTATCACTGCTCCCTTGGCTCAAGAAGTCTGAATCACTGACAAAAGGAACAAGACATCTTTCATGAGGTTAGATCAACACCTAAACTACCAATATGAGAACTACTAAGAGACACAGATCACAACCAAGGGTACTTGGAGCTCAATGCAAAAGAGAATTTCCTTTTGGTGGAAAATTCTGACATTGAAATATGTTTCCATTCTGAATCAGAATGAAAAGATTAAATTTGGGTATTTCTCACAGCTTGAAAAGCCACAGGATTTATGATTAGGAAGCATCAAAACATATCATTGTAATAACAAATGGGCATTTCATTTTTAAAATGTTGAAAAGCTTTGTTTATAACAATAGTATAACATTACTAATACATATAATATAGCATGTAATATCATGTCAAAATGAAAAGGAAACCTATCAGAACCATAAAGCTTCAGCGTTTTTACCTGGTTTGAATACAATAGTTCAGCATTATTGAAACAAAATTAGAAAGTTGAAACTATTTGTTTTGACTTTTTCCTGTCAAAAAATTTCACGGAACTCCACATGTTCTCATGAAACATTTCAACCTTAGGCAACTTCATTTTCTCACAGAAAATGATTTTATTTCTCTTCCCCTCGCCAGCTCCATCGGCTCTAATGACAACACATTCAACATTTCCAGAACCCTCCCCAGAATTATGACCCTAACTTATGCCTCAGAAAGCCGGAACGTGTGAACGACAAAGCAAGCTGATGCCGCATACAAAATCAGAAGCAAAAACTACAGGTGGAGATGTGAGAATAGAGCCAAACCCCCAGAAAGATGCTTTCTATTCTGACATACAAAACGCATGGCAATGTGATAAACACATTTACTCACATTAGCTGGGAATGATAAAAGACTTTTAAAAGATATATATTTATATTTAAACCACAAACCAATACTGATAAACTGTATCTAAACCTGGAAGAAGGGAGATAGGCCTAGACAGAGGAAGCAGAGATGCATACATTATAAGGCAAGGAAGGACCAGGGTAATATAGTATTTCCTCCTATATAACAGAGTTCCACGAATGCATTCATTTTTGAACATGAGCACATTATTTTATTTTCAGAGAAGCATCCAGTACTGATTTAAAAACTGAGAGAATCAGCTGCACATGATGGGAAGTTGTTCCACTGGCTAATTTCCCCACTGTTAAAATGGATGCAGCATTTCCAATCTGAAATTGTTTCACTTCACCTTCCAGCCATTTAGTTTTGTTATACCATGGCTAGAATGAAGGGTGGTTCCACCATAGTTTTGTGTTCATCTCTCTGTTTACAGACTGAGATCAAGTCACCTCTTAAATTCCTCTTTGAGAAGGTAAATAAAGCAAGCTCCCAGAATCTCCTGCTATAAGGAATGTGTCCCCATCCTGTAGCCAGAAGGCAGAGCAGGGTGGCACCCTAAGGCATTTATACCTGTGCTGTGGGAGTGGGTGTGGCACCTTAATTAAAGCACCCAGAGCATCTTGTTTATCAGTGCCCCCACACTTTAAGATGGTGGTGAGGTCACTTTAACTAAAGCTTGACTGATGGGCTTTAGTTAAAACATCCCCACTGGCATTTTTAAGTGCGGGGATGCTGATACACAAGATGCTGGAGTCTGCTGAAGTGCAATAATTACCATGCTCCAGCAGACTCAATTAAGCCTGCTCAGATGCACTGTAATTACAGCATGTTGGAGCAGCCTCACGTATAGGTGCCCTTAAAGAAAGAGCAACTTATTCAGAAAGTTAGTTTTGCAGGTTGCCACCCTGCCCTGTCTTTTGCCTGACTTCAGACTAATGCAGCTAACTACCTCTTTCCCTATTCCTCAGTCATTCACGTGGCTCTTTACTGAGGCCTCTCCAATTCATCACCATTTTTCCTGAATCATGGACACCAGAACTTTGCACACAATTTCCATTATCAAACAAGCACCAAACACAGAAATGTGCTGGCCCCTAGAGTAGGTTTGGGGTCTGAGGGTTTCTTTTAACAACCCTTGTTCTCATCCAGAATGAGTCTTTCAATGGAGTGAATATAAAAACAAACTTTTTTAGAATTTCCAGTTATGAATATTGCTAGCAAATAAAGAATAAACACTATATATATAGATATACTTTCATGGTCCAAGCAAAAATAACCAATCTTGCTAACAGATGGCCAGCCTGTTAGGGAGATCTTACCCAAATTCAGGGACTATGTTCTAAAAGGCACTGGATCTTCATAATATCTGCAGGCAGGAACCTCAGCAAAGAATGCTAGAGCAGCCAATCTCATAACATCGAGCCTCTTTTTATCCCCCTTCTCAAAAAAAGGCTTACAACATTACTCAATAGAAGCTTTGACAAAAACGGTCAGAGAAGAGACACTCATATGCACAGGTGACTGGTAGCAGGGGCACAGGGGGTGGGGTGGGGCACATGCCTCACCTCCACCCTACCAAGATTGGCCCCCATCTCGGCATTGCTCAGGACGGGGCAGTTTTTTTTGGTGCGTGGGCTGGCAGTGTTGCGGGGGGGGGGCACTATGCCAAGCCACAGAAGTATAGGAGTGGATATGGGGCTTTTGGCCTGTCCCCGGGCCCACCCACAAATTGTGCCCCCCCAGACTCAGGAGGCACCGGTCACCCCTGCTCATATGTCATTTTGTTAGTCAGCTAGAATGCAGAAATCTGAATCCTTAATCAAAAGCTGATGTCCTAAGACTGGCTAGTCTCTTCAAGAAATTTCTCAAGCCTGTGACTCAGTTCCTTTTATACTACTTCTTTTAGGGTCACTTATCCTAACATGGCCTAACTGGAAGTTAACACAGCTACAAACCTACTAAAGCTACTAAATTGCAAGCTAAAAGGATTCCAGCTCAACACAAAGGTCGACACATGATATAACCTCTCTACTTCCTACTCAAAAGTTCTGTGTTTATACATCCAAGGATCGTTAGCTCTCTTGACCTCAACCTCTACACAACTGCCTTCATCAGATGATCTTGTAATTTCATAAAAAGAATATATCGAGTTAGCTTGGCAGGATCTATTTTCCACAAGCCCATTTTGATTGGCACTAATTATATTTCCTTCCTTTAATTCTTTATTAATCAAATCCCATATCAGCTATTCCATTATTTTACCTAGGAACAGTGTCAGGCTGACAAGGCTCTAATGAGCCTGGTCATCCCATTTCCTCCTTTTTATATGTGAAAAATCCATTCAAACATCAGCTTTCTTTCAGTGCTCTGGATCTCTCCCATGTTCCGAAAGTCACTGGAAATCAGTATTAGCAGTGTAGAGCAGTGGTCTCCAAACTTTTTTGATCACGCACCCCTATCAGTAAAAAATTTTGAGCATGCACCCCCAATATATGTATTTATTTATTTATAAATTATATACATGTACTACTCGTGTACCGTACGTGACACGTGACCATCTGACATACGGACTGAGTGAGGGCGCCTGTGTCAATCCATATATTAAATATTAGTAAAGCTTAATTTCTTTCTTATTTTTTTTAGATAAAAAATAAATATAAATAGAAGTTCTAATATTTTCTTCCTGCACCCCAATGGATCGTCTTGTGCACCCCCTGGGGTGTGCGCACCACACTTTGGAGACCACTGGTATAGACAGCACCATGGTCGTCTGCTTAAAAACTCCTGGGTGCCAGTTACCTGGACCCCAAAAACTTTGCAAAGCTTTAGCCAGGTCACATTATACCTATTTGGATCAAAAACCCTACCTGCACTGTGGCAACACTGGCAGTGTTTATTGTGGCAAAAAAATAGTATTGAGGAAACAATGTTATAAATGGGGGATTGGTTCCTGAACCAAGGCCTGATACCCTATTTTCACCAAAAATAACCTAGAATTGTGTACTCAGTCAATTACAGATGAGTAACAATAGCTACATTACTGTATTTATACTGTAAATAGCAATCATATTGATTTGGAAGGACTTCTTTGAGGAGACTTTGCTGGATGTTTTGAAGGGCTCTTGGTGGGGACTTTTTGAAGGGTTCTTAGCTGGAGTCTTCCCAGGAGTCTCGGCTGCAGGTTTTTCTGGAGTTTTGTTTGTGTTCTTAAAGAAAGTGTCCAAGGATGTTTGGACAGCTTTTCTCCAGGGAGATGAGCGATGCAGCAAACTTGTTCACTGGCGTGGCTTGGTAACAGACCAAGTGTTGTAAAGTCGAAACTGACATCAGAAAGTTGAAAGTGTCAATTTTTAAATGTTGTAAGTGCAAAATGTTGTAACTCGAAACATAACTCGAGGACTGCCTGTATCTTTGTCAAGCTTCAACAGTGAAGACAGAAATTTCCCATGCTGAGTGTCTGCAACAGGCTGATTTTTAAGAAAAGTGGTCTAGCTATTTCTGAAAAATGAGCTGCTTTACTCATGTTAAGAAAAAAATGCTTTTGAGACTGTTTTAGAGAAGCTCTAGCACTTTCTTGGTTTGGAGAAAGGATGCAAGATGGCAAAAAGGTTTTCTCTGGTATCAAAGGACCTTGTTGCACATTACACTGAAACGCACATGTGTTGATTGGCTTATTGCTAGTTTGCAGTCACACCTTCAATTTGAGCAGCACATCTGTGGGGAATGGCTGGCTTACGCCAAACAGGAGATGGTCAAGATATGATCCTGCCCTGGAGTGGCATAACTTTGAGCGGTTTAATGAGTGCTTTAAGCCATTTAAAGGTGCTAATGTGCAGACAGTCCAAGGGCAAAGAGTTCCAGGACCTGCCAGAATTAATGTTTAACAAGGCCCTAATATGTGTCTTTTGCTGTTTCCATAAAAAAATAGCCAACTTGAAAGCTCTTAAACATACCTGGTATAATTCTGTTACAGCTTGTCAGCTAAAATCTCCAAAGGGACCACCTGGACACACTTAATCCCTGAGCTGCAAGAGCCCTAGCTTTCCTTGAAATCCCTCCTCCCGCAGACATGGGCTGTTAATAGGCACCACAAGTAAAAGCTTGGAACTGGTCTCTCCTATGCCTTCAGTGTTTCTCTGCTGACACCGAAGCACTGCAGAGGAGGAAACAGTCTCACCTGAATGCAGAGGAAATGAGATCAGAGTGATATGGAGCGGGGAGGAGAAAGTGGTTTGGGACCAGGAGCTGGAGTGAGGTTATTAGTAAGAAATCCCAAGTCTGTAAAACCCTCCAGTAACTTTTCAGCAGAGTAACCAAGTTAAAGGCAGTTCTGCTACAAATGGCCTGCAATCATCTGAGTAGTCAGTGTACTATATCAAGGGCTCTGTAGAGAGAGGGTTGCCTATGGGTTTTCACTGGTTTGCTTTGTTGCCTTGAAAAAGGTGAGAAGTGGTGAATAAAACTCCATACACCTGGTCTGGAAAGGCCTGTTCCTAAACAGCTGGGGCTTTGCTGGAAGCAACACCCCCCGACCCCGCAGGGCCTTGTCATTATGCTGGGCTCTCCTGTTCAGCCAGTCTCAGGAGATAGCTGCTAATAGCTGTCCCATTTACTCTTCAGGGCTAGGGACAGAAGTTACACATAAATGAGTTTTAGTAATCAGAAACTGGTTTAAACCTGTAGTGAAACAGAAGTTCAGTGCCCATAAACCTGTTTCAGAATGGCTGAAACCGGTTTAAGATAAACCTGTTTGAATGTAGTATCAGACTTAACTGATTTAGGTCAAACTGGTTTATGACACTTCTGTCCCAGACCCACAGGATTCTGGGCCTGGCCTCCTTCTCTTGCATAAGAACTGTTTCTGCTGCCAATGCCTGTCATGCAAATGCAGCAGAGTGAACCCCTTGCCTGTCCCCTCCTGACAAAAATGCTGCAGCACTCATTTCTCATCCAAGTGCAAGGCACACATTATCCCTCTTCTATGGCTGCTCCTCAGCTTTCAGCAAGTGGCAGAGTGAGACACCTCTTCAGGCTCCAGCAGATCTTAAGGGGAAGCAAGGAAACAAGATCTCCTGGGCGAGGGAGGGAGGGTTGGAAGAAAAGACGTTTAACCAGGGGGCAACTTAGAGGCAACTTGCCAACGATGAAGAGTCTGACTGTCCATTCATGGTGGATACAGGTTCCTTTAGGTGGCTTTTCTGGGGGTTTAATTGCTACATGACTGCCAGGGTTTTCAACGGTGATAAACCTAGCTGTGTGTAGAGCCCAACTCTAACAATGAGAAGAGATCTGCTTCTTGAAGAAACTTGACAAAGGCTTGGCTGTGGAGCTCCAGACTAACCCAACTGTTCCTCCTGCTTTGTGTCACGTGCTCCTGTTCAAAAGTAGCCAGACCTTCTTTCACCAGCAGCTTTTCCTTAAATCCCCAGCCAAGAGGAAGAATGCACCAAGTGGAAAAGGAAAAGCATGGGTCTTGCCTTGCAAACAGCATGGATGGCCTGTTTGTCTTAGCTGCCTGTAGATATGCAGCCTCTGGTCATGGTAGGGGAGATTCCCCTGGCTCTGTGAATGCTTTAGCTTTTGTTCTGCTGTGTGCCAGCTCCTGTTCTGGTCTATGCTTTCACCTTCTGCCATGGAGGCTTTTCTATGCTCTGCACCAGAGCAGTTCTTTGCTTGTTACATGCATTCCTACCCCCACCCTTTCCCCTATTCTGCAGACGCATAAAGGAAATGAGTCTATATCAGCTCAGCATTTCCTAATATCAACTACCCCCAAAAGAAAAAAAGGCATCTCCATTTCCCAAGGGGGCACTTCTCTCTGGGGGGGCAAAAGGCTCTTTTGATACACAATGCCATGAGAGAGAAGCTCAAGGGTGGCAAGGGTAGCACAGCTAAAGGACAAGTCAGAGCTCAGCCCATTTCCTTGCTCTACAGACAGGCAAATTTCCCCAAAAGTCTTCATTTATCTACAGTTCAGGTACCAATGATTCCACAGCTGGAACAAGGCTAGTGTGTAAAGCTGTCTGTCTTTTATATCATCTGAGAATTATTCTAGATGGGGTAATTCTGAGGGATGGCAGAGGGGTAAAACTTTCTTCTAAAAATATCTTGGGTGAAATCCTCACAAAAGGGGTTCTGCTCCCTCCCTCACTTCCCACAAGCACTCAAGCCTTGATGGCATGTATGTGCAACACACTTGAGAGTAATTTTTACTTTCCCACTGAAGGGCAACGGATATTGGGTGCAGGTGTTGGAGTACCTGCCAGCTGGTAGCTGGTCCTCTTATTCTTGCCTTAAACACCAACGTCAGAACAAGATCTAAATATTGCAGCATTTCCAAAAACCAGTAGGTGAGAAATATTCTTTTGGATAAGATTCAATTACAGTCTTAATACTCTAACTCACTTTAATTACCATGACTAAGCAGCTCCATGGCACAATGGACTGGAGTGTTCAGCTGTTAGCTGAAAGACTGATAGCTGAAGCCAATCAGTAACATGGAAACTTCCTCTCTCTCTCTCTCTCAGTGAACTTTTTTCAGGCTGGGTCTATACAATATATAAGAAAATTGCCTGATGTATGCTATTTCCCTAATCCTTATGGGCATCAATACAAAATCTGTCCACAAGCATCACCAACAAATTTCTATAAGCTCGTGCTGACTGAGCACTATCTTCGTAATTTTCACATGTGGTATATGAATAAGAGAAGCACTTCAGACTGAGCACAAGAACAGACCACAAGCATATATGGAGTATATTCAACATTATAAATAAATAAATAAATACATAAAAATATTCCTGGTTGAGTGTTGCCAATTTTGTGCAGGAAAAAAAGACAAGCAAAAATCTTTTTTCAGTTTTTTGTCAAAACAAAACCTAAAGTATTTTTCATATGTATATTATTTTGTTCCATCACATCTTCAATGAAAATACATTTCCATGTTGATACCCATTATCACTTTTTTCCCTCTGAAGAAAGAAAATTTCCAACCAACTATAAGGTTGTAAAAAACCTTCTTAGGTAAGCAATGCCAGAAAAAAAATACCTCTCAAATGTTTAAGTACCCTAAGGTTGATTACTAATATGCTGTTTCCATAATAAGAGCCTGGGTGCAGGGCTTCTTATTTTCTCAGAACCATATCTGCACATGTGTTATGTCAATTAAAGATGGCCTAAACAAAGCTATATATTTTCTAGCATTTGAAGTTAGGTTTGGGTTAGGTACAGCAAGATGCCTAATAGTGCATGTCCTGTACTGCTTCACTCAGCAACACTCATTACACCACAGGAACAAATGTAGTTGTGTATGTGCACAGTACATTGTGGTTAGCTTGTAAGACTACCTGCAGTGTACATTTCATTATATATGAAGATGCAGAATATCCAATACATTCTACCCTGAACTCTGGCCCTAGAGCTAAGGAAATCTTTTAAGCATCCTCTTACCCTAATTTTCTTCACATCTTTCTCCCTACCCCAGCATTTCTGCACATGCCTGGATTATGTCACATCATTCATGCCTCAGGAATAGGGTAGTGGAGGGCTGCTGTCTGTACTGAGAAGTTAAAGGTGATGATGTTTTTTTCCAAAGGAGAAATGCTGGAGGACAGAACATGTAGCCTTTAGGTACTCCTGATGTTGACTTCCTTGCTTGCTGATGGCTTTGTCTGCTCTGTTATATGTATGGCATCCTTAGCTGTCAGGCATGAAAAGTTCTTTGCATTAATTCCCTAAATTAAGGGGAAAGATCAGACATAGCACTAGAAACTTTCAGGATGAACATGATCTTCCAGAAAGTGTTCAACTGCCATAAAGTAGCACTTTTTCAAAAGTCTGGCTGTTCCTGAGGCTGACTGCTGCTGTAACTCCTTCCATTTCTCTGAAAATATCACACTTATGGGGAATGCAAGGAATGGAGGAAGGGGAGACACCAACCTCAAAAAACCTAGCAAGTGTACTTCAGCTGCTGCTTCCCATCCACCACACCTCTGTAAACTTAATGCAGGGGACAAAATGGGGAAGTTCCGGGTTCTAATGACTCTGTATTTGGGAAGTATGGTGGTGGGAATGGAGGGAGGTAGCATTGCTAGGTTGTGCTAACTTTACCTCCATTGAAAAAAAATCTTTATCCTTGACTCCATATTTTCTCAGAGAAGGAAGCATTTACTTCCTTGAAGCTGAAATACCAAGTCCTTACAATGATAGCCATCACTTTGAGTCTCATGTTGTAATTCAACTGAGGTCTCTGTCTTGACAATGCTGTATCAGAACCAGCTGCATTCAAAATCTATGTACCTAATGGGTCTTTTAAGAGCCAGCATCTCCTCAGAAAGAAAGAGTTCTGAATTACATAGAGCCCAGATAAATTTAGAAATGATACAACAAGTGAGACAAGAGCCCTAGCCTGGATCATTTCCAGACATCCTATAAGAGGACTATAGGAGCCCATGGGTGGGTGGGGTGCCATCTGAGGGACATGGATGCTGTGGTAAGATTATTCCTCCAACAAGGATGTATCATAGTCTTTCTTATCAAGTTAAATATAGGAACCACCCTGACCTGAGGTACGATGCCTCGAACATAGCGGAATCTTAGAAATTCAGTTTTCTTCTTCCCCAAATCAGCCAGAATGGACAAACGATGCAAAACACTGGTAGCCTGCTCAGGCTCTTGGAGAGCCATGAGGGAGTCAGTGGATGCATCTTCATGAGACATTTACTGTGTAGTCACAGTTAGGGTGCCCAGACTGTGGAATAAGCTCCCCCCAGAGGTGGTGCAGTCACCTGCCCTGGAGGTTGTCAAGAGGAGACTGGACAGTCATCTCACTGGGGTTATGTGACCCCAGTTGTCTTCCTGCCTAGAGCGGGGGGGGGGGGGGGGGGGGGC
>NW_017729034.1:6765297-6771242 GCF_001723915.1 Gavialis gangeticus
GGGGGGGGGGGGGGGGGGGGGGGGGGCTGGACCCCATGATCTGCAAGGTCCCTTCCAGCCACTAACAATCTATAAATCTATGAATCTGTGACTCATTAACTGTGCAGTAAATGTCTCAGCGTCTACATGCACACCCCTTTTAGGGCACATGTGTAGATGCCAAGCTGGTTGGCTGCGGCACGAGGGTGATTCAGTGAACAGCCCTCCACAGCACTCTCAGCCCAGCTGGAGCAGCCCCAGGCTGGCAGCCTGATCCCTCCACTCCACCCCAGGCTCCCTGTCACCTGGGACTGCTGCAATCTGGCATAACGTGCTGCGGTCTAGGTGCATGTGTAAGCTGTGTGCCTGGGAGCTTCCCAGGAGCAATATACGGCAGAGCAAAAAGCTGCACAGTTTATTACTGCACATTAGTGGCACGTGTAAAAGCACCCAGTGTGTTCACTAAGTAGTGCTTGACAGCTAACAAGAAGGAAAGTGAAATGTTGTAAGGCTTGCTGAGGTGGTGTCCAAGTAGCCCTCAGAAAGGCAGCCCTCTGATAACCATGTTCCTTATCTCCCTGTTCTCATTCCCTGCTCATCAGAGAACAATGCCAGGCAAAGCTCCTTCCTTCTTACCATTTTTCTAGCAGCTAACAAAGCTCTTACACCTCCTACACTTCTCACCCAGTTAGGAAAGCTCCACACCTCCTACATCCCTACACTATCTGCTGCAACCTGCTAGGGTCTGGGATTGTCTACCTCATACACATTATTCAACTCACCCCTGGAATAACCTTTAGGAAGCCAAAGGGTATTATCACTCTTCTTTTGCAGAGGAGAAACTGAGGCAGAGACACTGAAGACACCTCCAAAAGTTGTGGCTTTCCCAACATCCTATGAAAAGCTGGTGGCAGGACCACAGATATGAATCCTTCCATGGGCTCCATTACCCTGCCTGAACTATAGGCACATCATTTTTGAGAGCAAGGGAGCTGGCAGGGAGAGAAAAAAGGCAGGGGTGACTGGTGCCTCCTGAGTCTGGGGGGGCACAATTTGTGGGCAGGCCTGATAGCCCCATACCCACACCTATACTACTGTGCTGTGGCTTAGTGCCCCGCTCCCCAACACACCACTGGCCCGCGCGGCAAAAAAATTGCTCTGTCCTGAGTAGTGCTGAGTCAGGAGCCAATATCAGGGGGGGCATGTTCTGCCCCATGCCCCCTTACCAGTTGTCTGTGAAGAAAGGGCACATATTTTTTGTCTTGTACTACACAAGACTGGATGGCATGCAACTATTTTGGCTAGGCAATTCTTTGCAAGTTGTATCAGGCTTTGTAGAAGTGGGGAAAAAAAACTTTAATCTATAGTTAAGCATGTGATCATGCCACCTTTCAGAAAGAGCAAGTCAAAAGCATGCGAGTAAGAACTGGTTTTGCTAGATGATAGCCCTGTGTTCTGTTACTGGCTTTTGTCAGAGTAAGTGACCTCATGACACTTGTCATATCAACTTTCACACTAATTGGATTTTTGGGGGGAAGACTTTCCGATACAAGGCAGAATTTGATTTGGAATAAACTGAGCAGCAGCTTTAACCAAATGGAAATTCCACTGAGGGGAACACTAAGGAAAGCCTATATGGGTTAGCATCAGCTTCTGGGTATTGGTTTTTCGAGATTCAAACCCACAAGAGCTAACACGCTGGGCTGGAGGAATATGCAGTTCCTTGCTAGACAGCACCAGAACACTGGGAATGATAATCTGGAGGGAGAAGGTATTGGAGTGAAGAGTTATCTCTTGGGCACAGTGGCAGTCTCAGAAGAGATAACCAAACACACACACATCAACATTCCTTCCACCATGAAGTATGCCTGAGAGTTTGGTCTGTCATGTTAGAAATGCAGTGACCTTGTGCAACTGTTCAGCTTACAACCTTAAAAGTGAGAGGGGTTTACACTTAACTTCTTTTCAGAGCTAGGAAATGAGGTCTCAGGCATTAATAGATGTCTTGAAATGCCAGTGAATACCACTAGCATTTAGTGGATGAAGTGGGCCTAAAACTTCTGAGCTCTTGGCTCATGGCCCAGTGCATTTCTTCATAAGCTAACAGGTGCTTTATGGCAGAGTGCTCGCTGCCTGTCTAACATGCTGGTGATCTGATACTTCAACATTCCACTCTGTAGTTCCAAAAATTAGGTCTAATAACTTTCTACATTTCAGATGTCTGACCATCTGTTGGGTGCCATGCACTACAGCTCATGGAGGGGCATTTGAGAGAGATCAGTTGCATGGACCTCACATCCTCTGTGTTACTGATTTGGGTATTTAAAAAGAAGCATTTGTTTCAAAATACCTTTAAAAAAAAAAAAAAAAAAAAGAGCCCCTTGTTTGGAGGTGGGGAGGGCTTGTATATCTTGGGAATCCTTGACCTCTAAACAGGTATCAGTTATTCCATACCAACCTCAGAACAGACATGACAATTTTCAAATCAATCTCACTGCATGCAACAAAACCACTCAAAAAAATTTCAAGGCAGTGGGTTCAAAGTTAGAAAATACCAGAATCCATGCTGTTCATCTAACATTAAGACATCCCTCTTGTTCAGAAGTGTTATGATACATGATTGCGTGCTATTTGTTTTCCATGGGACCCCTACCTTATTCATTGTCTGGTATGGATGGTGTTAATTAAACGGGTAGGTACTCAATGTTGCTTTTTATCTTTATTGGTCAAAGTATGTTCCAGGGCCTGTACTACACACCATCTCTAAGTGTATTTCTATAGCCTTCTCACAAATGTTAACTTTCCTAATACTGCATCAAGAAGAAGTGCTATTATTATTGCCATTCTACAGATGGGGAAACTGATACACAGAGTGATGAGGATCAAAATGATCACAATGGTCCAAAAGACCAAACTCATCAAAAGCTTTCAATAATTTTTGGTGCCTTATTTGAAACACTTGTAAGCCTTGATTTTTCAGTTCTTAGTATTTTTATAGTACATTATTTGTTCGAAGAACAGCTCCAATTGACATCAGCTGCAGCTTTGAATGCTCAGCAATTTTGTAACTCTAGCACTACATGTCTCAAGTAAAACTGGTCAGATAACCAACCTCCATTCTGCTGCAAATTTCCACATTTTGAAATTTGTTTTTGTTTCCAGCTGGAACAAAAAAAAGTCAAAATTCCTCATGGAATGAACATTTGGGGGGAAAAAATATTCTGGAATATCTAAACATTTTTCCTATCACACTTAAACACCGTAATAGAGAATGGTTATATATCATACATATCAAACATATATGCTATGCCAACACTATTTGTATATAAATAAAACATGAAGTAAACTGAGTCCAAGTGATCAAGCCAAAAAAACAAGAAAATTGATAAGATTTGTCTCTCCTTTTTGCACTTCTGAAAAATGACACTTTACCATGAAAGAGTTTGATTGACTCAAATTTGCTTTTTCTTTGATAGAAAACCACACCCTCCATTTTTTGACCATCTCAAATCAGGTGCCCAGTAATGAAGGAGTGAACAATTTGTGGGCCCTAGTGAAAAGTTTGGGGAAAATCTCTGCAGTGGCAGGGAATGGTCCTGGTCCTCCAGGTTAGCATTCAATTGTCTTAGCAATGAGACACCCTCACCTCGAGTTAATGCCTCACTGAATATAGGCAACAGCCTCCTTTACTACACAGCTCTGATTCATCAGCAGAAGGTACAGTCCATACCATGCAAAGAATGGTGCAAGTTTCTGTGAAAGAAGAATCTCCTACCCCAGCTCCCATCTCTCCCTATCTCCTAACATACTTTGTTCCTCTGTCCCCCACTACCCAAGATACTCACTGTTCTGCATTCCCATCTGCCCACTCCTTCCCTCTCTATTGCATTGTCCCAGTTAGCCCTAGGCAGCAACCACTGCAGAGAAAACCCTACTCAACTTCTGCCACCCTGAGATGGAGCTGCACAAAGTTGCCTTGAAAATCGTGAGATTATAAATGTAACCCTTCTGCTGGGCACCGGTCGGCAGCAAGAAGGTCTGGGTTCACATTTCAGGGTACCCCATAAATTATACCTGTGGCTCAAGCCCCCAACCAGAAATTTGGGAACACTAAATTTGCTGGGGTGTCTTGCATAAACAAAACCCCATCCTCACAAGCAGTGTAAATACACACAAAAAAATTTACAAAAATAAAGTAAAAAAACCCAAAAGAAAACACTAAATGTAATATAAAACACTATTAGCTGCAAGGCAAAGTCTATAGGTGGCACCCTTTTGGGGAGGCTTCACCCATGCCCAGGCAATCTGGGACCTGGGGCTCCCCAAAGGGTAGTTCAGGGGGCCTGCACCCCTATACCTGCTCATCAGCAATGGGCTGGAGAGGGGGGCCCACACCGGAGAGTCCTATGAGCTGCTACTTGGTTTCACTGCATTGCAAGGAGCTGCTCAGGAGCATGGGTCCTTCTATGTTGCAAAGGGCTCCTTTGTTCCTGGGAGAAGTGGTAGAGTGCTGACCTCCACTTCTGCCTGCTGGCTTTCAGGGGTTTGTGGCCGAGGTGCCAGGTAAGGTCTTGGGCCCCCCACAACTAGAGGCTTGACAGGACTGTGCCGTGAGGGATGAGATTCCCCAGGTTCAAACAGTTGACTGATATTGCCTGATTCTTGCCTGCCAAGACTTGATGTTGACTGCTTTTTTCTATAACTGGGAGATGGTCTGTCTCCAGAGTGTTTGTCCAGTTGTTCTTTTTCACAGGCGTTTTATGTCTCCTTCACCCCATCCATACAGCAGTCAGATGGAGGTTTATTGACAGAGTGGGCACACCCCAACGTCTGCTGGCACTCCTGTGCATATGCAGTAGAAGGCTGGGGCTAATGGGACTGAGCGCCCCCAAACACAGGGCAGCTGGCAGGGTCACAAGGCAGCCTGGCTGTGGGTTCTGGGTGGCTGCAGCAGGGGGGGAGGGGCATACATGCATCCAAGATCGCATCCCAGCTCATGGATGGCTGGTTGCCCAGCACTGCTGGCAAGTACCAGTCTACTCTGTGAAGGTGACAGGGCTGGGATGGGGGAAGATTGAGACCCCTGTGGTGAGGGAGGGGGAGGGAGCAGGGCACAGGCAGGGGCAGCGACTGGGGTGAATGGGGCCCTGGCTGGGCTGAGTGGTGGGACAATTGGAGCCCAGGCAGTTCGTCCAGAGGTTCAGGGGACTCTCCACACTGCACACATCCCAGCAGAGGCCTGGGGGGGATGTGCCTCCCTGCCCCCCCCAATCTGAGTGTGGGGTGGAGGTGGCTGCAGCTGTGCACTGTGCTTTGCACCCAGCTGCAGCTGCCCCGGAAGCAGCATGACACCACGTGCCTGCTGCTGCTGAGCTGAGCAGTGTCCCCTGCTTGCCCCGCAGGGGTGTCCAGAGACAGTGGCAGCTGCAGCTGGGGGCAAAGTGCAGCAGCATCCACCTCCACCTCATATGCAGATTGGGATGCATCCCCACACCCCTGGACAAGGCACCCAGGCTCCAACCGTTCCACCACTCAGCCTAGCCAGGGCCCCATTCACCCCAGCCCCTGCCTGTGTCCTGTTCACTCCCTCACCACAGAGGCCTCCATCTACCCCTCCCATTCCCATTCCCCTTCTCCCCACCCCTTCCCCCACAGACTTACTCCTTCTCCCATTTACTTCTGCTTTCTCTGGCCCATTAGGGATTTTACCTATTTCGCACTAATACAAGGCCCCAGCTCTCCATGTGCAGAGCACATGGCCAGAACAACAGGTGCCATCTTGTCCACATAGAAAAACCACACACACACAAAAACACAATACACAACAACCAAAAGCACACACTCTGTCATACACAACTCAAGTGTATGTGGGTGTTACATAAATAAGTGTTGGAGGGTAGGAGTGTTTGCTTGATAGCTTCTAAGACCTTAGGGTGCAGCTGGGTCACACTCTCAAGGTTTTCCTT
>NW_017729034.1:6776242-6781416 GCF_001723915.1 Gavialis gangeticus
CCATTAGGGATTTTACCTATTTCGCACTAATACAAGGCCCCAGCTCTCCATGTGCAGAGCACATGGCCAGAACAACAGGTGCCATCTTGTCCACATAGAAAAACCACACACACACAAAAACACAATACACAACAACCAAAAGCACACACTCTGTCATACACAACTCAAGTGTATGTGGGTGTTACATAAATAAGTGTTGGAGGGTAGGAGTGTTTGCTTGATAGCTTCTAAGACCTTAGGGTGCAGCTGGGTCACACTCTCAAGGTTTTCCTTGCAACTCAGAAGGCTAGAGAGTCATCTTCCATTTACAACAGGGGTGTCAAAGATATGATCTGTGGGCCAGATCTGGTCCGGAGAGCCCTGTTATCTGGTCTGCAGTGCTGCCTGTCTGAACTCTGTATGCAGCATGCACCAGCCCTGGCCCCATGTGCTACACAGGGTACATGGTGCTGGTCTGGCATATGTTGCACACAGCATGCAAGGCTAGAGCTGGAATGTGCTCTGCATGTGGCTGGCACATGCTACATGCAGCACACAGGGCTGGAGTCACCATGTGTCCTGCATACTGTGCATAGGGCCAGTCCAGGGTGCATGTGGCATGTGGGGCCAGTCTAGGGCATGTGCTGCAGGTGTTGCCCAAGCCAGACTGGCCCTGTGTGCTGGATCCGGTTCACAGGGCCAGCTGATGGGTCCAATCCAGCCTGTAGACCAGCCCCATGCCTATCATCTGACCCACAGGGCTTGTTGAGTTTGAAGCCCCTGGTATAAAATGAAAGCAGAAGTTCATTTTTCTCCAGCAGCTAGAGTTTTAAGTAAAAACACCAAATATCCTGAACCTCACAAGAAATGCAAGAAAAAGCAGCAACACTGGAATGAAGCACGCTTAGTACAGACAGAACCTGTGGAGAATTTCAGCAGCCAGTTCTCAGAAGTCTCTGCTAGGCATCAATGACAGAAGATTTTCAAAGGCTTATAATTTGGCCCAGTCTGTGTGGATTTTCACAGACATGGCAAAGGGCACATCCCTGAAACCATGGCATGGTTTCAAATCCTTGCTCCAATGCAAAGAAGCACTCACTTTTCCCAAGGAAACGGTGGCAAGATCTGAGCAAAGCAACCTGCATTTCTATAACTTCTGGACATTGTTTATTTAAAACTTTCGGAAAGATCAGCCTGAAGTTAATGCTCAGCAGGAATGAACTCAGACCAAACGGATAATGTTCAACTGAGATACAAGGGAGTGAAAACTGAATCATACAACAGAAAGCACGAAGAAACTATCTAAAGAGGAGGCTCCCAGTACTACCTATACCATGCCTACCTACATCTCTTCCTCTCTCTTTGGGCCAAGTTCTCCTGTATTAGCTCCGGTGACAGCAACATTTACACCATGGTAAAACACATCCCCCTGCACATATCTGCCCCAGTGAGGACCATTCACGTGTGTAACTGTGTCACAGATACAGAAGGTGGGGTGATATCCCAATACTTGCTCACGCTGCTGCCATCACCACCATGGAGGTAGGCACACTTGTGGATAGGGCCAGAAGGGGTTGGAGCTGGTCTGTACTGGCTGTACTGTGCAGTCTGCTGGCCTATTTTATCTGCTTCTATTCTGGGCTCCGAGCTCAGGGAATCTCTCTCTTCCTCTCAGCTGACAGAGCGGCAGCACACTCCCAGGCTCCCTCGTCTCATTCTGACAGTGATCGCTGAAGCTGTGACTTGCCTCCCTAGATGCTCTGTGGGAGGGGCCCAGGCAGCAGAGAGCAGGAGAGGGTTTAGAGAGGTGGTTTCAGAAGAGGTAATTGTTAAAACAGAAAAAAAGGGGGGGAAAGGTAGAAAGCAGGCATGGAGCCCGAAGGAAGAACAGGATGTCCAGGTCCTCCTCCCATGAGGCACCACTGTGCAAGGTTTAAAGTGATGGGTAGCAGGATGCCTAAGCTTCATTGTTGACTGACAAGCTGGATGACAGTGGGCAAGTCACTCCCTCTTGCCTTTGCCTTCTGTAAAAGGGGGATAATTCTGCTCCACATCATGTGTGCGGCAGTGGCTATCCCCCTCCAGCTTGCCGTAGAGAGTCATGCAATCAAGCCCAACAGGTATGTTCCATATGTGCAGTACACCCAAAAAGGAGGTGAGGGGAGGGACAGGCAGGCACCAAAAACATACAACAAGAAGAGTGCTTATTGGCACATGCCCCTTACTGCACAGACAGCTCCCCTACATCCATTCCAGGATATTGTGCCTCACTACAATGCTCCTAGCACAGTCTGGAGGATGGAGTGTGGGCATGCCCTTTGTATGTGGCTGAAATCACTGTTGTGTGTGGAGTGCTTTGAGAGGCTCACGATGATGGAAATAAGCAGCTGTGTTTGTGCACCTCAGGTATGCCCAGAGGGACAAGCATGTACACGCTACCTTGTTTGCTCACACTGTACCCACTCTGTGTGCATGCACCTCCTTCCTCTGCACTATCCCTTTCAGAGGCATCCTGCAGTCCCTGCCCTGCTCCCCAAACAATCCCCAATGCCCTGGGTCCCCAAGAGCATGCATCCCATGTCCAATCATCGCCAACCCTTCCCACCACCCTCCAAGCCTGCACCATTTGTCATGCACCCATCCATCTGCCCTTCTCTATGCCCTTTCCTCAGTGCAATCCGTAAGTGCTTCCTTTTCAGATCCTGCAACTCTCTCATGCGCATGCAGAGCCCCTTCTGCCTATTAAGCACATCCACTCTGTAAAACCTCACAATTAAAACTAATCCTTATCCCACAAATAAGCTGAAAACTAAAGCAGAGAGTCTTAAAATGTTTCCTGTTTAATGAGGAGCTTTGCCGTGGCTCTCCCCAGTCCCTCGTTTCCTCTCTCTCTCCTTCACAAGAGATAAAAACAGCAGCTTCTCCCAACTAGCTTCTTATTGTAAATACTGATGTATTAGGGCAATTTGTGTGCTGATTGAGGCCCTGATTCTGCCACCTTTTGCTCTCAGAGAGCAGTGCCTGATCTCACCCATTCCCTTCACAAAAAGATATAGATTCCAGGGGGAAGAGTGGTAGACATCAACCCGTGCATTTTCCTTCACCCCACTCCCCCTCTGCATACACTTTCTTCTTCACTCCTCTGAGCCATGCCTTTCAAGTGATAAAACACAGGCACGTGCCCCCATCTCCTGTTTATACACATATGTGCTGCAGAACACTTCACCTGCACTATGCTTCCTCAGCCTCACAAACACAAGTGTGCATGTCTTGCTCACCCTTGACTATACCTGATCCTGTCCCTGAGCAACAGATGCCTGGCCTCTACTCATTATATGTTCAAGTAACATGGTGGTAGGCGGCAGTACAAAACTGCAGATATATCCTTTACAAATACACTCGCATGCAACCTAACACCACCCTGCCCTGCAAGCACACACATCCCCCCCACCTCTTCATGTACATGTATATTCAAACCTTGGCTGGCCAAGTCCCCATCCGCCCTCCCTTACAGGCTCACATTCATCCCTCACACGGTAGGCTGCACTTGAGCTTGTCTGAACGCTGCTGTGATTGACAGCTGGCTAGTACCACCAGCTGCCCTGTCCTTTTCCCTGCAGTGCTTCAGCAAGGAACAGAAGCCCTGACTACAGCCCTGGAGCAGATGTTTCTTGAAGAGGAGTCAGAAATGTCAGCAGCACTCAGTACCTCATGCGTCCTGGGCAAACTAATGGGGCTTCATGATGGAGAGTGAAACCGTGAGGCGGTGAGCTTGGGAAACAGCGCCTAGGAGATCCATTGGGGATGCACTGTACCTGCCTGAGCTGAACCTACACAGCCTTTCCATCTTCTTACAGCAGCAAACAGGTGGGCAAGGAGGGGGAGCAAAGCCTTTCCTCTGGCAAAAAGCGGGAGAAAAATCAGGAGGACTGACCTGAACAACAGTTTCTACAATTTCAAATGCCATTATTTTTTTAAAGCAATAATCTTGCCTTTTTTCTATTTAACAGGAATCCACAAAGTACCAACCCTCACAACTCCATCTCCCTGCCTTCCTCTAACCACCCATTCTTTTCTAATAAATCACCCGTTGTTTCTCTCCCTCTCCACACCCCTGCCCCTCCATAGGACCAGACAATCTAGCCTAGGAGTTGTGGGCAATTTTCCAGGGCTGCCTTAAAGAAGAGAGAGAAGAAGAAACGATTGGTTTAAACTGCAGCAAAGTAGATTTAGATCTAGTCTCAGGGGGGAAACAATCTTTATAGTTAGTAAGAACAGTAGGACAGAGGAACAAGCTGCCCTGGGAACTTGTGAAATCTCCTGTGTTGGTGGTTTCCTAGAAGAGAGAATCTGTGTGGGATAAATTAGGAGCCATGCACTCTGCACCTGTGCAGGGGATTGGATTAGATCAACGGGGTCAACCTTTTTAGCACAAATTAGCCTCACACCTTCCCCAAGCCCCATTCTGATCATTTTCCCTTACTCAATCTGCTACTGTGTCTTGTGTTCCCTGCCTGATCTGATGGTCTGTCCCTTGCATTATCTGTCCCCTCTCCAATCTGCCATGTGCCACACATAGAGACCACCCATACCACTTGGGGCACCGAGGCTGCAGGTTGGCCATCCATGGACTAAAGAAGTCTGCGACTCAGTGATTCTAGGGTTTGATTTTTGTCCTGGGTCGACAGGAAACCCAGCTAAATGGCTTTGCCAGAGGCCTTTGACATACTTGAATCAATTTCCAGTGGTCAGGGTCATGCAGGGATTCAAGCTAGACATTCTTATTGTGTTCAATGCTCATCCTGATGTTCTCTTATAAGAGAGTCTTTCCTATCTGTTCCTCCACTGTTTTCTTAGTCTTGTACATAAGTCACCAAAACATGAATGCTTTGTCCTTGGTGTTCAGAGAATTTAACACTCAGGATCTTAGCAGGATGCACAATACAGCTGGCTTGGAACACATGGGACCTGCTGAAGATTTTTTTGTCACCTCTGATGTTTTGTTCAGAAAGCTTCTAGGGTGAAAAAGGCTTCTGGTCTGTTCCGATTCAGGCTGCATATTTGTTAACAGAATTTCATATACACTGCAGATTTTGAGTATAGTGACTTAAAAGCAGCAGACATATAATAGCTGAATTCATTTTTTTTTTTTTTTTTTTACCTTTAGATGCATTAAGTTGCAAAAAATAAGGGAT
>NW_017729034.1:6781494-6790060 GCF_001723915.1 Gavialis gangeticus
TTTTTTTTTTTTTTTTTTACCTTTAGATGCATTAAGGTGCAAAAAATAAGGGATTGAAGTTACATATAGAGAAGTAAACACCCAGGCTGGTTTCCCATCCAGCAATCCAGTGCTCCATTCACTCAACCAAACCAGCTCTACCAATCTACTGCAGTCTTCATATCCTATTCTAGCGCTGAGCTGCCCACACAGCTCTGCCAGGGAAAGGACCCTCACTTTTGCCCTGCAGCACCCACTGCTATTCTTATACTGGTATCCTTTCCACACAACTTCACCAAGGCAACTAGACCTACTGCATGGCCTACCTGGGGACCCCCCAACTCTGTTGGTGCCCTGCCAGTTCTTTGAGCCCCTTTGGCTTCTCTTACATTACTATGGACAATTATGCCTTATTGTTTCCAGTTCTGTGCTGGTTTAGTGATGTGCATTAAAGTCCCTTCAGAACTAAGCTGTATCCACTCCACTCATGATCTAAAAAGAAAGGGCCAGCTCAGTGTTCAAATATGAAAGGCTCGTGTAAAGACACCTAATGATATTCATCAGGAGGGAGAGGTAAGGGGATCTTCAGTCACATTTGCACCTGTACACACATCAAAAGCTTGGTGTTGTTTACCACAGGTGTGTGCATGACCCATTCCTCCCCACAGAGGCAGCAGAATGCAAAGGAACAGTTTTCTGTGTGGCTTCATTTGCATCTTGAACAGTGATTGCATTCTGGTAGCTCCATGTTCTTTTGTACTAGTTATTCACAAATTTCCTCATTACAGAATGACCAGGTTTGTGCTTCATGCCTGAACCTTTACACCATCCCTCTGGGAAGCCAGCTCCATGGGTAGCTTCCTGTGAATGGCAAGTCACCTGGCTCCCTAACTCTGAGACTACCCCTTTTGGTTCTGGTGCCTCCCTTTCACCCCTGTGGTTCCCACTAGTGATCCCAAATAAGCTTAATTCCTGAAGGGAATCTATCCAAATGCCTTCCACAGTAACTCAGGCAGCTTCTCCAACACACATTAGCATTTATGAAATAAACTGGCATATAGCATGCACCACCTTCAGCAGTATCACCCCAAATTCAGAATAGAGTTCACAGATGCAAGAATAACTTCCCAGCATACTGCATTCTCCTTGAACCCTTCTTCTTTTGCTGGTTGCATGCATCTCCTTGCCTCGTTCTCTGTTAAGTCCAGAATTGACATGTAGGCCACTACATGTCAATGTAGTGTCTATGCATGTGCTCTGATGCATGCTAATTACAATGTGTTGGAGCAGACTCAATTAATTACGTTCTAATTATAATGCTGTAGCATGGCCACAGCATCATGAGTGTAAACCCCTGCGGGTTTAAGAATGGCTGCTGGGGTGCTTTAATTAAAGTCTGTGAAATGAGCTTTAGTTAAAGTGAACTGTGGCCATTTTTAAATGTGCAGGGACTTAATACACGTGATGCTGTGTGTTAGACCCCGACTCCATGCACCGCCCAATGACTAGGGAGACAACAGTCCGATTGCTCATGGATCCTGGTATTCATTAGCCAGAGCAAGCAGGGAGCTAACACCTGCACACACTGCTCACAACAGCTTTATTCAGAATGGAGACAGCTTCAGACTAGCTCTCAGATAACAACAAACCAGGTAGCCGCAACAAACATTAGTTCTTTTCACATTTTATACACCTTGGTTCATACATATTAACATTCATTCCACCTATGTCCCTCCTTGGGTTACACCCATTTCTCCTCCCATCTCAAGCTCCTCCTCTGTTTACTGTTTGCTTCATTAACATGGAAATGCCTATGCATTTCATTCATTTACATGCCTCTCTGCTAAGAGCGCATGTGCAAGGCCATGAAAACAGGTACTCTCAGTCACTCGCTGGGTCTTTCTTGTTCTTTGCTGATCTCAGCACCATCTCCAAGGTCTTGCTTCTGCCTTATCTCCTGACGATAGCTGGTGGGCTGCATCTTGTTCTTCTTACACATGGAATCACGTATCTTGCACACTATTCCATTGTTAAAGAAACTACTTGCCTAAGTATTTGCAAGGTTAGTTTAATACATCATTCTGCCTTGTGACCAGCAGCTTTGCTGAGACACCGCTTAAAAGCCTTGTTCCAGCTGCAGATCCAAGGCTCCCCAAAAATCCACATTATTGTCACCCTAACACTGTGATGTTTTAATTACAGCAGTTCCCAGGGAATTGTTCCAATTAAAATACCCCCCACACCGGAGTGAGCATGTGTGACACCCTTTACCTTGCACCTTCCTCTCCTAGTTTCAGTTGCTCCATTGTTTCTTATGTCTAGTTCCTGATAGCACAGTTTTTCCACCTAAAACAACTTCATTGAACCAACACCCCATCTCTTTCCCTCATTCCATCCCACCTCCACACTGAGGATAGTGACACATAAGTCAGGACAAACTGAGTCACAGGCATTGCTCATGCATACACTGCAATAAGTTTCCACATCCTTCCATTCACAAATTGTTTTTTCTTTGCCCAATTGTATAAAGAAGAGTTGCTCTCAGTATAGGTAAGGGAGGACAGGGGGGAACTGCAAGAAAATAAGAATATTCCTTATGCACTACACCTCACTCTCGCAGAATGCTTCAGGTCACCCCCTCAGAGATGGGAAACAATATCAAGTAGCACAGGAAGCCGCCAACCCCCATGCCCAAACAACAACTAGGACATGTGTCACCACCTCTCTCCATTCTGCTTCCCTGCTCCCAATGCAATGTGCCCCTCCCAGCTGAAATGCATTCAGTAAGACATCAACAACTAGCAAATCCATCCACAGAATCACAGAACCGAAAGAAAAGCTAAAATCTATCATATGGTTTAAATGCACAGAAACATTCAGCCAGGTCTATTTCTACCCTTGTCCATCCCCAGGGCATATCCTATATTAGAGGGGTGAGGCTAGAGAAGGCACTTTGGGTATGGCCGTGTGAATACAGGGGAGTTGGGAGAGCCATAAGTAGAAGACAAGCTGCTGTGTGGGCAGGTGAGACCATGGTGTTATCAGGAGTGCTGAAAACTGGCAGAGTACAGCCCAGTGAGGCTGCTAAGCAATGAACTGGTAGTACTAAGATAGGAGAATCAAGAGTGTCACAACAGGAGAGGGGAAAGGCTGGGCAAGAGCAGCACACTGCAGACAGGTTTTGCTTTACTCAGAGCATTGCACAGCCTAAACTCTAGTGAGGGTCAGTTTGCATGGAGCTGAGCAAGCATGTTCCAGCCAGCCTGGAGTCCCCCTTTTTGGACAGGGTCAGTATTTTCTGACCTCCTTCCCCTCACTTCCATCCTCAACAATCAGGCAGCACTCCCTAGTAAATACACAACTGAAGAGCAGCTGCTCCACCTCTGCTTCTCTTCACCAAGGCTTTGTGGCTGGTTGACCCCAGGGACAGATCTGTGGAAAAACAGGGCTGGGACTAGAGTCTTTCCCTCCATTCCTCAGTTTCTCTTACTGGCCCTCTCCCCACTCAAGTTTGCAGAGAGCAAAGGGGCATTTGCTCATAGCCCATGAGAACTGGGAGAAAAGGGAGGGATGGCTTTTTCCTGTCATCTCCCAGTCACACAGCAGTTAGCGGGCACAGGCTGCTCTGTGACAGAAAGGCCTGGAGTAAGAGATCGATACCAGGGGAAAGGGGTTGGTGGCTGGTTTGGCTTGCATGTACCATGATCAATATTTACTGGAGCAATAACGTAGTTAAGAAAGTGCAGCCCTGGCATGATGGAGGAGCTGGGGAAAGGAAAATGGCATTTAAAGTCTTTGGAGGGAGATGACAGCCAGTTAACGACTACTTAGGGACTGTCAGATTTCTTTCGTCATTTATTCTGACTGATTGTGGCACAGTGGTTAAAAGAGAACCATAAAGCAGGAAAGCTGGGGCCTGTGCCTTGATCTAGGAGGTACATGGGTTTGGAATTTATGGTGGGGATTGCAGTCTCCAGACTCCTCAGTTATTGACCTGGCTTTGAAAAGGGAGAGTTAGAGTTGAGGACTGGGACTCAGGGTGTCTTTGTTCTATTTCCAGCGTGGGTCCCAACTGTGACACCTTGGACACCCATTGCCCCTCTGTAAATCGCTTTCTCCATGTGCAAACAGGAGGGAGCAGCACTTCTCTCAGTTGCACGAAGGAAGGTCCTGAAGGGAAGTGCACATTGACAAAGCATTCTGCTTTTCTTGGGCGTAGCACCAAGCATAATTAAACATGGCAAAGGCAGAGACTGGCACAAATAAGAACCTCAGAGTCAACCCCCACCTGGCCTCTGTGGAACCGTGAATCCAGCCTCAAATCCACCCCAGGTACTGTCCCCTTCCTTCCTGCCATGGGGCTCACTGCATGAGATCCTTCCTAGTTCATCTGCTGGGAACTCTGTGATTATGCTTTTCTCTCTTTCCCCTTAATCCTCTCTCATCCGTTGCCCCATCCCTTCCCCACTTCTGCAGTTGGCACTCCTGTTTCCAGGTTCCAGGCTGCCAAATGAAGGGTCTAGAAAACTTGGTGTGGGTCTAACAGATTGTCCTGATGCTGCTGCCTTCTGGGCTTACAACAGAGTAAAACCACCTCAGATCTTATATCCTTGGAGGTGGATGTGGTGTACGTGTTAGGCTGTTTTATTCCATGTTACAGCAAGAATAGGTTTGGGAGAAGAGGAGTCAAGACACATACCAGCAGGTGGGAGAAGAAGTAGGAAAGAAAGATCACAGGGGGGTACAGCCTGGGTGAGAGAGGTGACAGGGACAACAGGTGGAGCTCTCAAGCCAGATCCCCTATGCTCCCCAGCACTCTCTCTCTGCACTGGAAGTCAGATGGAAGCACGGAGGGAAAGAGCTGCTTCAGAGCACAGTAAAAAGAGGTGGTATGCAATTCTCAGTTTCCTGAGCACCCCAGCACCTTTCATCCCTGTGTAGCTATATAGTTACTGTGCAAGTGAAGCCAAATCACTTGAGCAGAGCAGCTCTCTTCCCTGGCTGGGAGCTGTGGCCACTTTGAGCTAGGTCTAGGGCTAGAGGGCAGCAAAGCTGCATACAGCTCTGACACTTCCCAGCCACAGAGATGCCTCTGCCACACAGTTTCCATCCCCATTCAGAAACTAGGTCAGTTCAACCGTGGGGGGATGGAAGCATGTGTTACCTAACCCCAGGCCATGAACTAGACCCCTGGACAGAGGAGCTATGTGAAGCACTTCACTACCTCGGGTCAGCGACTCAGGGGACACCATCCAAAACAGCACTTCACCTTGGCTCCTTCCGCTCCTCATCCTAGGACCTCCTCACTCTTTATCCTTTCCCATTTTTTCTTCCTTCCTATGTTCCACTCCTTTCATTTGCACTTGTTTCCTTCTACCTCCCTTCCTGCCATGCCCCCTCTTTTTGATGCTGCCACTGGAAGCATGTGGCTCTCTGGCAATTGCTGTGATAGCGATGAGCTGTACTGTGTTGAGGAAAGGCTGTTCCACTGTCTGGCTGAGCCATGGTTGGAGCCTGAAGGGGCAAAATGCCTGTCATTGGCAGCTGTGTCTAATGGCTTGGGACATGGCACTGGGATTCAGGAAGTTATAACTTTGCTCCTTACTCCAGGCAAATCAATTCATTGCTCCTTGCCTTGATTTCCCCATCTGAAGAAAGTGGGGCTCCCTCATTCCTGGCTCAGCATGGGGAGGATGTGAGGATTCATCTCTGGGGAGTGCTCTGGCACAGGGTGCTCAAGATGAGTTTCATATCCTGTATCTCAGAACAGAGTTGGAAATCCCAGGCTTGGCTCCCCAAGTGCTTGTGACCCCTGTGAGGTGTCTTTGCAGCATGAAAAAACCTATTCTCACGAGGTGAGGGTGGATATTGGCTGACCTGTCCCCCCTGCCCCTTCTTTTCATGCTGTTTTCAGCTATTCCCAGCCAAGTGAACCTGCCACCAAATCTTCCTGGGAGCAGAAAAATTATTTGCCTTGCACTGGGTCCAGAAAATCTGATCTGATTGGATGGACAGGAACAGCACTAGAGCGACTTCTGGCCTTCTTGTGGCTAACGTAAATGGATACAAAAAGAGGGGAAGGCTCAAATGCCTAGGGGAATGCAAAGAGAGAGGGAAGGGAGGAGAGAGATGGGTTGCAAGACAGCAGGGTAGTGAAAACCAGATGGATTGAAGAAAGGAAGGACACATTCACCTGCAGTACCCAAAACCCCTGGGAAGCAGACAAAATGTGATCTGTTATGCAAGTGCATGACACCCTGGTGATAGCATGGCTTTACTTCTCTCTGCTCTGTGTTCTGGCTCTCACTGGTTTAGTCTCAACATTCAGTCTGATTTCTGCACTGTGACTGTTCCCACTCACTTCCAAAGGACTGGCACAGATGCAAGAAAAGTTTAAATGAATGGTTGACTTTGTCAAGCACTGATAAACAACCCTGCTATTAAACAGCACAGTCCCTTGGTAGAGCCACTCTCTGTCAGACTGAGGACCCTGACCTCATCCCATTCCTCTATAAACTTCTCTTTGTTCTATCTGCATGTTTATAGAGAAGTGGGATGAGGTCGGGCTTCTTCTAACTGACCATATGCTGCTTTCTTCTAGAAGCTCAAGCCCAGATTTCTTCAAGAATATCCCCACACCTAATGCCCCCAGCTGGCTGCCCCCCCAGGCATGTCTCCATGGCAAACCACTTTCCCCTGGGCTGAGGATGTCAATAAGAGAGTGAGTAAGCAAAGATACTTGTGCATTCCCAGGGGGCAGATGGAACCGCCATGCTGAAGACAGGAGAAGGAGGGGGGAACTTATATCCAAGTCAATTAGGATTAATGCAATGTGGGAAAGTATTAGTTCTGGAGCTGTAGGTTTCTCCATTAAAGATGGGAGGCAGACTGGGGAGGGGGAGAGAGAGCAGCTAGCTCACCCAGTCAGGCAAGGCGAAAGTCTTGGCTCCCCATCCTTCTTCTCCTCCTCCTCCCTCTCATTCTCTGTTTTTTTGGGAAGTGATGAGGTGTGGATCGGAGACATTACACCCCAGAGATTATCAGTGGCTCTCAGTCCCCATTAAGGCAGCTGCTGTCTTGTTCTCTTCTCTGTCTCCTTCACTTTGTGCAGTTATGTATTGTGGTAGTTTGGCCCAGTCCTAACAGCAGTGCCAAGGCATTCTCCAAGTTGAATCACCACAGTTCTAAACCCTCCAGCGGGTCTGTTGTCCACATCACTGGGAGGAGGAGAAGCTGCTTTTTAACACTGGCATTGACTACAGCTTGTTCCTCTGAGACAAAAAATGAGCCATGGAGTAGGAATGCATTTAATATGGTGTGCCTTAGACAATAAATGAACAGGGAGTATGCACGTGTGAGTGCAGGGGATAGGGAGTCACAATGGCAAGGCTGTGTCAATCTCCTGCTCTAGATGCTCCTATTCTTGGCAAACATGGCTGTTTCCAGGAAGACCAAAGTGTGAGCAAACTAAAAGGTGAGGAAGTAAATGCAAAAGCATGGGGTTGCTCCAGTCACACCACACTTCCTCCATTTGTCTAACGCATTTAGAGTACAAGCTCCCCAGAGGCTCTATGTGCACAGTCATGAACCTGACCTCGGCTATTGGCCTTTAGGTACTACCATTACCCACACAATGGCAGCTTCTAAGCTTTGCATAGAGCTTTAAGGAGGAAGGACCCAAGGGAGGGTTACACTGCTGCAGCAACAGGTCAGCAGGCAAAATCTGCAGACCATCACTATGCAACATTTTCTCCTGCCTGGGGATCCAAGGGCTTTGCCTCTCCTAAGCATTCAAGACAGTGGATGCATTCTCGCTCTTCCCCGTTCTCAACACATGCGTGCACATGCATACACACGTGTGCTGGGACGCTCCAGAATCCACAAATTACACACCATTAGTTATGACATATCATCCTTCCGTGGAACCTACACGGAAAACCCTCAAACAGCTGCAACCCATACTAGCAGACCACCCAATTATTAAAGAGATCTTTCCAGAACCACCCATCCTAGCCTTTAAACAAACACCAAACCTCACTAACCTCATCACCAGAAGCAAACTTTCTATGACCCAAACCACACCTAATGGATCCAGACCATGCCAGGACAAGACATGTAAAACCCGCCAACACATTTCTGCCACCCCCACAATAACTACACCACACAAGAGAACCGCCAGCATTCCTGCATCTTACGGGTGCACCTACAGAAATGTAATATATCTCATCCAGTGCACTACATGCACTGATGGAAAATATGTAGGAGAAACCAAACAACAGCTGTGCACCAAAATAAACGCACACTGAAAATCCAATTACCTGTGGGTGCACACTTCTCAGTTCTAATACTCAAAGGGAACTTTCAAAACACCTTCCATAGATAAGCCTACGAACTTCGCTTCATAAATCTATGGCAGAGGTTGTCAACCAGGGGCATGTGTACCTATGGGGTACACACGGGTGGTGGCTGCCATGTAGGCACCACCCACCCAGCCAGACATGGAGGGCAGGGGAAGTCGGCACACAGCTGCTGCCGCTCCACGTCTGGCCGCGCACCCCCCCCCCCCCCCCCCCCCCCCCCCCCCCCC
>NW_017729034.1:6790153-6792174 GCF_001723915.1 Gavialis gangeticus
AGTGGCCGGCCACATTCCACCGCCCCCCGCCCCATTTAGCAGCCAGGGGTACATTGCTCCATGTTGGGCTGCTGGGGGATACAATGGTTCAAAAAGGTTGAAAACCCCTGATCTACTGGATACAAAAAATCATGGACTCAATATAGACACTGGATTTTATGACACATTACAACCTGACTGACACCTGACTCACCAGGTACCTGCCTGACCTTACCATTTACACTTTTCTTTCTCCCACTTCCTCCCCTCCCCTCCCCTCCTTTTCTACCTTTGTCTTCTTAATTTCCAGCTATTTACTTTTTCACAGACTACCTCTTTTCTACCTTGGAGAACTCAACTGCAGTAGAGTCTCCCTTACTTACCTTTGGCATTATTTCCCCCTTGTTCCCCACTCCTTCCCTAGCAGTTGTTTTCCTAATTTCCACCTATTTACATTCTCACTGACATCCTTTAGCTTCTCTCATTCCTTGGAGTCTCAGTACAGCAGAGACATCCTATGCCTGAAGAAGGGTGATAGTGCTTGAAAGCTTGCAAAGAACTTTTTTCCAACTACTCGGTTGGTCACGTCTACCCAAAGAAGTTTGCCTGCCTATGTACTTAGACCAACCAAAAACCCCAGAATCCATTCTAGCACCTTGAGGCTCAGTCAAAGCAATAAAGGACTACAAGTAATTTCCTGGGCCTTCATACCTAGCCTCCTAGCAACCATTAACCCAAAGAATCCCCCAAATCACTACTACTCACTCTCACATGAAACAAACTACAAGGCACAAAATCAAAACCAGGAACAATCTACAGTATCCAACAGATGAAAGTGGGGGAGCAGAGGGGTGGTGAGGGTGTGAACAATGTGCCATCACTACAAGAACAGGGAAGAAGAATATGATCACAGGATACTACGAATAAGACTGTGCTACATGCTACTGTTGTGGAAGTGTCACAGCACCACAGGCCAGCATGGAATAGCCACAATACAGCTTTTACCCTGTCAAGGAGAGGGACCTGTCCATTCAATTTGTCTGTAAAGCACCAAGCAAGCTTGTTCCCTTGTTTATAAAATGCAGCAAATGAAAAGTGGGATTACATCACTAAGAAGCATAAATAACCCCTCCCCAACAGATAGCCATAGCATGCGTGTGTATGCACATGTGTAACAGAGCAGAAATAGCAAGAACATAATTAGAAATCCACCAGAATTTTGCATTTTGACAACATGTTGATGAAAAGAAGGGCACAAAGAATTCAAGCTCCCATTGGAAAGCAAGGGAAAGCGGAACAGATCGCAGGCTTCTTCATTATACAAAGCAGCCAGTTCATTAACGGCAGCTATGTCAACTGCTGAAGCAGCCTATTAAAAAGCAAAACCTTACACAGAACTCACCTCATACAGCTTTTGAAAAGCTCCCATATTTAAATGTGCCTATTTAATTTTAGATATGTTAGTTGTCTCTGAGAAGGCAGTAAGCACTCTTCAAACATATAAAGCTAAGCAGGGGCTTAAGCCCCTGGAGAAAAAAAAGGTGTCTTGGTCCTATTACTCCTTGGGCACATCTACACGAGCAACAGACTATGCAGTTGTTACTGCGCAGTCATTTAGTACTTGCATAAGGAAGTAATAAATGACTGTGCAGTCTTGTTGCTTCGTGGTTTTTTCTGATACTACTGCATAGTCGCTCATTACTACTGTGCAGTATCATCACTGCACGGTTAGTGCCCGGCAACGCTACTACACAGTAACAACAAGGACAGCCAAGGGGTTAGCCCAGACTGCTTATCCAGGAGAAACTTAATAGCCCAAGTCTGCAATCACACAATAGCCAGGAGCAACACTTATCACTATGGGTAGTACCACGGGACTCATTGTTGCCAACTCATGATTTTTGGTGTTGTTCTTAAAATCTGCACTTCGGGGATGTGAAAAACTTAGCTTTTTTCTTTTATATATATTATAAAAGAAACTATTCGTGTGTGTGTGTGTGTGTGTGTGTGTGTGTGTGTGTGTGTGTGTGTGTGTGTGTGTG
>NW_017729034.1:6792266-6811333 GCF_001723915.1 Gavialis gangeticus
TGTGTGTGTGTGTGTGTGTGTGTAAAGAGGTTAATTTTTCACATTCCCAAAGCACAGACTTTAAGAGGTAAATTTTTCACATTCCCAAAGCATAGACTTTAAGAACAATGCCAAAAATCATGAAAGTTGGCAATATTGTAGACTAGGACTGCTCGTCACAGCAATGACCAAAAGCACCTGTTTGTAGGCTAGGGCCCTACAATAAGGCAAGACCACCGGGTGGCAGAGTCAATAAGGGATGTGCACAAGGGTCAAACAAATACAGTTCTGTGGTCAACTGTGAGAGTCTGACTCTGCTAGTACAGAAATTTGGGAAGCAGAAGTGCTGGGTGTAGCTTCATTATCCATGGCTGTGAAGTGCATGCCATAAACCATCCCACCACACCACAAGTGTCAGGACAGAAGTAGTGCTGGAGATTTACACAGCCCTGTAAGTTTCTAAAATCAAATAGTTTAGTAGTAAATAAAATTATTTTAAATCATAACTCTGTAAGGCCAAACTTTGTGGTCCTTAATAGAAAAAAATCCCAACTGGCTTCTGTGAATCTGGATTGTAATTTTTAACCAGACAGCATATTTTTACCAGACACTATCTATTTTCAAGCTATTATTTGAGTACTTGTTGATGCAACTAAAATAATGCGAGTTTTCCTTTAAGGAAAATGACACATTGAGCATGTTTCATCTGTTTTTGTTATTACTTTAAATGCATTTCCATTTGATTTTGTTATTCAATATATTCTTCCTGTGCCAGTTACTCTTGGGAGACAGGTACAATGTCCACATACATTCGTACTTAAACGTTGTGACAACTAGCATTGGAGTGGTTGAAATATCCATTTCAAAACCTGCCTTAGCGCAATCAATCAAATCCTCCGCTGTGATCCAGGGAAAAATAAACAAGGCTATCTGACTGCAGCTCTTGGCTGGGAGGGGAGAGCAGGGTTCGGGGGGAGGGAAGGGGGAAAGGCCGGGAAGGAAAGATTATTTCAACGGCTCGAAGAGCTTAAAGAGTCTTAGAGGGGATTAAAGCATAAAACAATATATTAAAATTGCAAGGGAGCAAAATCAGCAACTCAACCATCTTGGCAGCCATAAGAACACGTCAACCATGTAACATTCAACTCTTAAGCCTAGCACATCTGGCGAGAGAAGGAGAAGTCTGCTTTGTTATTTCCACGCGATGGGGTAAATTCTGGACATTCTAGAGCATTTGAAACCATCAGCCCCTCACATGGTTCATGTGAATAAGTTGCCAAAACAGCACTATTGCTTGCTTGTGGTCTGCCCAAAAACAACTTCCTCCCTCTCTTTTGTACAGTCCCCTAAGAAGAGTAGAAAGAGTCTGTTGTCTGGAACGGGAATTACACATGCAGTTGTTTTAAGTGCTTGGCTATTCTCTTGGCTATTCATGGTAATACCTCTCAGTGGGGCAATCTCTGTGATTTTCAGATGACTTGCGATGGACTAGGATGAGTGTAGGCAAGCCACCACTGTGCTGACACCAGTGGTCTTTTGCAGTGCATTTCTTTGAACGTTCCTATTCTTGTGGCTAGTTAGAAACAGACCCCCAAATCCTACCATGAAGTCTCAGTTAAAAGCTGTGCTCAGGAGCACGCAGACACCTGAGAAGATTACATGTTATCTGAGCGTAAAAGTAGTATCTGAAAAACTGTATGTCCACCTCAGATTCAGGTAATAAAAAGCAATGAAAATAAAGCTTGGCAAAAATCTCCAACCCCTAGGTTTTAACCGTCTTTCCATGACAACAATTTCATGTGTGGGCCTTAACTTTAGACACGAAAAACATCATCCTGCTGAAAGGGTCTGAGAAAATGGCAAACTGGAGTTGACCTGGGCCTCCACATGCTTGGGATGCTGTTTACACTTCTATTTAACAGAGGCTGCAGGCCTGTGCTCCGCCCCCCACCCCCTAAAGCTTTCAGTTCAAGGAAGTCCATACCCCTCAAGGTGGTAAACAAAATGCAAAGCAGCTGCATTTGATGCACTGCTGTCTCACCCTGTTGCAGACAGACTGAAGCAATAGCTTTAAGAGCTATTTTCTCTACCCATAGCCCTACTTGACTTTTTGTCTTCTGCATTTTCTCCCCTTTCCACTTTAATCTCCAAGGCTAGGGACAGAAGGTACACTTAAAGTGATTTAAGTGATCAGAAACCTGTAACAGAACAAAAGCTCAGTGCATATAAACCAGTTTCAAAATGGCTGAAACTGGTTTAAAATAAATCAGGCTGTATGTAGTATCAGACTTAACTGATTTGGGTCAAATCAGTTTATGAAACTTCTGTCCCAGACCCCTTTCTACTTCAAGTTAAATCACAGTCCCCCAGCATCCCAGCATGCTTTGCAGCCCTGGGCTGGGCTGTGCTGTCTGCTCCAGAGAGCAGGGCTGACCCCACCCCCCTCCTCCCTAGCCAGAGCAGTGAGGACTGGCTGACAAGGGGGTTGGGGCAAGCCCAGCTGGGGATTCAGCCCAGTATTCAGGGGGGTGGAGGAAGGGGTTTGCTCCCCTGGCAAACTCCAGCTGGAGTCTGGGGCCAGGAAAAGGAGTTAAACACTCCTTCTCCCACTCAAATTTACTGCTGGCTGAGACTGTGGACTACAAATCCCAGAGGCACCTGGAAGTAGGAAGAGGAAGTGATGAGCAACCCTGCTGAATCCTGCTGTTGCAATTCTGGACTGCTGATCCTAGAGACCTCAGGGGCAGCAGGAAGAAGAAGTGTACACACAGCCAGAGAGCTGTGCTCTAGCATCCCCCGGCTTCTGGTCTGAGCCACTGCAGGGATGTGGCTGCATTTACTGAATCTAAGGTAAATGTCTCACTTCTGTTTCAATTTAATCTGTGCAGTTTAGACTAACCTACAAAGACTGAATTGATTCGTCCTCAGGCTTTTTGACAGTCTGTACTTAGCCCAACCCTGTTGACTGTGCTGTTTACAACTGTCGTATGAAGTCCTTCTCCCTCAGTTCTCCCCTAGACTTTCCTTTCCTATCCAATCTACTTCTTGAGCTCTACTGAACTTACTTTTGCCAAACCATGGACATCTGCAAGAAATTGCCATGGAGGGAAAAAAGCAACACCGAGCCAAGCTGGAGCTGGGTGTTCAATAGGCAGAACACATGCTGACCTGGATCCCCTTCAAGGTAGACAGGACCATGTGGCTCTTCCAAGAGAGATCAGAAAGCACACCAGAGCCACCCAACCCCTCACTAAGTGTTGCTACTGAAATATTACAACATAATTCTGCTGGTAACTAAAATACATTTCAGTGACATTTAAGAATCAGGCTGGAAATGGTCACGTTTTGCTGTATGTTTATTTCCCGCAAAACAAAAACTAAGTAATGCTGTACCCTTCCTAAATGCATTTTCTACACTGAAAAATTAGAGCAACCACAGGAGATGATAAACACAAGGAAAATATTAATGTTTTCAGTTCCAGCTCTTCCTGCCTACCCCCTCAACCCCACCGACCCAATCTCGCCATAACCCCCTGCTCTTGGACTCCCCCTTTTTCTTTCCAAGTGAGCTGATTGTTAGATTTTTGCCCTGGCATTTGGAGTCACTCTGAGTGCTCGCTTAAGGGGATATATTAATGAAATTTCAATTGTGCTCTCTCCATGCCCTACAGCCCCCATTCATTTGTATAGAGAGTGGGTTTACATCGGAGACAGGAGTCCGTCAATATCATTAAAGTGGCTGTTATTTCCCTTACCAATGCCAGAAGATATCAAAGGAAGGGAGGGGAGTGAGGTGGAAAGATACTGTTTTATGATTAAAGTACAAATCTCTTTTCTGTGTATATGTATTCTTTTGCCATTTTTTTCAGTCCCAGCATAGCAGATGCCTGGGAGTCAGAGCTGAGTTTGGCTCCCCACTTGTAATATATAAAGGGAGAAGTGAAATAGAAGAGAATCCTCACCTTATACCAGGGATCCCACTGTGGAGTCAAATGTACTCTATCTCCTATCTTCTTGATGAGGAAGGCTTCTTCAAGGCTTGAAAGGACTCCTGTTGAAAATCTTTGCCTGACAGCTCCAGCTCCATTTGGGGATGATGAATTCCCCTCCAGGTGCATGGCCTCCCTAATTTTCTTCCCCTGAAAACTGGTTTTTCCAAGGAAAGTGCTCCCTTCTTTCCTGATGTGCAGACATGGGGGGAATGGGGCAGGACTGGGTATTAAAACAGCAGAGTTCTCTTTCTGGCCCTCTGTGAGATCTTAGGTTAATACTTTATTGTCCGGTGACTCACTTTTCTTATCTGTAAAATGCGGATACTGACCTTCCATTGGAAAGGTTCACATTAAGCCCAAGGGATGTCGTGGGTGAACCCCTGGTGCTGTTCTTCCCAGACGAAGCACTGAGTAGGTGCCTAAAACTTATGCAAAGTGAGGAACCTTTCCCCTTTACTCTGTGGATTGGAACTTGGCCCTCACATTTGCAAGGGGCTTTGTCAGTATTCTGTGTGGGGAAATCTTCACCTCAACCCAATCCATAAAAATGGTCTGAAGACCTTGTGTAAATAATGTTCCTTGTGAGATTCCTCAAGCACTCTCTAGTAGTCATGAAGTGCAGAATACAGGCTTTCCAGCATTTGTACTTTAGTTTCCCAGAGAGAACAACAGAGATACAACAACGAATAATAATAACAACAACACTATGTAACAACACTTAGCTCTTTTCATCTCCAAAGCACTCAACAAGCTTTATTAAATTAAGCTTCATCACACCCGTGGGAGGTAGGTGCAATAAAAATCATTGAGAGGTGGGTGAATAATGCATGGAAAACTCTCCACAAGTACTCATTTGACTACATGAATTAATTCACTTTGGCTGCACCTTTTTGAGGTCACTTTCCACCAAGATTCAAATCTTTTCCTGGCCCAAAGGTCCATCAGAAATTAAGTGCAATACTGTGATCAGAAGTATTTGTTCCTACCATGCATGTGGGCTCCTTTGGTTAGGAAAAAGAAATGATGCCATGATGGGGCAGGTTGCAGTCGAAGGTAAATCAACATATTTTCACTCAGGAAGGAAGCCAATTTACCCCAAATAGGAACCTGGCCCCATGGTTCTGATTTTATCAAACACAGCTAAGATGAGATAGGGAAATCCCACTAATATCTATCTTCTCAAATCCTAACCTATTGTCCACTTTCAGCTACACTTGAACCCATTTTGTGTTTATGTGATGGCCTTTTCCTTAGGGCTAGACTCAGGGATGTCCAGAGGTTTATGCATGCATCTCCAGCCCTTAGCTAGACACTCAGGACCCTCCAGCTGTGACTTCTCCCTCTGTGGATGAGGGGGGAAAAGAAAGGCTGTGATATATGCTGACCAGGGCATTATACTTGCTCTCAGTGGCATTAGTTTCCTTGCAGGGATATATACAGAAAGAGAAAGTGACTAGTTCTTTTTGCTTGTTTTTGTTTGGGATTTTCTTTCTTTTTGTTCTGTTTCATCTTTTTTATCGTTTTGAGGAAAGTAAACTTGTATCTACACCAAAAACTGATTCAGAAATTTGCAGGCATTGGTTCAGGAAATTTAAATACTACTGGATGCACAAGTTTCATAGCAAAAAGAAAAAAAATATAGCAACTACAAAAACCACATCAATTTATACCAGTGACTCTAGCTAGACCCTCCTCTGCTGTAAATCAGCAGAGCTCTGCAATGGAGCTCATCAACAACGTATGAGCCAATGATTCGCTGAAATGATTTAGTGAACCATTTCAAGGAGCAAATAAATTCACGAAAACCAAAATCTGCTTGTGGCCATTTTGCAAACAGATTGAAAGGTTACATTGGTTAAATTAATTCTACTATCCAAGTCAGTTAGCTACAAATGCAGAAACTAAGACCCGGAGAGGTTAAAGGTAGCACTTTCAAACAGGGCTGACTCACTGTAAGTGCCTTTGCTTTTGGGCGACTAGCTTGAAACACTTTTCTAGAGGGGGTTGGACATCAACTGCAGTCAAAGGCCACTGGGGATCATAAGATCATGGAACAGTGGGGCTGGCAGGGACCTCCAGAGGTCACATAGTTTAACCCACTGCCTGAGGCAGGATCATCCCCATCCAAATCATCCTATATGAATCCAAAATCTAACCTCTTCGTAAAACTACCACCAACCCTGACACAACACAAAACATAACACCCTACCTGTCACAGGTAAAGTAGGGGACCTACAGCAGCCAACACCCTGATTCTGTAAAAGGGGGTAAAGATATGCTCAAGTGATCTCAAATATAGGGCCATGGCCCCTGCTACAGAGGAAGGGAAAAACCCTCATAGTCCATACCAACTTCTTGGGAAAAGCAGGCTCTACCTGCCTCATTGGGCACCCACAACTCATAAACACCTTCAACTACATTGCCTTAAGTTACTTTCTTAAGGCAACACAACAAAACAGTAGAATGGGGATTAGAATCCACCTTTGCTGGTATCAGTTTCTAACTGGCAGACTACCCTTCCTGGGGACCAATAAAAAAAATATATATCTTCAACACAACTTGCAATCCTCAGGCATTACTAACCTTGTAAAAATCAGTCTTATTATAAGGCCTTAAGGGAGAGTTTCATCTTCCCTACATTGCTCATCATCTCTGATTTCTCTAATTTGTTTTATACATTACTCCACAGAGAGAATAAAAGCCAAAGCAAGAGTTAACACGGAAATCTTGTTGCCCAAAGGAGACTGACCTATTCAGCTGAAAAACACCAAGTAGAAATAGTTATTTAAGATTTTTCATTTTGCATGGGCCAAAAAAAAAATGAGCAACAGTCATTCTTAGCATGGTTTTGGCTGAGAAATCTTCACTGAAAATTGGGTTGGGGTTTCAAGGAGGTAAGTTACTGACTAAGCAAGATGTCAGATCAGTCACCAATGAAGGAAACAAATACACAAGACAGGCAAGAAAGGCATGTTTCTCTGATTCTCTAGCCAGACAGATTTGTTCAACATCCTAACTTCAGCATAGCTTGGGAGATTGGTCCTGAAAGGCTCAGCTGGACCACTGGCCTGTAATGCCATTCACCTCCCACCCACTTTTGGGGAATATTTCCTGCAGAGCTTGATGGCCACTACCTTAATCTCTTCACGCCAGATTCTCCAAGAAGGGTGGGAATGATGTACTAATACAGAAAAGAAGTGTTCCGTCCTCTTAAGTAGAAATGTGGTAAAGGAATGGCGGTTCTTACTGGCGCAGATTCATTACAGCTCTCAAGCAACTACACTGCCTCATTTCTAGGATGAAAGTGTGGCAAGGCTGCTTTGGGTGGTGTTGTTGCATGAAGGGCTGTAGACATGCCCTGTGCAAACCATAGACAGGTTGTGTCAACCTCTTTATGCCTCATTTTCCCCATCTGTACACTTCAGATAATCCCAGGTACATTACAATAGTTTGGTGAGAATTAATTGATGATCTGTTCAGGTCCCTTCTGATCCCAAACTACTATGAAACTATGACTTAACAGAGGTTTGGTAATCAGAGAGCAATCTACAGGTGGAAAAGCACCATACAAGATATCTTGGCTGGCAAGCTCTACCAAGTATGCAGAATGCTAAGGCCAGGAGTCAAAATGCTGCAGAGGAGGGGAAAAGTGAGATCTGGGCCAAGTGGCTCATAAAGAGACAGAAGAGATAGAACAGCCAGTGCCAGCTCTCTGTGCTTTGAGTTACAGATTCCAGTAGACTCGGAAGCGTGAGGGCTGATATAAGAGCATCAGCTACCTGAGAAATTCAGGAGACGGTAACTTGGTCAAACGTGTTTACAGGTAACTAATGTGAGTTTCAGTGATCTGAGCTCCAGACCCTCAATGTATGGGAGAGCTGGCCAGAAGAAGAAATTATCGTTCCTTTGAAAAGATGTCAAGACAGGAAATTCTTTTTTCATCTCAACTCAGGATGAGAAGCCAAAATTTTAAAAATACCACAAAATGCAATTCTGAAAAATGAATGCTTTGGGTCAATTGAAAAGTTTTGTTTTAACACATTCAAAAGTTTGCTTTAATTTTTCCCTTTTCTAATGTGAAGTGTATTTTCCTTTTGACCTCCATTAAAAACCAAAAAAGAAAACTCGATACTTGTTTGTTCAGGAGATGTCCAAATAGAACATCATCTCTTGATATTCTTGGAACTATTTTTTCAGGAATTTTTCAGGGTGAAATGTTGTAGAAATTTAATTTAGACTTAATTAAAAACTTCAGTTTTACTGAAATTATTATTTCTTCTTCTAATGGCAAAATGCTTCAACAAAATGTTTGCAACTAGCTCTAGTCTGGAGCCCCAGGTTCAAATTTCGGCCATGATAAATGAATTTTGATATCTCTAGGGAAAGTAAATCCATTTCTCCCTATATAATATATATAGAGAGAGAAATAAATGAGATTTACAAGGCAGAGCATCTCCTGTGGTGGCTTGATTTAAAAAGCACAGGGCACCTTTGAGAAAACAGATCACATGACACTATGAAAGATTAGACTTGACCTTAGTAACCTTGGCTCAAAAGTTCCCCTCTCAAAAGCCCCATTCAGGGCACTCTGTTGGTCATCTGTTGTTATCTAGCCCTGAGGTTGCAGCTTATCAGTGGTACCATCCCTATGTATGTGTGAAGTATTCAACATTCTCCAGCTCCTGTCCTTCAATGAGGATCTTTGCTGGGAAAGTTAAATGGCCTGGAGAAGGCTGGTTAAGCACTTTTTCTTTTCTAATGCGAACTGTCAGTACCAGGCACTGGTATGTTTGAGGGAAGCAGTTAAGGACCATTTGTAGGTCCTCCTCAGTATGTGTAATGACAGCACAAACACTGGCGTACTGAAGTTCCAAAATTGAGGCTGCTGTAACTTTGGTTTTGGCACAGAGGTAAGAAAGATTGAAAAGGTTCCCATTCATCCTGCATTCAATACCAGTGCCACATGGCAGACAGTCATGGATGAGCATCTTGATGACCGCAAGAAAGACTGAAAACACAGAATTGGTGTGATCACGCAAGCCTGCTTGAAGCCAATTCAAATGGCAAAGTAGCAGAGCCACTGTGTAGGATAGAGGCACTCATCTGGTCAGGAGGGAATCTAAGGATGGTGATAAATTTCCATGGGCAGTCAAACTTTGACAAGATCTTCCATACAGACTCATGGTTAGCAAAGTCAAAGGTTTTGGTCAAAATGATAAAGGCCATATACTGTTCCTGGTGTTGTTCTCAGCATTTTTCCTGGATCTTGTCCATGGTGCCACATCTCAAAGATGACCAACATTGGTGAGAAGATCTAGTATAGGATCCAATGTGCCATCTTTGCCTTTGGGAGACTGTATCAATGTGCATTTAATGATCACCACCTCAGGACTTGAACAAAGCTCCTATTACATAAAGCTGTTGTAATCCCAATTCCTCTATGGCTGTAAAGCTTGGGTGACTGAAGGGACCACCTGAGAAGCCTGGAACACCTTCACCAGTGCTACCTCCAGAAGATCCTTGGCATAAAGTGGGAGGATCATTGCACAAATGCCAGTGTCCTATAGATGTTAACACCATCAGCATAGAAGCACTGATTATTCAACAGCAGCTGTGGGGGACAGGGCATTGTGTGCACATGGCTGATGTATGTTTACTAGAACAACTACTATACTCCCAACTCAGGCAAGGACAAAGGACACATGGGGACCAGAGAAAATGCTTCAAGGATACCCTCAAGGTGAACATTAAGAAGTGTATTATTGACATCATAAATAAGGAAAATCTAGTCCGACACAGGGCTACATAGTGATGCTTTATGAGAGAAAGTACATCTTTGAGGAAACCCATCTCACCCTGGAGGCAGAAAAATGACAGAAATGGAAGAAAAGGGAACAAGACCAAGAAATCTGTGGTTAGACCCTCCTTTTAACCACCACCTGTGGTGTCTGCCAGAGAGTCTGTGGTTCTAGGATTGGACCTTCTTAGCTATCAATAGACTCATCTACAATCTTTTACTTGACCCGTGGGAGTGATCATCCTCAACTATGAGGGATTAACGCTGGCATTCATACGTATACCTCACATGCATACGTTTCTACTGAAAGACACTACAGTGATGTGAACCCAATAATAATTCTATTGTTAATGTATTGGCCACTTTTTCCTCAAGAGAGACAATTACTGATGAGATCTTAATTTTATATCCTTTAAAGATAATTTCAATACATCCTTAAAGGCCAAGAGCACAGATGGGGAGACGGAAAATACCCCTCTCTCCAATAAAAGCAATGCCTGGTACTAAATGTGTAGGAATTCAAGGAAAGCATCAACTTATCAAGGAATCAATGGGTTCAGTTCTATTCAGTATATTCATTTTTTTGATGCATCTCACAGATGCTGTCCTTCCAATGAGAGATGAAATAAGGTGATAAAGCTTATATGAGATTGAGATATGGCATTCTCATCTAGGGGGGTAAAGTAAAGCAATGCGTAGACAGAGCCCAGAGCCAGAGGAAAGAAAGCTGTCATTTAAGAGCTGCAATGTAAATAACTTTCCTGCAAACCTTACTACAGTGAGAGAAAAAGAGAGTGATAGAAGAAAAAGAAGGTGTTTGTGCATGGGAAGCTGGCAGAGACAGACTTGCAGATAATATCTACATACTGCCGTTGGAAGTGAGACTTCTGCACGGATAGACATATCTGCACTAGCTTTAATTTTAGGAACACCAGAGATGTCATATAGGTTTGGACCACATGTCCATCTGGTTCAGTGTCCTGTCTCTTGCACCGGCAGAGAGTGGATGCTAAGTGCAATAATATTTAAATACCACTCCTGTCATGTCCTCACCAGTAGGTTATACCCTTAAATGACATGTTTAACACTCCCTAATGGAACTGTCCTTTGCACTTTTGTCTAATCCAGTGATTCCTGCAGGGCCAGTCTGTGGGCTGAATATGACCTGTAAGCCATATCTTGATCACCCTGGTCTAATCCTTTTTTGAACCCAGGCCTCCACAGCTTCCTGTAGTAATGAGTTCTACGTGTTAACTAGCTACTTGAATATCCCTACCAGTGAAGAAGCTTCAGTACAGTCTGTACCTACCTGGTATGTACCCTAGGTACTCACTTGAGTTGCTTATGTCCTTGCCACTCCATTGTTCCCAGAGCAATCTAAATTACAGCTGGCTTGGATACTTTTAACTAGGCTTCTACCTTAGTAGTAGCCCCAGGCATGACTGACACAAAGCAAGATCTGGATGCAGGAAGCAGATAATCAAATGCCAAGAACTTCAGAGAAATGAGAAAAGGCGCAAGGGCAAGAGCGAGATTGTAGGTAGGTCTGGGCAGAAAAAACAAAGGTGTGACTGCAGCATGGATCAACATCCTCAAGTGGACTTGTACAGCCTGGGCGGAAGCCAGTGCAACTGCATCTTCCATGCCTACAATGCAGATGTGCTATATATGGGAAGATAGGAAGAATCCCAGAGCTAAACAATGCTGGTGCTGTTGAAGGAATGGCAGGGAAGTGCATAAGGGCCAGGCTAAAAGAGGATGCAAAAGCAGCTGGACAAATGTCAGGCATAGCAAACCCAATGGAGCTGCAGTTGCTTACATCAGGTGCAATTTTGATGCATTCAGTGCAATGTTTTGGCAAGATCCATGCTCCAGAATCAAGTTTAACTGGCCAGGACCAGTTGGGAGCCCTGGTTAGAGATTCCAGCAGAAGACAGATACAGTGTCTAAGGTGGCTAGTGAACTGCTGGTTCTTCACCGGGTTTGTCATTCTTACAGGAAGGTCTTCCAAACCAGAGGTCTGTTCAGTTACATTTTCACACATTTGTCATTTTTCAGATGCTATCAAAAGACATAAAACCTCCTTCCCACCCAGCGATTTCTGGGGTCACACCAATGATATCCATTTCTATGTGGTACAAAGCCAGTGGGAAAATGTTGAAGCATATCAGACATATCCTTTCTTGGCTTGAAGTTTTTTTTCCAACAGACAGCTCATAAAGTGGCAATAATTTCTGGCTCAGGCACTGAGAACCCGCAACAACCTCAGGTGTATGACTACATTTTTAGGCCGAACATGATGTCATGCTACAGCAAGGACCCTAGATCCATAGGCATTATTTAAAATCCCAATGGGGGACCCACGCCCACAGTTGAAACTCTTGCTATGTGTGTTTTCCAGACAGGCAGGCAGGTAACTTGAAATGGGGATCACACCGCAAATTAACATTTACACCAGGCTGTAATATTCCTGCCTCCCCGCCCTTTGTTTGAAAGCAACTTGTATTTGGGTTTCTTTGAACCGTGCTTTCAGAGCTCTATATATAATCTTGCAGGCAGCAGACTAAACAACAAATACCACCACCAACAGCAGTAAAACAAGCAAAGCAAACAACTGAATTAATGGCTGATATTTTTGCGCCTCTGTAATCTCCCTCACTTCTTCCCCACCGAGGTCTCTGAAGGGATCTGCCAAGAGCCCCGACTGCAAAGGCGAAGTTACAGAGATGAGGAGCCACTTCAAGTTGACACGAAACTGTTTTATCTGTCAGTCAAGGCACAGGATGAACAGGCGTTTAGCAACAATGTCACTGAAATTATATTCCTTTGCTTTTGAAGTACATAAATATTTGATTCGCTCTCCCCCGCTTTCAGCTTCATTTCTTATTTTAAAACACAAGCTCACATATTTTTTAAATGTATTTTTTTAAAGAGTCACATTCAGCCAACTTGAAATAAACATTCAAGTGTCTCTGGATGCAAGAGAATTGGCATATATCCTGCCTCTAGCTGATAAGAGGAAAAGAAAAAGTTGGAAACACATACTGTACTAGGAAGGGTTTTTGTCCCTGTTCACCTCCGGGAGCTCTTGTTTTTAAACTCCTAACCAGAGTAATACCAGACCAAGAGTTTCAGTGTCTGGCAAAATGCCATGTAACAAAAACAGCATTCCTAATTGGCAATAATAGGGTGTCTATCACCTGGGCTCTTAACAAGACCCAAGATGTGCCCCTTTCCCTGGGAGGAAAGCATCTAGTTTAACTGCTACCTGAGACAAGATGATTTGCCTCTTAAAGGGCCAAGGGGCATGGGGGGAGACTGCCATGCTCAGTTAGCGGACCAAATAGGAAAGGAACAAGTGATGTCAAATCTAACAAGCGACACAGTGGAGTACAAGGTGCAGGGAGGGTCCCTAGAAAAAAAAGGGGCTGAAAAGCCCTGGAAACTGTAGATTAGGATGAGTGGAGGAAGAACCATATTCCGTTAGGCACCTAAGTGTGATTCTATTTCCACCATGAACAAGTCCTAAAAATCCATTAATGCATTGATTTTTTTTAACATACCATCACCTGACCTGTAAGACTGAGTCACAGAAATGCAGTGAGGAGCAGGAGGACCCACCCACCCTTTTGTATTAACCCTACCTGCACTGCCCGTGAAGCATTTTAGTGTCAACAAACTGGCATTTTTTGTTTCAGCGGGAAACTCCCCACCAGCTCCAGTACAAAAGTACGTGTGTTTGACAGAAAACTGAATAAAAAAGGAACAAAAAAAGCCCCCCCAAAACAGAACAAAACAGGGGGAAAAAAACCCTTGTATACAAAGATACGCCCAACTGGGGAAAAATTAAGTGTTTATTCTGTTAACCGTGGAGACTTGGAACAGAGAGGAACAAGGTAATTTCCCATATACCTGTGAACAACTGCTACAAACCGTTTCCCCAGACAATAACTAGAAACAAGTGGTAAGGCATAAATAGCGGAAGGTCTATAGAAGTGAAAAGAAATGTGAGACCAGCTAGGGAATTTTTCCTCAGAGGATGGTGGAGAATATAGTATTTGTCTGCCCAGCCCAGAGTACTGGGGCCATGACATCCAATTTTGTCACTGTGTATGGGCAGAAGGCAAGGTAGAGTTGCACTTTATGGCCTAAATTAATTAGGGATGCACGTGCTTTTCAAGGAAGTGAGCTGTGGCTCATGCAAGCTTAGCATCTCTAATTTAGTTAATCTATAAGGCACATCTCTGCTTTGTGGCTAATTACTATTCACTGTGTATGGGAACAACATAAAGCCAGGTGCACGTGCAGACCATACGCACAGAACTAGATTTACTAATGCTGTGTTAGCAGAACTGAGGCCCCAAACAAATTAGGCACTGACAAACCAGCCGCATTGCTATTATTCCCCCTTTTAAAGTGACAGGTGCCTTTAAGGTACAGTACCTCTGGCGCCCTCTACTGGCATAGAATAGTGCTGATACAAGATACCTGGAAATACATTAAAAATGCACTTAGGCATCTGCACTAGGGAAGTCAGGAAAGACTGAAGAAAGGGAAGGAGAAGTCTACTTTCTTGATCCCTTATATTCAATCAGACTGTATCTGTGGTTTGAGTCATTCTATTACCTTTATTACCTAATTGTTTCTAAATGTGCTTAAAATTTTGCATTTTGTTGAGATCCAGCCTGGGGTCTGATTCCACACCCAGATATCAGTCAACCAATACAGTGTGTAAAAGAGCGTCACCTTTTATTTAAGGACATAAGAAATGCCATGCTGGGTCAGGCCACGGTCCATCCAAGCTCAATCTCTTGTGTCTCACAATGGCAGGGAATGGATGTTGAGAGGAAGACTATTTAAGCAGGGCCTGTCCAGACCCCTGCCCCTCTCCCTCTGCAGTTTTTCAGCCGTCAGCAGCATTTACTCTGTTATATGAACTGCCTTTTCATTCCCTTGTGCAACTATGGGGACAGGTCATGAGAGGAGAGAGGCCTATTGCTTCATTCTGGAGGTTGATGCTGCTGGGGCCAGATCCTGCAAGCACTGAAATCCCAGAAGTCTTCAGTGGTGCTTGCAAGGCCTGATCTGTGCAGTGGAAGAGAAGCTTAACTGGTACTGCCTGTTGCTGTAAGAGAGATTAACAAAGGAGGGCACTGCTCTCCAGAGAATGTGCAGGGAGATGAAAGTGCAGCTTTATTTAAAAAAAAAAAAAAAAAAAAAAAAAAAAAAGGAAAGAAAAAGTAATAGCACTGCAGGCTCAGTAGCCAGAACTCATTTCCTCAACAGCACAACAGGCATAGCACAGGGAACCTCAGTTCTGTTTTCCCTAGTCCCCAGCATTTCCCCCTTCTTCCTCCAACCTGGGAAAAGCATCTCTGCAACTACAATTCTGAATCAGGCATCAGATCTCCCCAGCTTATGACAGTGCCAAGCACAGAGCTAGTGTTTCAGTGGACAGCTGTCCCCAAGGAACAGGACTGTGAGCCACCCGCACATTCCAGGCAAACCATCAAGTAGTAGTAACGACTTTCATTACTAAGCCAGATTTAAACTGACAGTTTAAGTGGGGAGGAGCTCCATAGGCCCAACCTGTCACTCATGGCAGAGAGGAGAGGACTTGGCTTTATCCTTGATTTTTTTTTTTTTTTTTAAATCAAGTCTGCCACACATGGGTCCTTCAGATCACTCAGGCTCTTCTGCTCCCAGCCAGACTGACACAGTTTCTACTGCTTAGTGCTACAAGAAAGCATTTTTCTGACTTCAGCCCAATCCCTGGAGCCCTCCAGCTGGACCAGCAGCACCTGCCTTAAGGGGCTCTGCATGTGAAAGCTTAGCAGGGCAGGTCCATGCTGGCTCCTGCTGTACCAATTGCAGTGGTTACTGCACTGGTGGCTACTTTTGTGCCCTCCAACAAAGGCACTGGCCCATTCACCCCCTCCCTCCCAGTTATGCTACTGTTCCTTATGCTTGTTTACATTGACTTCAACCCAGTAAGAATCTATTTGCTTGTGTGACTGCTTGCCTTGGAGAGCATAAGCTATTGCCTTATATGCTTTGCCCTAAAGGATGTGATTTATATAAAAGCCTAAGGTGCATCTCAACCCCTGGAAAGAGGGTCTGTTGGAGGACAGGGAGTGGATGAAGATATTCTGCTCCCTGCCTCATAAACCAGCAGATACTGTATTAGATCCAGGGAAGGACGCCAGTCTCTGGGGACAGGCTTGATGGCTGAGCATGGCAATACTTGAAATAGAAAAGTTCCTCATCAAAACTTGCTGCTGACACATAGGACAGGAAGATGGTATACAGGAGTGATCAGGGGAAGGCAGCTGGGGGAAACAAAGGCAGGGGCACGATGGAGGGAGGCACCTCACCATAATGATGGGGTCAAAGGGGGAGCACTGCGGATCAGAGGCAAACCTGGTGAATATGAACAGGTGGGGTGGACCCCACCTGGTGCTAAAGGTAGCTTCAACAGACCTGAAGCAAAGTATCCTCTCCTTATCCACTTCCCCTAGAGAAAACACTGCTGAAAAATTCACCCTGACCTTCTATACACATAGCATGTACCCGAGGGCAGAGCCCAGCAAGACCTTCAACTAACAGCCCCATATTTATGAGCACCTGGAAGTGATGGGATTTTGGCTCCAGGGAGGGTGCAGCAGAGGTTGCATACGGGTGTGGGAGAGACTAAGCAGAGCAGAGGTCAGGGAAGAGTGGAGTGGAAAGAGTTCAAGGACAAGGTGAGAGATAACAGGAAGGGGAGCGGGGGCAGAGAGCAGAGGCGGTCATGGTAAGGGTGGGGAGCAGGAGCTTGGCTGGAGTAAGAGCGTTGGGGCCAGGGTTGGAGGGAGCAGGGTCGGGAGAAGACTGTGGATTTTCTGATGTGGATTCTAGCCCCTTCCCCAACAAGAAGAGAGAATACCTGCCTGAGGTTTTACAGCTCACTTGGCCTCTTTCCCTAAATACAAAAAGTATCTCTTCCCTGGATCTGCCCTCCTGAGTGCTCCTCCACCCTGAGCTGCTGCTCAGTGCTCACCTTCATCACCATGCTGGGTCTGTCCCTGACAGGGTCTGAAAGGCATGGACCTCAGCCTCCCATGTGGACACCCCCTAATGAAGACATCTATAAATATGGGCACATAAGTGCTCACCATCTGCCTGTGCCTTTTGGACTGCTCCTTTCCCCACAGATCAGTGCACATGGAGAGTGCTGCAGCCAATCAATTACTATTCCTCCGGCCTCTGCTCCAGCATTCACGGATGCTGCTCTCCTCAGCAACTCTGCGGAGGCCCAACAGCCTGAGCCGCAGGCATAGCAAGGGGATCTCCATCAAAGTGAAACAGATGATTCAGCGCCTCCTCTCCTCCCACTGTCTACAGACAGACACAAACGGGTGCACATACATGCAAGCTTTCTCTCTCTCTCGCTTTCTCTCTCTCTCCCCGCCTTGCAGGGGCAAATTCATCCCAGCCCCGTCAGGAGACAGACACCAGCCTTTCGTCTTTGTACACCCCTACACACTCCTTTCCCCGTGTCTCCTCCACATAGTTTTTTTCTGCCTCTCGCTTACTCTCTCTCCTGTAAATCCATGCATACTTTTTTGGTTCATTGGCCAAACTTAAAAACTGGTGGGGGAGGGTACAATATATTCCCTACCATTGATTCAACCACTATTTTACTTTTCAGTTTTCTTAGTGAACTGGAAAAAGAGAGAGTGAGAGAGAGAGAGAGAGACAGAATCTCATTTTGGATCAACCAAAATATTCTGCTTGACCCCAGCTTAAGCAGTGCATTGGGACTTAAGATGATTAAGCTTTTTTATAAAACGACAATTAAATAAATGAAAATGATATTGCAAAATGTAATATTTCAGCTTTGCTAAATGTTTTAATTTCTCTCTCCATCCAAAGCCATTTTCCATATTCAGCCCAAATTCACCAAGTTCTGATCCTCCTGAATCTGAATTTTTCAGTCATTAAACAATTCAACCACAAAATGTCCAGCTCTATCTTTTCTTCATCCACCACATCTGTTTCCCCGCTTCCTTCCCCATCTTCTCTCTCTCATTCTCTCCCTTTCTCCCAAACTCTGTTACAGTCACTTGGCCAAGTACTCACAGAGCTGGTTGCATATGGAGAAGTTCACTGAACTGCTGCAACAAATTTCATTCCTTGAATATTCTGTAGCCACAGGACACCTAAGAAGATTTTATTTTCTTTGAAGGACATGAATATTTGATATCCTCCCTCCTTCTCTCGCGCCTTAATTATTCTCTTATTTTGAAACACCAGCTCACATGAGGTATTTAAATAAAGATGTTTTTAGAGTTACAATCAGCTTGATACAGTTGAGGCTCTCAATATGTATAACAATCGGGGTACAGCCTACTCTTTGGTTGAGAAAAGAGGGGGGGCTGGAGGCAGCTGGAGGGTTACAGCATCAGCACTTTGTACCTAGTGGCTCAGGTTCTAACACTGGTTCAAGTCAGCACAAGTGAAATGAGATTTGTGGTCTCAGCCTGGTCCCTAGTACACATTTAGTCACGCTGCATGACTCAACACACAGATCAGCACAGCAGTCTTTGTTCAGAAGATAACTGGCATAGCAGGGGGTGCTGTAGGTTACAACTATAGTGCAGTAACGGAGATGCATGGGAAGCTTACGGCTCAAATCCTGAGGGAAGGGAGAGTGCAAGGCAGGAGTGAAGGCAAAGCTGTGTGGGGAGCTCAGACCTGGAACACCAGGGGGCTGCAGGACAGGAATGAGGGACATGGGCAAATGTTGCAGGAGTGTGCATGTACCTGAGTGTGATAGTCTGTGCACTGTGAAAGCCTCTCAACAAGTGCATATGCACAAAGGGCCACATCCCACAGAGCTACACCAAGTAATATTGATGTGCGTATCTAGCCCTGCCAGATTTTCATAGGACTGCAGCACAGCACAGCTCATGCAAACAGAAACTTGTGATACCAAAAGGTGGGTGGCTGTAGCTACCAGTGTGCCTCAAGAACTGGAGGCAGGTGATTGGCTATGATTTCAGACAGCTAAGCCTCAGGATGGTGAGCTGTGCCCTCAGGTACCTAGCTACATCCCCAGGTTTACTGCTGAGCTAGTGTTCATGAGAACTGGGTTATATAAGGACAGCTGTATGCCTGGGAAGCAGGGGCCTATAAATCTGTAAATGCATGTAGGGCAGTGGCTCTTAACCTTTTTAGACTTAAGGCACCTCGTAAAAATGGGAGGGTACCCAGGGCCAGAACAGCGGGCGGGGGGGGGGGGGGTTTATTTTCTTTTT
>NW_017729034.1:6811848-6817810 GCF_001723915.1 Gavialis gangeticus
GGCCAGAACAGCGGGCGGGGGGGGGGGGCTTATATTCATTTTCTGAGTACAAAAAATAGATAGACTATTCTTGCTCTACTAGAGCAATTCTTCTGTTGCAGAGAACTCAGAAAGAGAATAGGTCAGAAATGTTTTTGACACTATGGATTCCTGTTTGAAAACTCTAGGTTTATCTCATGAAGCATGCTTTGGTGTTTGCACACTGCTCATCACCCTTCAAAGGATCTTGTGACAGCTCAAAGTGCCATGGCACCATGACTGAGAACTGCTGATGTAAGGAAATGGGCACTTGTGTGGGCAGCTGTGCTGTGAACAGTGCTGGAGATAGCAGCCTTTCCACTGGTGGAGACAATGCATCTGCACAGAGGTCAGAAGTGTCATCCAGTACAAAGCCAGGTCCATGTATATCTGAATATATCTCTACATGGCCAGCAGTGCCCATGGGAACATGGATGCTTTGGAGCTAGTGGATAGTGATCGTCCCCACAGACATTCACAGATGAGAGAAGGAAAGAAATGAGTATATGAGACCTGTCCATCCCTATTGCAAAGAAACTATTCCCCCTACAGTTGCTTCCCACTGCACCAAGTCTCCTCTGAGCTTTGTAAAGGTAATCTCTGTATGGTTCAGTAGTTGCTGTTGTTGGGCTTCTCTGAGAGCTTTCAGGAAGGGGTGGGAGTGCCCAGGGGCATTCCAGTATTCACTCTTCCCCTTCCTCAGAGGGGCATGTGACAGGCTTCCAGGACTGCCAGGGGGAGATTACGCCCACCTGCTCTTGCTTGAGGATGTCTTCCTGACTCAGCTCTTCATCTCCACCTGCAATTAATTTTGTGGTTTTATCATTTTGTAAAAATCTGCCTGCACAGTCCACAATCCCTCTAAAACCCTCACTGAGGCTCAAAGTTGAGGCAGGGGGAAGCCTGCAAACCCAGAGTATTCAGAGCAGCATCCAGGCCAGAGGATCTGGCCTGTGCTTTGCCTAGTGGAGCAAACAGAGTCACTACAGCTTCTTTGTGTATGAACATGTCCAATTCACTTTGCAAGCTTACAGTACCATTGGTCTTGACTGGACTTGGGCTACTCTATAAAACTGGTGGCCCAGAGCAGGAGGGACATCTGGCAGACCACATGATGGGATCAAACCATGTTGCAAATGCTTGGTTAGAGAGTTTGTGGAAAGAGGAAAAGACCCAAAGAAAATCTGTAGCCAAACAGTGTGAAGATGTGTACAAGCTCAGCCTGTAGCATTGTGGGAAAGATCAGCAGTGATGTTGGACTGTTGCATTTCATGAGGGACTAGATCATATTCTGGATGCCTGCAAAAGTTCAGGGTGGTAAGCTCTCAGCACTGACTTTACGCCTTTCAAGGTGACCTCTCCTCCTCCCTGCCTACGCAGGAACCAAAAGACGGGACTTGATGTGAGCTGCTTGTTAGAGACTACAACCAAAACAGCAAGGACTGCTGGATGATGAGTTCTGGCTGAGGTGCAGACTGCAGCCATTATTTACTGCCTTGTCCATGCCTGGTCTCCATGGGCTGCTGCTGCTTTACACCTGCTCAGGAGGTGCCAGCAGTAGGCTGGTGCCTATGGAGTTGTCCCGATTTGGAAAGAGGACCTGACAGATAGCCAGTGGAAAAAGCAACAAGCAGAGGGAACCTACACAAGGCAGAATCATCTGAGAATGGACTGAGGAGTGTGCATCCTGAGTCCCCAACTTTTCACAGCTGCCCAACTCTTATGTCATGGGTCTCATACCATCAACAGTAGTGGGGATATCCATTTAACTCAAGGGCCAAACTCATAAGCTTTCAGAGCAGAGAGATCTCTCTCTTTCCCACTCTGCTGCTGCCATGCACTGCCAGTGAACAGTACAATAGTAACCATGAAATCCTAAGTGACAATGAATATGTTTGCTACTTTGGCAGGAAGGATATTGAAACTAAGTCTTGTTAAATAATAATACAGGCCCCTGCACTAAGAAGCATCGCAAGGTGCTTTGCATAAAACACATATGGCAAACACTAGTGAATTAAACCTTCTCAGAAACACCACACGGCAGTTTCAGAGAGGAGTGAAGCCGCTACTTGTCCTATCAAATTGGAGCTATGTGGTGCAGATATTAAAGAGAGAGAATGAAGTCACCTCTGCTGGAATTTGTCCATGACACCATTTGACACCTTCAGTCTTAGGAATAATGCTATGGGATCTTTTCTGTCTCATCTGTAAGATGGCACTTCCCTTGGCACTATAGCCCCAAACAGTGATTCCAAAAGTTGGTGCCTATGGATTTAAATTTCCCCTTGCAGCCTGGGTTTACTTCGAAGAGCTCCATCCACACACTGATGCAACCTTGCTAATAAGCACTAACAAAATCACAGCCCCAAGCAATACAGCTACAGATATTTCAGTTTCAGTTTACCCTCTGGGGGAAGGTAGTTCTTGCTCTGAGAATGAAGCATGAAGGGGAGGAAAATACACTAGAACAATGTTAAGGGACTGAACTACTCTCTCAGACTAAAGGATATCAATGCAGTATCTGTTCAAGGACAAGTATGATAAAGTCCCATCCTAAATGAACCTGGACTCTGAGAGAACTTCTCACAGAATGACAATTAGAATTCAAGTTGGGGGGCTTATTGTTGAAGCAGCATACTGCCTGGGGTGAACATAGATACTGAACAGTCATGTTTCTCTAAAAGAGACTAGTCTGGGGGATCAACAGTTCCTCTCTGAAAAATGCCTTTGTCTATGCTCCCTGTGTGAGAGTCAAATATGTCAACCCAAGAGACCAAGATGAACATTCATTACTGTATGCTTTTCTTAGCCCTGAAAAACCAACCCTGGAAGGGAGGTGGAGTTTGTTGGGACCCATTTTTCATTATCAAAAGTCTTAACCAAATTCTGCCTGCAGCAGCTTTATTTTTAGATATATATGAACCAGAAAAAACCTTGAAGAAGCTTTGAGGTCCCAGAGTGAACCGTCGGGCTTCAAGTGAAAAGAAAACATCACATGACTTGTGAAGTGATCATCACTTTTATTCTAGAGCTACTGAGACAGATGGGCCCAGAGCATCATCTTAACAGAGTCACTTTTCAAAACAGAATCACATTTGATTAAAAAAAAAAAAAAAAATTAAATGGAGACCGCATGTTCTTTCTAGATGATGTGGACTCTTCGTAGTCAAGACTGGTATTCACCAGCAGAAATGAAAAGAGCAGCCTAGGGTGTGATTCATATAATGAATATTTCCTTCTAATCTAGTGACCAGACCAGTGGAGTAGGAGATAAGATATCTGAGCAGAATTCTCTTCTTGTACAGAAACATTGTGCAGCTTTGATGGAGTTGCTGCGCAGTGCATTTACTGCATCTACATAATGAGGATAAGGATATTGACCATTTATTGCTGAGACAAAACTCAATCCTGTTTGTAAAGCACTTTGTGATCCTCAGGTGAAGCATACTCCAGAAATACAAATTACAACTACCAGCTCAACACCCAGAGAGCCTTGTTTGTCCAGGTCAAGACTAGGTTTTAATGATTAAGTTATTTAAGCATGTCCAGTTCAGAAAGAAAATATAGAAGATGTAAGAATCAATAGAAACACTGCAGTTGAAAAGGAAGAGGAAAAGGAGAGGACTTCCAGAGATGGAGTATTTTTTCATTTTCCTGAGGAAACCAGTCAGTCTCCTTTCTTTTAGTCCAAACCACCTGATGCTCACATAGGGATGAAGGGAGCAGAAGGCAACTGCTAGCAGCAGAGAAGCTGTTGCAAAGGCGGGTGGTAAAGCACAGAAAAGCACACATGGGTCCTGAATATCCAATCCTGTCAGGCTCACACACCACACAGACCCCATACAGCAAGGAAACAAGAGGGAGATAGTTTGGCTCCCTGCAGGCAGTAGGCAAATCTACTTCCTCACCAAGTGCTTCATTTTTGAGAGCCAGGGTTGGATTTGTGCTTGGTTTCTTTCCTGACAGGGGTCATAGGGTCAACTTTCTACCCTCCAAAACAGAGTTGGGGGAGGGTTATGTGTGCATGAGCATATACGTGTAACTGTTTGGCATGTCTGCGAAGCGGAAGCTACAGACAGTTTCTCCTCCTGCCTGGTCATCAAACAGCTAATTGTTCTATAACAGCTGAGCGAGACAATAGCATCTTGAATGGCTCAGCTTAAACATGGTCGTGACAGAAATCGTAATGTTTTTTAATCTCCTTTTCTCCAAGATTTCTTGGATATCTATTTTTAATGTCTGCTGTTGCCTTTTCTTTTCTTTTTCTAAATACACATAACTTTTCCTTGTTTTAAACTACAGTTGCCTATTCACCTACAGGTGAAGGTAGTATTGCAGATGGTATGAACCACTGGGCTGTTCTGGTTCATTAACTACTATCTCCTTGATGTGGTAGGATAAGCTGCTGGTCTACCTAGTCTAAGAGGCCCTCTCCAGGCCGTTCTGGATCAGACTGTTCCCCTTCCCTATGCATGCCTGTACACAACTCCTCTTGTCACACAAGCAGAAGGCACACACTCCTTTCAGGCATCCCCCACCCCACCATCTGTGCATATACCCACTTTTGGACTACTTAGCCCACACAAAGTCAAATGGATCTGAATAACATGGCATGACCTCCTGTGGCTGCATATTCCCCTTACATATCCTCTTGCTGCTTGTGTAGAGGAAGGCTGAGAACCAAAGCAAACAAAACAAATCCCTGCAACAAATACTTCTTCAAATTGCATTTTAGTTATTTTCCTTACCTACTTGACACCAAACAATCTTTTCTAGAAATTTTTAAAAATAGTTTTAATTGAAACCAATATTCATGAAAGTAGGGCACTATCTACATATATTGCACAACAGTTATCTCACAGCTCTGCCACTGCCCCTCAGTCCTGCGTTGCAGAATATTTAACATACAATCCAGGACCAACTGCTGTTTCAGCCCTGGGCTCCTCTCACAGCTCTGACAGTGCCCCTCACTCCTGCCCTAAAGCACCCTTTGGTATTCTAGGCCTGGGCTGTCAGCATCTTTCAATCCTAATCCACATCACACTTAGTTGATCTAGTTTTGTAGCCTACATGCACAGCATTTTAATTGTCACTGAACCTCTGTCCTAACTTGCCCTGGTTTTTGCAGTCCAGATATATCTTTTGATACATTTTCTCACACACCAAAAGCCTCTGCTTTACCTAAGATAATAAAATAATAATAAAATTGCTATAATGCTCAATTATCTGCTTTCATTGCTTTGTATATGGCCAAATTTAGACTTTGGGTCCAGCGCACAGATTTTTGATATTTCACAACTTTTTTCAGTGTATAAAAAGTATAATTCGCACATTCTCATTGAATTTTTTATGAGCTGCATGTTGCTCACTGCTATACATTCAATAACTCTAATTACCACAGACGTCTATTTTCAGAAGGCTTTCTTCACCCCAGGAAGGAGAAAAGCAGATTTATTTCTATGCACAAAAGGGATTTAGGCTCTATGGAAAATGCCACAATCACCTGAGAACACTACTTCTTGTGACCCAGTGATTGGCTATAGCCCTTTTGCAAGAAACATTTACATTATGCATCAATCAATGGTGTCGCTCTGTGTTTCAGAGACACACCATTTAAATTTCAATTGGTCCCTTGGTGACTGAACCCTGGCACATAGAAACATAAGTGGTTGACCTTATAGATTCAGCCTAAATGAACTATTTGATTGACAGTTGCTGGGGCAATATGACAGTGGATCAGATCCTGGCACTTCTAGCTTTTACGGAGCACATCTTGGGATTCCATTCTTGGCATGGATGGGCTCCGAGACTGAAAGGTTGGGGAGGATAGATTATGCAGGGGTACACCTAAAATGTGTTGCAGCATGGATCCAGACATTAGTATGCCAGGAGCACTGAGCACTGTCCAGTACATTGCCTATGGGGGGGGAGGGGGGCTGAGCCC
>NW_017729034.1:6817980-6819986 GCF_001723915.1 Gavialis gangeticus
AGGCAAGCACCCCAGAGATGGACAAATTAGGCACCTAATTCAGCAGTGAAGGAGCAATCAGGGAGTGAAGAGGCTCTGAATGCAAGCCTGAACTGTCATGATTATGTTCGTTTATAGAATATCTATAGGCAGTTAATTATAAAGCCATCAATTTTGCACTTGGTTTGATAGCTGTCATTTCAATGGGCCTTCATGTGGGCTCAGGATCCTGCCCATACACAGATCCTTGTAAGACTGGGGAAAAAGGCAGTGAAATATAACTTGAAATGGGCAGCCTTAAAGAGACATTGCTTGCAGTGAAAATCCACAGCAGCTGAGCTGGTCACCAGGTCAGAAATAAAAGGAACAGAATGTTTGAATACTGTAATAGGAACAAATCAACACTAACATCAAATGAAGCCTCAGCTTAAAAATACGTCTCTGAGCCAGAAGGGTCCCTAGAGGCTGAATGTGGTAGACTGCTTGAAGGTAAGGAATTCCAAAAGCCGGGTCTTCCTATGGACAGGAGCTGTCCTCTGTCCTGAACCAGCCACTACATTGATCAAGGGATTTGTGTTACAGGTTACTTTTAAAACATTTTAAATCTGTGGGATGTTATGCCATCCTAAAACTTAGAACAGTTTCAAATCAGTCCCAGGTGAAGGCTTAATGCCATCCCAGATCTGCACAGGCTTGATTTGCCAGTAAAGGGCCTGGTAAGAGGGGTGTGGACAAGAGCCGGGACTCTATCCCTCCTCTGGGGTGGGAGAGAAGGGGGGAGGGTGGCATGCAGGTCAGCAGCAAGGTAACTGCCATGTGGCAATCAGCAGGAGGCAGTCAGAGCCATGGAAGTCTGGAAAAAGTTCTGTCTGAAGTAAATGGATGGGGGGAAGGGGTAAAAATAAACACAAAGAAAGGAATGAAAAAAAGAATTAAAAAACTAAAAAAGAAGAAACAAAAATCTTGCATGCCTTTCACCGCACTGGGATTCAGTCAAGGGACAGTTCGGTTAGCACTCACACCAGGCCAGAGCTGAGAACCAGCAAACTCACTGCATGCCATATCAGGACAGAGCTGAGACCCAGTGGCTTCACTGCAGGCCACATTGGGGCAGAGTGGAGACCAAGCAGGCTCACTGCAAGTAGGCCACACCAGGACACAGCTGAGACCCAGAAGGTTCTCTGCATGGGCTGCATGTGTGTGTGTTGCATGTGGAGTTGCATGTTGGGGGATGCTAACAGAGTCGTTTCATATGGACAGCGATTCAATTCAAATGAATACCGTGGGGGAGGAGAAGCTAATCCACAGTGCAGTGGATGGCAGCAGTGGGTAGAGGAAGGGAGATGCTTGCTCAGAGCTAAAAGCCAACTGCCCATGCTCATTAGCAGTTAATTAGCTTTTTAACTGATCCCTTTGCACCAATGGCTAGCCAGCTGCGTGCACTGGGGCACTAGAACAAGCAGCGAACTGGTAAACTGCCGCTGGATGGTCAGGGTATGCTGGGGTCACACCCCCTGGGGGTGGGAGGGGTTGCTGCTTGGGGCCAGCACCCCCCCACCCCAGACAGTAAAGTTCACGAGGGTTGAAAATTTATCCACAGAGCAAAGAAATAGGAGGGCTAGGAATGGTGCATCCTGGGATGCCTGAGGAATGAAAATAGAACATTTTTTCTCCCCCAAAGACTAACAATAGCGTGGAACAACCTAGGTAAAACAGATCAAAGATAAAGTTATGCCTATTCAAGCAAAGGTTAAAATGTTTAAAGGGAACTCTGCATGGGTTAACACCATTTAATGGGTGAATGCTCCCACTTTATGTGCTTTTATGTTGGTTTAAATGTCACCTGTAACACCACCCTGACATAGAAGGCCCACTAGCAGATCTTGCATTCTCTTATGGGGCATGGACATTAGCTTATCTGCATACCAAGGGCTTGGGTTCCATGCCTTATTAACCTTTCAGTGGACTACAAATGTTGAATACCATTACTTGGTTTACAGTACCACCAAAGCCCTCGAAGTGAGAAT
>NW_017729034.1:6824986-6827939 GCF_001723915.1 Gavialis gangeticus
TCTTGCATTCTCTTATGGGGCATGGACATTAGCTTATCTGCATACCAAGGGCTTGGGTTCCATGCCTTATTAACCTTTCAGTGGACTACAAATGTTGAATACCATTACTTGGTTTACAGTACCACCAAAGCCCTCGAAGTGAGAATGCTGCCCCATTTTGGTCAGCCTTGTAGAGAGACACAGTAAAAGGCAAAGAGACTACAGCTTAAGCAGATTGAACTGATGGAAACTTGAAGAAATGGAAACATTTTACTTGTGGGGAAACCATGACACATGCATGTCCAAGGTCTTTTTCCAAGGTGATGTGGGGAAGCTCTCTCAGAGCAAGGAATTAAGTACATTTTTCCACAAACTCAATCATATATATACACCCCTACAAGGGTAATGAGAGGCAATTAAATCAATTTAAAGCAAAAGGACATGCCTCATCCAACCATGTTAGAAAAACCTGTGGAATTCACTGTTGCAGGAGGTTGTCAAGTTAAATGCTATGGCTGGGTAATTTCCTGAGTGCTGATAACATTCAAAGCAAGGCCAAAAGATAAATGAATGGCAAGGGCAATTACATCTTGCATTTCAGGGCATCCAGGCCTTGAAGGCCTGGGGAAAGGGATTTCTTCCCCTTCTTGTAGTGTTGCACAATGCAGGACTGCTGCAACATTAACCATGATGAGAAGCAGGACACTGAGATAAAAGGACACAATGGCCAGGTATGGAAAATGGAAATGTTACGTTTCTCTGATCAGGGAGTAGAGAGAGATGAGAAGAGAGAACAGGAGAGCAAAAGAATGAGCAAGAGGGAGAATGAAATAAAAGGTGGGAAAAACTAAAACTTATGTAAAAGGAGACAAAGACAAAGATCTAAAAGGAATGTGATAAAAGCACAGTTTCCCTCCTCAGTCTTTTCCGAGCAACAGTGCAGAGCATGTCTCTACATCTAAATGAGCAAAAGCAAATGGCAGGTCATGCAGCAAGCATCCATGCCCAGTGGGGGCACACCTGACCCCTTGCTCTGTGCACAAAGGGCTCACAGCTCTCCACCATTGTTTACACTAGCAGGGAGGCTGGGACAGGCACTTGGTACCACTGACATGGCCTCCTGTCAGTCAGTGCCATGGCTTGTGCGCCCTCTCATCACTCAGGTCCAGCCAATAGAGTCAACCAGCAAGCACCCCTCTGCTTCAAGGCCTCCCTGTGATTGACAAGGGGCCTCTTGTGGGAAAAGCAACATCACTGACTTATTCAGCTTTCCAGTGCAGATTGTGGTGTTGCTGGAACTTTGTGCAGGTTGGATACAGAACATTTAATATACTATACACGAGCCAACAGAGAGGAGGATGAGAATGATTAATCCAGCTAGGCTGCATAGGGACAAGCTGTTTGCATAGATGAATGAAGCAAAGATATGATCAAGACCAGCCTCACCCAGCTTTCATGAGACCCACTGGCCAACATATATGGAGAAAGGCATACTTGACGCAATATTATTTGCCCAGTTAAAACTCATGTACAAAAGACCAGATTTTATTCCAGCTATTAAGGTCTTGCATTTGAAAGCTTGTCTAACTCCATTCCAACTATGCAGTTGATCTAATAAAAGATATCATGCAAAGAATTCCTTGCTTTTCACATAATTCCTGAACTATCATGGCTACAGCATTGTTCTAATGATACTTATTAGGCACGTAAGTGGATTTAGGCATCTAAATGTGATCCTATTCTAGCCTGCATGAGTTAATTCATGGTTAACAGAAAAGGTGGGTGTGGTTCCTCCTCTTTCCATTTTTGTGACTCAGCCCTAAGGCTCAGGTGATGCTGTACTACAAAAGTAGATGCATTAATGGATTTCAGGGACTTGAGCTGGGTGAAATAGAATGAAACCTAGATCGACTTAGATGCCTCATAGATGGAATAAGATCTGACCCATAGTATCCTGTATTTACATAGGAACTGCCATTAAGAAGAGCTTTACCAATGAATAAGCTGACAATGGGTTCCTAGGACTCCCTGCACCCATTTCCAGCCATATATATCTCCACTGTTTCACAGGTCACTGCAGTGTTGCCCGGCTGTGTTGGAATGTAGGCAGATAAGAATACAGACTTGCGCTGAAATGGCAGGGAGAGGTCAGCTTAGCAGCCCAAGAATCCAGTTACTAATGGCAGTCTTTGGTCAGACAGGCTGCACAGTTTGCCCTGTCACTTGGGAGAAGCACCAGTAGAACTCAGCATAAGTGGTTAAAACAAAGCCATGGACAAAAGGAGTTGCCTCCAACTGTAAAGCACTCCTTTGCACAACAACAGAGCACTGACAGTACTGACCGACAGAAGAGAGTGCCACCATCTGTTCTGCTGCCACCACCTTTGTAGCTCTGATGTTTTCCTGGTGGCTCTGCTTCTCATTTACCCAACACAACTTAACTTCTGAAATCTAAAAGGATTGCCAAACAAACTCCAAACCTGCAGAAAATCCAAATGGCTGTCTTTTTTTAAAAAGCTCTCCCCTTTTAGAGATAGTACATCTTCAACCACCCCACCCACTGTAACTACCCAGCTTTTTTCCCTGGCAAAGGTTTTTCTATGCACAAAAGAAATATCTGATGGAATACCTTCCCACTATCTTTGCTTTAGAAATATTAGCAAGATTTAATTTATATATAATCATATCAGTGCAAAAGAGTTAATTGAAATATTGAATAACTACAACTTTAACAGGATCTGAACATAATACTTCAGACATTACTAAACGGCTGAGTTATCCACCATACTATACACATTTTAGTTAACTGTGGGGGAAAGACTTTAAAGCTATTATTTTCCCCATGGAAGGGTAATTCTCTGCATTGGACCAACAGCTATATGCATGAAAAGTATCTTAAAAATCAGATTAATGTACCTTTTTCATTAAAGGGACAGGAGAAGAAAATGTGTCTTACAATTTAGGTATTAATTTC
>NW_017729034.1:6827950-6834220 GCF_001723915.1 Gavialis gangeticus
GGAGAAGAAAATGTGTCTTACAATTTAGGTATTAATTTCTTATTCATTGGGAACCTGTTAGTCATGGACTAACGTGTGTACAAATACAAGAACCTTGCTGTGAGTCCACTGACCTTAGTCAAGAAATCATAGGAATAAAGCATGGCCAAAAACACCTGGGTAACTCTTTTATGAAGCATATGTTTTTCTACTCAGGGCCAGATATTAACTGGATACAGAATTGTGAGGGTGCTCCATGGAGCAGCTGTGGAAGGAACAATGTGTTTGTGATTAGGATCTCAGTGGAGTAGGTGAGAAAGCACTACGCTAAGGGAGCTTATCAGTAAAGCTACAGATGCTACATTAAGTGGAACTGAACTGAAAACTTGATTGTCAGGTACCATGAATTTTGAGGAAGATTATTTCCTGAATGTTGTGCCTGGGGTTTCTCTCCACCTACAAATGGGATTCAACCAGGAACCTCATATTCAGATAAACCCAAAACTGAAAAAAAAAAACATGATTCAGACCCAAAGAGTGCAGACAAAGTCCATCTCCAGTCAGCTAAATCAGGCACTTTTCCCAAGGGAATATACAGTTTTCCTCTCAGAGCCATTGGTTACAATATGGTTTTGGCTCAGTAGTGGTTGAAGTGTTTTAAAGAAAGACTGACCACTATTTGGGGGGTCTCAGGCCAGGTCCTAGTGGGAAGAGAGGGATTTGCTTCACAACATGAATGCTGCCAGGATAAATACATTAAAAATGGTGAGATGGTCAGATACCATGGTGTTGGGAAGTAAACAAACATGGAGAGAGCATGGAGGACAATTCCTCAAAGGGTAAACTGATTTAGTTAAAAGAAATGATCTTAATCCATGAAATCAGGTGCAGATTTTAAGTTCTTGCAAAAGTAAGGGGTAAAATTTCTGTGCTGTACCAGAAAGATCCTCGGCCGGGAACTCCCATCCCAGGGCACGGAGAACTACGGCAGCTTTAAAGAGACGAAATGTTGTGTTGTCTGGGTGTTGGAGTTTGTTTTGAGCACAAAACTAAATATGCGCGTCACTGGGTATTATACATGGACACAGGTAGAAGAAACTCATTCTAGTGTGTGCCACAGCTACTCTTATTCCACAGGTTTTCTGACCAAAGCTAGACCCCAAACTAGTGGACAAAATGAAAACAAGTCACATTAAAACAACTGACCTGAATTCTGAGCCAAAACTTCCACCACACTCAGAGATGCCCCTAAACATTTTTTTTTTTTAAGGAAAAGCTTTCTAAGAAATCAAATCCCAGTGCCTCTTTCCTATTATTTATTTGTTGTCAAGTTTTTCCCATCTTTTTTCCTATAAAAAATATATGTAGGAAAGCTTCAGAGGGAAGCACATTCTCCTTACATTTCCAGTCTGCTTTTTCAGAATGAAAAGGTCCAAATGCAAAGTTCAGAGAAGCATCTACCTCATTTTTACGTACTGATGTGAACTGATCCTCCACAGGCTTGGAAGTTTTATTTAGGGATTAGAAAAAGTAATCCTGATCTATTAAAGCTACAGGGAGGTCAGGCACAGCAGTAGCAGACCAAGAACTTTCCATGCCCACAGTCAAAGCATATTCTGTTATTCTCTTTTGTCTTGAGCAGCCAGATGGAAGGAGGCAAAAGGCTGGGCATGTCTTCACAGTGTTTCCTGACATGTTTATAACACAGAAGTAAGATGAAGCTCTTGTCTCAAAAATTTTTGCAATGTCCAAATGTCAACTAACAGTTGATGTGGTGCCAGGCTGCCCCGATGGACTTTCTGTGCCAATAGGGTTTTACACTCTACGAATTGCCTACAGGCAGTTGACTGAAAATTGACAGAATGGGCCTATGTTGGGAAGGAAGGGGAAGTGAAGAAATTAAGAGTAATACCCCAACTATTCAGGAAACAGACAACATGCATGCTTAGTTTAGAAGGCAAGCAAATTAAGGAAAATAGTAGAAGCATGCACAGTTGGTAGTTTAGAAGGAGAAATTCCCCCAGCAAGTAATACAGAAGGGATAGTACAGACAGCCTAACTCAAGGGAACTTGCTACTACATTAGGACCAACCTTTCCCAGCAGATGGTGCTGTAGGAAATAGTTCAGAAGCTCTGAGGAGGGGGGAATTCATTGTTTCCCAGTTGGAGCTGCTTGAGGAGTTCACAGCTATTCATCCCAACCTCCCTCAATTGGGGGTACTATATGGGACTGTATAGGCTGTGTCTGGCCATAGGGAGTTTGCAGTTCCTCCACTACCAGTGCCTCCTAGCAGGGACTATAAAAAAAAAATCTACCATTAAACATTGCAGTAACAATTAATATATAAGTAGTTAATATTTACCAACCTAATCATCTCTCTTTCATAATGCATCCTCTGCTTATTTATTAATAGGTAACTACACAACTTCAAATGGAAATGAATGGTCAGTGCTTCCCTTGGGCTATCGTTAAAGGTTGCTTTCATTTTAACTGTAAAGACCATCCATAAATAAACCATCAAAATGCCCACTGGGAGATTAAAATCTCTATTATGGATTCAAGTTCCCCAGCAGACTTGCATGGTGTCACCATATATAGGGCTTGAATAATTTTAATATACTCAAACTCTGCAGGATTCAAAGTTCAGCAGCAGGTAAGACTCACTCCAAGATTGTGTTTGGTTTTGGCTACGTGGGTTTGAAGCAGCCCTGTTTCCTGCATCATTATCAGGGAGTATTCAGAGTTTCTTCTAACTGCTACGCACCTGGGGAGAACAGGAGTACATGGGCTTCTTCCTGGAACACAGATTTTCAACAGAAATTCCACGACAACAGAAGTTGGACTTCTGATTGACAGATTACTTGGGCAGGAGAATCCAGGAGCACCTGTTCACTTGACTTTTAGTGGGACTTATGCTTTTACACCCCGTAGGAGTTTTTGGAATTCTCTCCTTCAGTCTTAAAAGCACGTTGAAAAAGTACCTAGAGCAGTAGCTGCCAAAAGCCTTTTCAACCCAGGGACCATTGGCAACCTTCAGTATTTCTCACAGGTCACTAAGCATCTTCCTCATCCAGTTTTTAACTGAAAAAGGAAGTGGTTTGCCAGGGGCATGTTACCCAGCTTTAGGGACAGCCCCAGTATACAGACCAATTTGGGAACCCCTCTAAACTAAAGCACTATACCCTTAGCACACAGTTCAGTACCTACCATTAAGTGATGCTGCAGCACCTGTCTATCTCCCTGCACCATCTTGTTCTTACCCCTGTCATCCCTCATGATTCTACAGGGGTAAGAACAAGATGGTGCAGGGAGATAGACATAGACCAGAGATTGATCTATGGTCAATCCTAGAAGATGACATCAAACCAAAGCCTTCTCCCTAACCCAGAAGGTATTGCTTTTTATACAGCTTGCACTCCCTTGCAGAAAAAACCTCTTACCAGCAAGAAGTCCCTGAGAACATTTTCCATACTAATGCATTCAGGTAACACCCCCCCAAAAAGGAACAGCCGCTGAGGAGCAATGTAGCTCTGCCATGTTACTACAAACAGTCATCACATCAACTGTAACGGCAGGCCCAGCAGGGAGGAGACGAGAAACACACCCTGCTTCATGATATCTGCATTCAGAAAGGAAAAGGCCAGGTTCCACAATGTTTGATGCTAAATCTCACCCTTGAGCTTTTGCGCACAGATTCTGACTGGATTCAAGCCTGGCAGCATGTACTGCTGAAGCACTCAAAGACCTCTGATGATGAACCAGGCGACATCCTTGCCCCAAGACCAAGCACTCCTGCGCTTCTTCATGCTCTGGTAGACAAGATCCCTGGGCACAATTCTTGCCTTCTGCTTCCCTATTCTCTCCTTCCAAGAAGTCTTTGGGGGAGAGATGCTGGACTTTCCTTTGGCACCTGACACCAAGTAACTCTACATGGCTGTTTCTCAAGGGCTCAGAAATGTTACTTTAAGCTATCCCTCACCCCAACCCCCACCCCAAATAAAGGGAGCAGCTCTTCTTTCTCCATCCCTAAAACACATGCCAGAGTCAAAATAGAGGTTATCTTGGCTACTGAGCACACACAGGCAGGTCAGGGACTAACAGGAGAATGAGAGAGAATAAGAAATCCCAGCCCAGAGACATACATCACCCTTTCTTGATAGAGAGTCAAACACCCTGCACAGCACAGAGTCCTCAGGAACAGTGTTGGGTTGGAGGGACAGGTGGAAACTGGGCAGATGGTCCCATCCCCCACTGGGTCAAAGCTGTGCATAAGACTACTCCTTGCTCTACACTCAGGACCCTGGGAAGGACAACATTTGCTCATGCCACAACTGTCTCAGCATTAGCCTGTCCCCCTTTCCTCCCTCCCAAATGGCAAGGACCTCCCTTCCTCTCCATGCTCGCAGCCATAGTTTCCCAGGCAGGAAGCCCCCAGGATCAAAATGCTGCAGACACTGAGGATGCGATTAAATATTTAAATCAACCAAATTACATTCTTCCAGTGACATTCAGCGGCTGTGCTGCTACTCTGCCACTTGCCTCCCCCCTGGCCTGTAGCTGCTGCTCTTCCCCCCACACAGGCCCGTGCCAGCCTGGGAGCTTCTCCTTTCACTCTGCTCCCTGCTAAATGTTTTTTATTCTCAACCACCTGCCCTGGGCCGTTTCATCAATTATTAATCAAGTGCATCATGAATATGCAAATCAGCCCCACACTCGTTTTTATTAAATTAAAAAAGAATAAAAAGAAAAAAAAAAAGGAGCCATGTAGCACGCGGCAGCATAATGGATGATGGCGTAGGTCTCTGCGGGGGTGGGTAATAAGGGGCAAAGGGGGTGGGGTACAGCCTGATAGGAACAGGCTGAGAAGCAAGTTTGCCTCAAATGGGCCTTGGAAACTGGTGATTCAGAAATATTCGCTTTTCCTTTAAAGCTTACAACTCCATGGACAGTGGATGTGAGGTGACATGGAGGAGGGGGACCTAATTTTGCAACACCAACAACAAGACTTTAAAACATGGCAGTTGTTTTCCTTTTATTACCATCCTCCCCTTCCCAATAGGGGGCAGGGACATGCTGCCAGCCTGGACTTCTCACATTATGAGAGCTGCAACTCTCTACCCTGTTGTGTATAATAACCTTTTCCTCCCTCCTGCCCCTTCAATATGCCTTCTCATGCTGGCTCATCTGCATGCCCACCACCCTTTCCGTCCCCACCACTCCCTTGTGTAAAGTGTGCAGGTTGCCAACCACCCCTGTAAATGTGGGTCCTCAGTGACAGGAAGCCAACTTGCCTATGACATACAGGGATAGCTGAAGACTAGGTATAGGTCCAAGAGGAGGAGGCTTTTCCAGAGAAGGAGACTAGGATCAGTAAATTCCCTTGATCTGCTCTTAGCCATAGCCTCATTACAGAGAAAGCAGAGCAGAATAACCTTGATGAAAATAGAGATCCCTCCCCATCCCCATCAGCCTGAGAGAGCACCCATGCTAGGGCTGACAACCCGTCTGCTCCCCTCCACAAAGCGTGGCTATTTATCCACCCCAGCAGCCCCGCTCAATTCAGATGGCAGCCAGCCGATTGCAATGGTGAGCCCTGACAAATCGCCTTGGCTGGGCTCCACAAGGGTTGAAGTGCACTTAGTGCAGGCGGGAGAGCAGAGGCATGCGACAGCACCTGGGGCACAGGCCAGAGCCTCTGCTGGAGAACCTGAGGTGAGTATACATTACAGCCAGTCCTTGGCCTCTTCGTGACAAGGAGGGGGCACTTTGTGAGGGGGCACCTGGCCTAGGAAATCAAACAAACACCAGAGATGAGCCAATGCTGTGGCCCAGCCCATACATGAAGGGGCTGAGGTTTCAGAAGATGCAGTGAGAAGGGAGGTGCTGGTGTGAAGGGGATGCACATCAGCAGTTTGATGCACCAGTGCGTTTGGAGCCTGCTCAGGCCAGCAGAAGATTTTGGAGGCCCTAGAGATGGGAAAAAACACAGCATCCAAAGGAGGACCTCCTTCAATGTTGCCAAGGGCTTCCAGCTGGTGGTTTGAGGAGGTGAACACATTTTAGCTACAGCATTTAGCAGGGCTGGTGGCACTGATGTAGGGGTGTATCCATAGGGGGTACATTCATGCAGCTGCCCCGCTTCTCATCATACAGTAGCCAGGGACTTTTTTAAGTCCCAAAGAAGGTAAGAATTCCACACCCTCCTTCCCTCCATGCTCAGAGGCACGTCCCCCTCCCCTCCCCTGCAAATAAAGAAAGAAAGAAAGAAAGAAATCAGGAGATTGGCTCAA
>NW_017729034.1:6834231-6837054 GCF_001723915.1 Gavialis gangeticus
CTCCCATTCCTTCCCTCTCCTGCCACTGCTGCTGCTGCCTCTACCTTGAGCTGAGCCCACCCCCCATGCAGCCCAGCTGAAGTAGGACAGAAGCTCCCCTTGTCCCAGGACAGTAGTAACAGCAGCACTGACAAACCAGGGAGGGGAGGGAATCAGACACATCTGTGAGCACAGAGGGGAAGGGAGGGGGGAAAAAATCTCACCTTTTTTGGTACTTAAGAAAGCAGAGGATTCAACTGCTCCCTCTTTCTAAGATCCTGAATCCATTACTGCAGTGATGCATTTTGCTCACAGAGAGCAAGGACAACTTACTAGCTTTGTGACACTGATTTTTAGTTATGCTGCACCTTGCATAGACATCATAAAATCTGTGCCAAAGAAACATCGCTGCTCTGATCTGGCAATGTATCACCCTGCTTCCTCTGTTTGTGGTAAACAGACGTAGTAATGGAGAATCAGGGTTTGTCTGTCCCTGTCATATTTGGCCCCATATACTTTCTGCCTTCTTACAAAGTTAGGCATTTCCCTGCTACTCAAGTATCAGAGGCCTACCACTAGTGATACCCTGTGTTCCACGTTGATGAGCCCAGTGGACAATACTATGATCTCAGATGAACCTGTATAACTTCTCTCATGGAGTCATGTGAGAAAAAAGCCAAGTGAGGGAGTTTACAATCAGACACAGTGTCTACAGAACAGTCACACAGCCCACAACAGCTTGGCTGCCCAAGTACTTGTGTTCAGAGAGGGGGAGAAGTTGCCTGTACCCTAAATCGCCATACGCAAATGTAGAGGTAACATAGTACACCCTCCAAGAGTATTGTGCTGCTCTTCCCCCAGCTACAACACATCCTGGATGCTGAATATAAAAACAAGAAAAATACCCATTTTATGCACTGAAGAATTTGAATGCTCCCAATTGTCAGGTCTTGAGCTGAAAGGGAGTGGGGCAGCAGGGGAACCTACTCCTAATATACCCACATAAACATTCATTAGGGGCCGTTTTTTTTGTTGTCCTCATTTCATTTTTTTTCTAAACTACTATTCCCCACATGCTGGTACACAGGTAAATTGTTCTCAGATGAGGAAATAGCCTCTCCCCCCTCCCCAAAGATTAACATGCACGGCCCTGAACTGAGCAGCAAAGGAGAAAACCATGTTCTTTTTTCCAACCATTCAATAGTTTCCCAACTTCTTTTCTGTGTATTTTGTGTATTTTTCAGTTCTAAATTAATTTCTGCTGCTTAATCTTGTGGAGACCCTGGGTCCCCACTGTTACCTTGGGCCTTTCTTAAACAAAGGCAAAAAAGAAAAGAAAAAAAAGAAGAAAAGAAAAAAAAAGAGAGTAATTTGCTGCCATAGTGATTCCAGTGAAATGCAAGTGCTTCATTCCCCCTTCCCCAAAGGAAAAATTTAATTCAGCAGCAACACCTAAAAATCATCCCTCATCTGACCCACTACCACCAGCATCCCATTCATCTGACAGGGGCTAAGAAGACAGTACTCACTGCCTCACACAGCAAGTTTTGCTATGCTGAAAGAACCATAAAGACTGCTGCCCCAGCTGGCTGAAAGTCTTCCTGCCAGAAGGGAACCTCTGGATGACTTTGGTTATGCTACACTGCCTCTGCAATGAACCCAGAAGCTTTAGCAAGCAGCACATTAGACTCACTCACTCCCATTCTGCACCTGCTGAAACCTGAATATTGCACAGTGCAATGTAAGATCATCACTGAATGTAGGCCAAGAAGCATGGCTGAGACAGAAAGGGGCTCTGAGCATATGCTCAGGGCTGTACTAGCTGCCCGATTTGCAGGATTCAACAGGCTAAGCATGAGTGTGTGGGCAGGGCATGTTTTTCAGCTGGGCTTCTGGGCTTGCCCATACAGAAAGGATTGACATGTTTTAGAGAGGGTGTCTGGCCAGTCTTAGACCATGCCCACCACCTCTTGCACTACTTTGTGAAGGAGCCAGGTCAGCAACATGGCTAAAGGGCAAGATACCCTTTGGTCATGCCCAACTGGCATGATATCCTTTGGGAGTCAGTACAACTTAGAACAGTCTCACTGCTTCTCTCAGCTCCTCTGTAGCTCTTGGAAAATCATGTTCCCCATGGGAAAATGTTAATCCTACATCTCCAGCATCAATCCTTTTACTTGGGATCCTTATCCCATAGTCCAGCACTATACAGATTCTAGTTAAGCTTGTATGTCCCAGTCATTATTCTGCTTTCTTCTAACTAGCCCATTGTTCAGACAGCCGTCTGTTCAGCTTTGTGTTTTCCAAAGCCCTCGTCACAGGCAACAACCTGGTAAGGAGCCTCCAGGTTCTTGACCACCTGGGTCATAGTGATCATCACTTGTTGGAATTCACCATCCAGCGCAGGGTGTCAAGGGCCTGCAGCAAGGAGGTAGCCCTAGACTTCAAGATGGCCAACTTCAACAAGTTGAGGAGATTAGTGGGAGAGGCACTGGGGTTCTTGAGGGCAGGGGAACTCAGTGCCCAAGATGAGTGGTTGTTCCTTAAGGAGACGATACTCAGGGCCCAAGGGGTGACCATCCCAACAAGAAGCAAGCAGGGCAAGAGTGTCTGAAAGCCTCCCTGTCTCACCAAGGGTGTCCGGGAATGCCCGATTGCCAAAAAGGCGTTGTACACCCGGTGGAAGGGGGGTGCTATCTCCAAAGAGGAGTATACCTCCTTTGCTCAGGCCTGTAGGGGGGCTGTCAGGGAAGCTAAGGCAGACATAGAGCTAGGACTAGCGTCCAAAATCAAAGATAATAAAAAGTTCTTTTTCAAATATATAGGGAGGATGAAGAAAGCACC
>NW_017729034.1:6837543-6839343 GCF_001723915.1 Gavialis gangeticus
GGAGTACTGCGTCCAGTTCTGTGCGCCCCACTTCAGGAGGGAAGTGGACAACATGGAGAGGGTCCAGAGGAGGGCCACCCGCATGATCTGGGGACTACAGGGCAGACCCTACAATGAGAGACTGCGGGACCTGAACCTGTTCAGCCTTCACAAGAGAAGGCTGAGGGGGGACCTGGTGACAGTCTATAAACTCACTAGGGGGGACCAGAAGAGTTCGGGAGAGACCTTGTTTCCCCTAGCGCCCCCTGGCATAACAAGGAATAACGGCCATAAGTTGTTGGAGAGTAGGTTTAGATTAGACATCCATAAGAACTACTTCACTATCAGGGCGGCTAGGAGCTGGAACCAACTTCCTAGGGAAGTGGTGCTGGCTCCTACCCTGGGGGTCTTTAAGGAGAGGCTTGGTGCCTACCTGGCTGGAGTCATCTGAGCCCAGTTTTTCTCCTGCTCAGGCAGGGGGTCGGACTTGAAGATCTACAAGGTCCCTTCCCACCTGACTTCTATGATTCTATGAACATTATAATCATTCCTGCTACTTAACCTGCAGGTTCTGCCTCCACCCTGCCTGATCCCTTCCCCAGGTCTTGTTCTCTATTAACTTCAAGCACACCACTGCAGAAATGCAGCCCTCAAGGCACAAACCATGTTCAGAATGGCTCACTTTGCCATCATAAAGTGGATTGGAAAACTGAGCTTGGGCAGAGTCTTCATACCCCATGTAACTGGGTCCTGCTTGCTCCTCAGACAAGCTCTTTTGACAGCTCTGTATGCTGCCACGTCTCACTTGCTCCTGGACTTTCCCTTCACCTGCAGGACACTGGGCTGAGTCTACTGATCTTGAAGGTAGAACTATAACCCTACTTGGATCATGTGACACCTGAAGCTGTTGTGACTGCTGTTTACAGCATCTCTATTTTACAAGGATCTCTTCCTCTGTGCAAATGAAGCACCCATATTTTTTCCCTGTCAAAGTTGCTGCAGCCAGGGACCATGGAAATACATACCCCATATATTCAGGGAAATTTATTTTCATTGGAGACTGGAAAACTTGGGTGGCTGCCTATCTTGAGGACATTTTGAAGGTGACTGATTTTCAGAAACGTCACCAAGAAGCACTGGGGAAAATGCATCTCCTTCCAAAAATGGAAGTATTGGAGTTGCTAGTCAGAGTTGACTGTCTTGGTTTTTGTCATTTCTTTTTTGCCACTGTCCCTAACCCAGCCTACAATTCGCAACAGGTATCCCCCAGCTAAGCGAGCAGTGGCACTGGTCTGCCTTTTCCAGATGAAAAGATTCAGCTGAAGGGGGCCTGAACAAGTGTCACAAAAGCAAAAGGCAGCTTTAAGGTCCAGGCAATGCAACAGAGAGAAGCATGCAAGTTCAGTTGAGGGTCTGTGTGGAATCCAATGTTGAGCTGCAGTCCATGAGATGAGATCTACATTCTGATCTGGACTGCAGGGCTCAAATCAAATGTATTCTGAGCACAAACTCTGCAGAGGAGAAACTAGGACCGCTGGACTTCTGTGGCACCTAGGAGTTGCTTCTGGAGATAGCTCTTGAAGGGAGGTGACTCCACAACTAGAATACATTCCTAATATAGCAACATGAGAAGACTTGTATTGCATTCCCACTGAAATGGTCACCAAATGCATCCCCCACAACAATCCAATACTGGCAGGGGCACATTCTAGGATGTTAGATGTACACCTTTAATTCTACCTCTAATTTCTTGAAGTTGAGACCCCAAACTGGACTTCTGTGCACCTGGAATACATGCTGCACATGGGCTGTATCTAGGGC
>NW_017729034.1:6844343-6847496 GCF_001723915.1 Gavialis gangeticus
GTGCACCTGGAATACATGCTGCACATGGGCTGTATCTAGGGCAAATATTTGTTCTAAACACTATGTCTAAAAAGATTTCTTCTCTCTCTTGCTCTCAATTTTTGCATCTTTCGGTCCTGAAAGTAATTAACTTTCAATGGCAGCTAATTATAAGTGAAGAGAAATTGGAGTCTGCTGTTTGTTTGGTGCAAGCTCGGCAAAGTGTTTTTTAATTGGAAACCCTCTTTGCCGGGTGCATTTCAATCCATTTTGCACTGTATTTATTGTTCCAGATTCATATTGTAACCGTGACCTTTCATCTAATGACAGAAGCTCATGCCGAGAAAAAATGATTATTTTAACAAATAGACATTAGGTCTAGGAAAGAGAACGAGAGGAAAAGGAGGTTAGAAGAGAATGCAGGAGCCCAAGGGGATGACATGGGACAAGAACGTCAAAGCTGCTGGATGAACAGTTCTGACACCACAGATTCTAGCAGAAAGAATTGTAACGGCCACCCAAGCCTTAATATTCCTCACCTCTATCTTTTCAGATAGCCATTTTCTTGAAATCATTTCCCCCCTTTCCCTGGGACAGGATTAATCCAAAAACAGAATGACATAGCTGCTGCCATGCCTTTGACTGCAGAGTGGAGAAAGCCACCCTGAGCAAACCAAGCATCTGACCTGATGGCAACCCACATGGAAAAACGCTCAGAGCAGCCCTCTGAACACAGGTTCTGTGCACAGCCCATGGTAGGTCTGGAATCTAAAGGCTGTGGCTTCCATCAAAAACCTAATACTGATGGCCTAAAACATCCCATAAACCACAATACAACATGCTTCTCTGGGGGAAGACATAAGGAAAGGACACATTTAGATGTGACCCCTTTTGGAATGGCCGAGAATGGGAGTCATGCTCATGCTGTCTCCTCCACAAGTGAGACTATGCTGTAGGAACTGCAGGTGGCTGTTGAAGGGTCTCCTGATCCCACCCCACCAATCAAAGGGGGAAAAGTCACATGGAAGCTGCAATGAAGAGCTCCTTCTCTTCCCACTACTTCCGTTCTGCATAATACCCACCTGACCCTTTCAAAGGACTCCAATTCAGAAGAAGTACAACTTTGAGAGGCCTAAAACAGCAGTGTCCCAAAGCTAAGAGCTTGTAGTTGGAGGAAGAGAAGTTGAAGTAGGGTATAAAAAAGCATCCTCTCCACAGCCCTTCACACAGAGCACCAGGCCTAAGCCCAGCACTCCACATACAGATCCTTTGCCCAAACCAGCTGTGTTTGCTTATGGTGACTCCAGTTTCACAAGCAAAAGGACAGTGGTTTTTTTTTTGTGGATTCTAGTAATAAAGAACGTATGATTTAGGGGATTTTCCAGGTGGGAAAAATGAACCCCTGCTTTTTTATCTGTCCAATGTGTACACTACAACCCTTTATTCAGAGGGGAAGGAGCCTCCCAAGTCAGGAACTGACAACCCTTCTCAATGCAAGCAGTCATCGAGAAACTGGTGGTAAAATAAAACCTGTTCAGTGAGATTACAGTGGGGCCGGGAGTGGCCTGTTCTGTCAGGAGAGCCCCCCAAAAAGGCACAGAAAGACTAAGGAGAGCAGATGGAGAGCACTAGCCAAGAGCCCTGACCACTGCTTTCCCTTATGAAATCCCCCAAACTTTAGGTATGCCTTTCTAATGCAAACAACAGTACCCTGTAATAGTCAGCACTTTAATGTGTGTTGGAGGAAGATAATAAAAGCTAAACAGCCTCCTTTGTTATGGAGCTCCCCTGTCTGCACTTCCCCTGCCCTGCAGCACCTGATGTGGCCACTGCTAGATCTATAATCTCCTGTTAGTGCCTGAAAGACCACAAATGACAAGGTGATGGCTTAGGTATCTCAGACCCAATGAAGCCAAGAGGCAACATCTCCAGGAAACAGGAGCAGCAGCGCTTTAGGCTCAGAAGTGCCTGGTAAGGTGCATATGGTACATTGTGAACTGGCAGTTCCTGCTAATAAGCTGCTCTTGCCAGCTGTCCACGTGGCTTCTGCAAGGAGAAGCTTAGCATGCACTGGAGGCTGTTTGGCAAAAGACTTAGTAGATTAATTGCAAGCCATTTATATGACACACATAGTACCAACTGGCTAACATTTACTTACCAAGGGCCAGGATGGGCCAGGCTTAAAGAAGCGGAGACATCAGTCCCTCCACCTTGTGGAATCAACTGGTATCACACTGCCAGCCGTGACTACCTTCTCCACCAGACCCCTAACTTTCTCCCCTCAAAGACCCTTTGTGGATCATCTTATCCAGCAGAATAGGACTTTGCTGCCTCTCACTCAGTTCAAACATGTCCTCTGGGCACTTGTACATGAGATGAAAAATCCCCATTTTTGCGGTTTAATTGCATCACACTTTACACATACGGGGATTTTTCTGCATTTTAAATGAGTTTGTTACATTGCAAACTAAACCACATCTTCACATAGTTTAGTTTGCAATGTAGAGACTTGTAACATTACAGCCTTTAATCTGACAGCTTGCCCCCTGGTCGTGGGAGAGGCAGGCTGAAGGCAGAAGCAGTGAGGGGCCTGATCCCTACCCCCCTTTGCGCAGTCTGCCCAGGTCTCCTGTGGCCAGCTGGCTGATGGCCCGTGAGCTGCAGGGGGCCCCGGTCTTTCCTCCATAGTGGCAGTGCTCCCTGGGGCTGCCCAGGCAAGCACTTAGTGGGCTAGGTGCTACCCCAGCTCAGAGGCAGCACCTGCAGGAACAAACTCTTCCCTAAGCCTCCTGGGGCTTCCAGAGCCATATGTACTGTACCTCCCACCTTCCCACTGTCTGGGACCACCCAGGAACAAGCTGGTTTGCCCCTGGGGGAGGCTCAGGGAAGCAGCAGGAGGGCGGTTGGGCATGCTGGCAGCTAGAGAAGGTGGCAGGGATGGTGCATGGTGCATTGGAAGAAGGAGGGGTCACTTTCCCCCATGCCAAGCAGCAGTTTCTGCCCAGTGCTGCTGCTGGTCAGCCCCAGTGGGTGAGTCTGAGGCCGGCACTGGGGCCTCCGCTGCTGGGGGAGGGGGGACAGGGAGCTGGTGGACCTTGCTGCTGCAGGGTCCTGCTGTGGTTCCCCTGGGTCCTATTGCCCCTGGCTCCTGTCATCTTTGAAAGGCAGCCAGGA
>NW_017729034.1:6852496-6853419 GCF_001723915.1 Gavialis gangeticus
GACCTATTGGTTAAGGGGGATGGTGGACCTTGCTGCTGCAGGGTCCTGCTGTGGTTCCCCTGGGTCCTATTGCCCCTGGCTCCTGTCATCTTTGAAAGGCAGCCAGGAGCAGATAAATATTAATTTTAATTTTCTAAAATTTTTAGGGGCCCCATGGGCTGGATAGAATGGCCTGGCAGGCCAGATCCAGCGCAAGGGCCATATTTTACCCACCCCTGCCATATGTGAATTCACTCTCTCTGTTATAGGCCCACAATGATACACAGAGGGAAGAGACTTCCAGAGCAGGGCTGGAGAGGTACAGCAAGCAGAAGGCAATGAACTGCAAGCACATGGTTGCTCTGTTTCAATACAAATGTCCTTGCAAACACAAAGCTAGGAGGGAGAATATAAGTAGCATGAAGGGCAATGACCCACCAGAACCTAGATGGCCCGGGAGGCTAGTGTAATTAAGGTATGCAACTTTCTATAGCCAGCGGTAATTTCTATAGCAGAAGAGAATGATGTGGCTACCACCAGCTCCAGCAACCTTTGACCCTTCAGCCTGAATGACCAGGTGCCTACGTACAGGTGGGTTTACTGCAGGTGGCCTTTTTTGCAAGTCTGAGTGGGGCTCATACTCACACACCTGGATCCAAGCAAAATGCCTTCACCCTTCTGCTACTCCATCTTGCACACAAGCAACATACAACCAAAGATAAAATAGTCTCTAAGCCTCTAAGATACAGGACAGAGATACTACAGGAGTTGCCAGCTGTTCTATAAGGAGCTGTATTCTGGGTACATGTAGTTTCAGAGAATCTGGGCTGGTTTGGGGTTTCCAGTGGGAACAGTCCTCTGGCAGATGACTGGTTTAGATTTGTGGCTTTGAATCTGAAGTTCACAGAGCGGAAAAACAATGAGAATCTATATAAACTCTTAGG
>NW_017729034.1:6853529-6857344 GCF_001723915.1 Gavialis gangeticus
CCAAAAGTCCCCTTTTTTTTTTTTTTTTTTTTTTTTACAGCTCTTGTTAAGACTACTGTAGAAGCACCTAAAAGGCTTAGGAGCCTCAAACTCATTGAAAATATAGGAACTTCAGCTACCAAGTACTTTGTGCTTTTATAAATGGACTCTGACAAAAACACTGTGGCTAACAACCCAGTTCCTTCAAAAGGCATCGTGAAATATTAAAGGAGTACATATATCATTTTCTTTAAAGAGGTTAGCACCTTCAATGGATGGCCTTACAACCCATCATAAGGATCCCTCACCCCCAGGTTCCAGCACCTGGCAATGAGATGCATAAAATGCCCCAGACCATGTACAGCTACACAAAAGTGAGACCCAGCTCTTTAAGACTGGCTGAAACATATATCCACATGGAAGATTTTCAGAGGCACAAACAAGACAGACTCCCATTGACTTACAGTACCTTCTGTTCTAAGCAGGCAACAAAGAAGCCAAAGAGGAAAATCTCAGTAGAGAAAATAGCTCATCACAATGTCTCTACTCCCACTAACCCCTTTCTCACCCAAGCTTAATTATCAAAGAAAACTCATTGGCTAAAAGTCATGTTCAAGAAATATCTCAAAGTCCATCCCAGTACCAGCACCAAACAAACCCCAAATCATCAGACATTCCACTCCAGGTTTGGGAATTCTTACATTTCTAGCTTGGCTTTCAACCCACCAAAAGAAGGCCTTTCACAGAATCATAGAAAATGGGGGTTGGGAGGGACCTCAGGAGGTCATCTAGTCCAACCCCCTGCTCAAAGCAGGGACATCCCTAACTAGATCATCCCAGCCAGGGTTTTGCCTAGCCAGGTCTTAAACACCTCAAAGGATGGAGACTCCATAACCTTTCTGGGTAACCTGCTCCAGTGCCTTACTACACTCCTAGTGAGAAAGTTTTTCCCAATATCTAACCTAAACTTCCCTTGCTGCAAATTAAGACCATTCAGCACTGCTGTTGCAGCCTAGAGTTTGTCACGTTTCAAAATCAGTCCCCCAAAATGAAGTCAGTGCATCTGTGTGCATGCACTGCAGATGCATTTAAGCTGCATTATAGCTCAATATCATGACCTGATAGAATGGACTTGGAAGACATGGATCCTTTCACTCCTCCAAGCAAGTGTACAAGTCATAAGACAGCCCTGCTGAAATAAATTAAAAAACAAACAAAAAACAAAAAAAACCCAGAACCAAAAAAACTATCCTTTGAAACTAGAAAGTATGGCAGACGAACTCCATAGCAGGCCCCACAAAGTATTTTTCATGTAGCCCTTTCTTCCTTCAGATAACAGCCAACTACTGTGCTTAAGACATTGGGCCAGTTCCTGTTCTCAGCAAAATAATTTGTAGAAAATTCTGATTAGTGCCAACAGGAATCAATGTTTATGAAGTCTATAGGATAAAATATACAAAAGCACCAAATGACTTTGGAATCTAGAGTCCCATTTTCAAGAAAGACTTAGCTGTTTGACAGATAAAGGTCAACTGGACTTTCAACAAGACACAAGCTCCTATGTGGCATACGTGCTTTTGAAAACTTTACTTCAAGTCTTAAAATTTTTTTTAGACATTTTGATATATTCTCTCTCTCTCTCTTTGCTCTCATATAGAATAGTTTTGTCCTCTGCCATCTTGACAACAACCACCCTCACCTTTATGTTTCTAATGGAGCTTGAAATAATACGATAGATAACAAACAGTGCTTTGGTTTTGTTTACTGGTGTTGTGTGCACTAGGATCATAGAGCAGGTCACAACACAGCTCTAGAAAGAGGGGTCAAAACAGGCAGGCCTTGCTGTTGACTTTGGGGGCATCGAGACAAACTGACAGCTTGCAAATTAATTGCTTCTGCAGAGCAAGGCAAAAAAAAACACAAAACCAGAACAGATTTCTTGCAGGCCCTAGCGTAAGAGTGCAGCCTTCTGCTCCCCCCTTGCCCATGAAGTGTCTTCACGAGTGAATAACAGCTTTTGATGGTTTTAGAATCTGTACTGTGGAACATATGCATAACAAGGCTATAATAATGTTATGGCAGATCACATCTGGAATCCAAACTTTTTGCTGGAGCTAAAGCACCAAGCAATAACTCTTCACTTGTGTCTCTGAGTGATTTGAATCTCTGATTGAGGCCAATATTTGAGGACAGTTACAAGCTATCACCATTTCAAGTGATTCAGATAAAACTATGGCAAGAGCCTAGAAACCTCCAAGGAAGCAATACCAAGACACTAAATTTAACCCTTTGCATGCCACACACACCCAACTGACTAACCTCTACTGCATTTCATTTAAAATACTGCCCAATGAGGCATGCTTCTAATTTTCAGGATAGTAGCAGGGGGAACAGAAGAGAAGTGAGGTATTATGCACACTTGTGTAAATTTAAAGGCACTCAGTGGAAAGCAGCTGACAATGTGGAGAAGATCATAGGATCCATTCTGTTGGTACTACCAAGCCTTAAGTTAATGGATCAAACATTTTTTCCCAGCCATACAACACAGCTGTCCACCTCACTGGACCAGGCAGATTAGTATCAGTTACTTTCCTGGAAAAGCAGAGACCTATTTCCTTCCCCCATACTTCTCCCCCACTCCCCCCGGTCCGTTTTTAGTTCTAGGCACTCCATGATCCATTGGCTAATTAAGAGTTAGGGGTCTGCAATCAGACTGCAGTTGCAATCTTGATGTTCCCTTTGACTTACTAGACTGGCAGGAAAGGTACCAATTATCAGAACAAATGTAACAAGGAGGAGGAAGAAAACACATCTGTCTTCTGACCAATCCAAAATGCTAGCCTTTTATGGCAAGGGGCTCTGCTAATCTTCAACTCTGCATTGTTCTACAGCCTCGCCTTTCTCTGTCATCTGACAGCAGCTGCCCAGCGGCCCTACAGCCTTAAAATCCCACAGAATCTGTAGGAAGAAAATGTTTCTTTCCAGAACCATAGTATTCACTGGGTAGGTTTTAAAAGACCAGGATTGAAAAGATTCTGAACAATTCCTTCTGCATGCCAGTGGCACCCTAATATCTACTGCCAATATCAGGGGTTTCGAGGACAGCAGTAACTGAAAGCCACTTGTGAGAAACATCAAGCACCTAAATCCCATGGGAGGTTGAAGGGCAAGAGGCCTCAGTACCTGGTATAAAATCATGAGCCAAGGTCAACTGCAGCCATCTCTGTTGACATCGTTCACAATTATAACAGGACGGTCACAACTATGGTCAGGAATGTTAAGATAGGTTGTGTTCATCCCAGTTATTTTAATCCTTCCCCCTCTAGATCTCTATCACAGCTGACCACATGGTAACAGCAGACATGTTGTTACCAGATGTGTAGGGATAGTGCCAAAAAAATCCAATTAAATGCATGCAACTTACCATTACTTTGAAAGAACAGTCAGGCAAGGGTTAGAAAGCAGCAAGACTTACCTACAACAAAGCAGAAGGGTAAAAATCATTGAATCGATAAAAACAGGAACCATCAGCAACATGCATTCACAAACAGGATCAAACATTTTCTTTCCAGAATGCCAAGAAGAATAACCAGTTCATATATAACCACCCTCACTGGAGGAGATGGAAGTATGTGACCAAAAAGGCAACCAACAGTGGACAGAAGTCTATATATAATTGCTGATGTTTTGTAATTATTTAAATTATATATATAGATAGATCTATATCTCTCTGTATATTTAAATAATTACAAGACTGCAGCAATGACAAGACTGTAAATCTATCTATCTAAATAATAATAAGACTGCAGCATTCTGTTTCCAAGCCAGTCGTGCCG
>NW_017729034.1:6857504-6868840 GCF_001723915.1 Gavialis gangeticus
ACACACACACACACACACACACACACACACACTGAATCTATCACAAAAGAATATGCAAGCTGAAGCCCTGGTGCCCGTTATTCCGAAGTTACAGTGCAATTTCATCTTACAACATCTCTTGATGGTCAATGGTCAAAGTCAATGGGATTGCATTCATAGAGTGGAATTTATAGATCAAAGAAAGGATATCCCAATGAACCCAAAATCTCATTTGTGGCCAGAACAAAAGGAAAAGACAACAAGTAAGACTGAGATGACTTCATAATTACATGGAGTGTTTGCCCATGTTGTGGTAAGGAGGAAAATTAGATGGATAAATTAATAAATTTAGCACCAGTCGGGGCCAAGTACCCAATGTGCTAGGCTTTATACTAATACAAAAGGTTGTTCTTGTCCCAAAGACCTCACTTGCTTTTACAAGATGTTCTATCCTTGTGGGCTGAAAGCTTGAGAGAACTTGGGCTGAGATTCTACCTCCCCTGAGCCCAGCTTGGAACCCAAGAGCTAAACTACATCAAAAAAAAACTCACCCAACCAACCAAATATAACCCACCTCTCATCCTATTTACTCTCTATTTGTCCTTCTCCCTAACCTCCCTTGAAGTGTGTTCCTGCTACCATCTACTGGAAGGAATTCCACAGCTGCTTAAATAAGCAACTAAATCTGCAAGCCAGAGAATCACAGTGAATTCTTGAATCAGCTGGCTTACATAGGGGCTATAAACCTTAATACTGTTGCAGAAGCAGAAACATTTGATATATTACCACTGCTTCATTAACATTTTGTAAGCAGATTTTTTTGTTATGATTTTTGTGTTTTATTTTCTTTTTAAAGAGAGAACATCTCACAATAGGCAGAGCCATTTCGTTGATAAATGCTCGCTTCGAGGTCAGATCTACTTCAGTGGGTTTGATCCAAGGTGCATTGAAGTTAATGGACCTTAGTAGCCAAAGCATAGCAAGATTATACCTCAAAGATTGTTCCGCAGGGAAACTTTTCTCCGTAGGGTACAAGTTTATGTCATCGAACATCAATTCACACCTACACACAGCTGTGACTCAGCAAGCAGGAATCATACCAGGTCTTCCATTTTAAAAAGGGAATTTTCTTGGTAGAACATGGGTGTAGGTTGTAGCCATGTTGGTCTAAGGACATAGACAGACATGGGTCTTTGGATAAATCTGATATCTGTTGTTAGACCAACTAAATAGTTGGAAAAAAATTTCTTTGCAAAGTTTTCGTGTTTAAAAACCCTTCATCAGGCGGAGGAAGCATCTGCAGTTGGTGTGTGCTCTTCCTGGATGGAATGAATACTAAAGAAGCCAGAGGCTGGGCTGGTATGCATACAAGGCAGGCAGTCAGCGAAGATGTAAACTGAGAAGTCAGTGGGTGACAGACAGGCTGGAGGTGGTAGAGGGGGAAGGGGGATGAATGTAGCACATAAATAGTGGAGAGGTACTTGGGTAGTCAGATGTCAGGCAGGTTATAATGTGTCATAAATCCAATGCCTATATTTAGTCCATGATTTTTTCTATCCAGGAGGTTGATGAAGTGAAGAGAAGTGAAGTTCATAGGCTTGTCTATGAAAAGTGTTTTGTAAATTCCCTTTGAGGATTATAACTGAAAGATTGGAAAGAGAGTGGTTTTCTTGTGAGAAATGTGCAGATATACTTAAGATATATCAATGACATCATCATCATTTCGACTGAAAATGTGCAATCTCTGACTGAGTTCCATCAGAAATTCAACAATCATCACCCCTCCATCTGACCATCTCTTGAATACTCCAGCACCAACATCTTTTTTAGACATGATGTACAGTATCCAGAATGGTAAAATACAGACCACGTTATACAAGAAACCCACAGACCAACATACATATCTACACAGAACCAGCAATCACCCTAAACACACCAAGAAAGCTGTGATATACAGCCAAGCCCTCAGATACCACTGAATGTGCATTTAGAACACCCAGGACTGCCATTTCACAAATCTTAAAAAGGCTTTTGCTCAACAAGGGCACTCCTCCATAGAAATAGATCACATGTTTGAAAGAGCCACCCAGATATCATGTGAAGAATTCCTGCAGTACAGAAGGAAAACCCCCATGAATTGCATACCGTTGGTTATGATGCACCACCCCTCCCTCAAACCTATATGGAAAATCCTCAAACAATTGCAACCCATACTACAAGGAGACCCAATTCTTAAAGAAATCTTCCCAGAACCACCCATCCTAGCCTTCAGACAAGCACTGAACCTTGCTAACCTCATCACCAGAAGCAAATTTCCTACAGCCCAAAACACACCAAATGGATCCAGACAAAAAATGCAAAACCTGCCAACACATCTCCACCACCCCAGTTACTACACCCCACAACAGAACCATCAGCATTCCTGGATCTTACAGATGCGCCTCTAGAAATGTAATACATCTCATCCAGTGCACAAATGCCCTGATTGAAAATACATAGGAGAGACCAAGCAACTACTGCACACCAGAATGAACGCACACTGGAAATCTATTAAGGACAAGAATAGCCAATTACCTGTGGGGGCATATTTCTCACAAGAAAACCACTCTCTTTCTCGGTTCTAATCCTCAAAGGGAATTTACAAAACACTTTTTACAGACGAGCCTACAAACTTTACTTCATCAAACTCCTGGATACAAAAAATCATGGACTAAATATAGACATTGGATTGTGACACATTAAAACCTGCCTGAAATCTGACTCCCCAGGTACCTCTCTACTTTTACAAGGGACTGAATGGCCCCTGCTCTTTGGCAAGGGTTCTAATAACTTCAGCATGATGTCTATATATACACCCAAAGGTTGTGCAAGGACAAGTCCTAGTGTCCCCCTATTAGTCTGTCAGTCACTGATACAATTTCATCTTACAAAATGTCTTTCAGAGGGTCAGGTCCACCAAAGCCAATGGAGCTAAACTGGTGGAATGGAGAACCAACAACTGGCACAAGAATGGGGAAGATGGGTGGAGCCAGTTATATTTTAAAGACGTTTAGAGGAAATTAAAAAAGGATTAACGCAAAAATCACGTGGGATGGGGCAAAGGAAGAAAGGATAAGTAGAAAACCATGATTAATGTGAATAGGGAAAATCAAAAAAGAGAATATTTTCAAATGTTCCTAGGAATGTAACTCACTGATTTACTTTACTAGTATTTTCAACCCATTTTTAATTATTTGTAAACACTTCAATGAACATGAATTATCTCCCAATAAAGTCCACAAAAACATACTAGCTCAGATTTGTAGCAGCAAACAGTTTTGCTTCTGAAAAGTCCTGTAGCCTGACAAAGAGCTCTTCTTGTTACATGCACACAAGTCACTGAGTAATGCTAGACATTCACAGGCATTTGTCAACAGGTCAAGTGGTTCTGCTCTTCCAGAAATCTCAGATCACCCAACTGAGGGACAAAAATGATACGAAGCAGCATGAGCAATCCATCAGATGGCACAAATAATAAATAACAGATACTAAAGGCAACATATTCTCAAACAATCTAGAGGATTAAAAAATCATTTGTACAAGCTGTCCATCTAATGACTAAGGATAATGAACAATTTCGGAAGAACTCATGATCCTCCAGATAATTTGCTGTATCAAAAGGAAAAGCTAAATTCGACTAATGCATTGTTTGTTGCAAACAACCCCCAGCTCAAATTCTTAAAGACAACACTGGAGAGAAAAGACACACAACAACAACAGGAAGAAAAATATATGAGAAATAAGGAATGCAAAGGAGCATAGATTTTGCAGGAATGGGATCACTCCAAGATCTCCCCAGCCTAAATCCTTCCTTCTCTTGTACCATGTGTGTCTACCTCCACTTCAACAAGGCTGCAAAGAATTAGGCTCTCTCTGTCTGATACCCAGGAACCAGAACAAGCCATATGGAGAGGCTGTGGGCATAACAAAGAGACCAAGCACAACTTCCAGTACCTCTCCTCCTTCCTTATCTCAGAAAGGCACCAATGCTCTCCTATAGCTAAACTCATCTGCTTTCCAACTCTCTGTCAACTGCTCATCAAGAAACTTGGTTCAGCTTCTGTTTTTAAGGACATGCAATAATGGGGAAACAGAAAACCATTTTAACAAAGGAGATTATTCTAAAGGTTAATTACAGAATGAAACAGGAGGGGGGGCAAAGAAAAAGAGGTAAAATTGGGTGGGGGGCGGGCATTCTTTCATCAGCAAAATCTAGCTCTCCAAACCTTAAAGCCCTTTACAATGTAGGTTGAATGAGGAAAGGGCCAGGAGGAGGATGGGCTGTGTTGCTCATTTGAACACTTAATAAAAATCACAATTACATTCCTCCCTTAATCCCATGTCATTAAGAGCAAAATGGTACATCAGGAGGCCATTTATGTATGAGTGCCCGCAACCTCACCATTCGACCTGCTGACTGCCCCTTTCTTCCTTCTGCGTTCTGGCTTTTTGTTACCAGAGCCAATTATATATTTTGAGATGTGATTTTTTTTGGCCAGGCACTCAGCCTCCAGCATCGGGGGTCCCACAATGGCTTGGCTGGAGACCCTTGCTGCCATTATTATTATATTTTGGTGGAAAGGTCATTATTGCTATAATAGCCACGGATGAATCCGTCTATTCAGAGCTTTTAAGAAAGAAAGAAAAAAATAACAGAAAAAAGCTTTTTTTATACAACAAGCTCAGTCCTGCTCTCATGGAAGTCAATGAGGGTTTGGCCATTGACTTGAATAGGAGCAGAACTGGACCCTGCTGGAGAAATTTATAACAGAGGAACAAAACCAAAAGCAGCAGTGAATTCAAATATAAGGTTGATTTCTTCTTCCTTGCCATGAATGGAAGGGGAACAGAATTAGGAGTGATAGACTATATAATCCTGACTTTGTAATCAATCTGTCATCAGACCCAATCCAGATTCCGGACAACTGTAACACAGAGTACAAAAGAATGCCACTGAGGTCAATGCAAGTGTGCAAATGCAGAGCTGGCACGCCCATTATTCTAGCCACTATCTTAGTGCAATTATCTTCTGACTTTCTAAATCCCCCCATGCTCTTTACTCTCCATCCTGAATTTATATGCGCCAACAGCTAGCAGGTTCCACACGAGAGACAGCTGCATTTCAGTGATGGATGATACAATTTGTAGATAGTTTTAAAGGCTCTTGGACATCTGCATGTGTTAAACGTAGGATGTTTCAGTGTACAGTGCATTATGGACCAAGTCATCATCTGAAGGTGACTTGTTGCCTGGTCACAGCAATGCAATAAGACCTGCCTTGCTTCCTTCATTTTTTTCATTGAGAAACTAGCTGATGTTTTATTTAGTATAACACATATCCAAGCATCTGACCATTTTGCATGTCAATTTATAGCACTTGAGGTACATATTCAAAAGCTGGCATCGAGAACCACAAGCAATTCAGATCCCTTTACTAGTTTCCCATCAAACTGAGGGAATCAAGTTGTAAGCACCTTTATTTATATCAAAACTAAACTTGTTCTCTCTCAGAAGTAGAAGTGACCCTTCGTTTGACAAAAGACTCGAGAAACACTTCTTTTCCCCCCCATCCTCATCTAAATAGGTTTGTAAAAGGAAGAGGAACACAAGTCTCTGTTGCTGTTTTACTGGATTCCTAAGATGCCCACAAAGAAAAAGGAATGGAGGAAGTGGATAAAATTTAGAAGTACTAAGGTGCAAGTAGGCAAAACTTGGCTAGGCCTGAACTTGGCCCTAGGTTGATTAGAGCCAAAATTGTCCACATCATCTGGAGGCTGCCTGTGCAAGGAGTTGGAAAGATCTGTTTCTGTGCACACAAGAAAAGGGAAGCTGCCCACACTGTTGCCATTCTATGGATAAAGAGAGTCACTGGCCTCCAGGACCACAGCTCCTGCACCTGACACCAGCACTCAATTTAATTTCAGAGGAAAAAAAAGGAAACACAGAGAGAAAAACAAAATTGGAAGTGACCATCAGTTACAGCTAATCAGATCTTTTCCACTCCACATTCCCACAAAGCTACTCTGGCCATAAGAACCATTTCACGCTGAGGCAATGGAAAACTCCATTTTCACAGACTGCAGGGTGGCACTTAATCGTTCTTAGTTATTTTTTTTCTTTTAAACATATTCCAGCAGCAGCAGGAGAGGTGAAAGGCCCCATCTCTCAGCACTGAGTCCCTGAGTCATCAAATCTACCTCCACAAACTGAATTATATTCAAAATAGTGCTGTCGAGGAGAAATCCCGTATCTTGATAAGTGTTCTTTGGCCGCACCCACAGACATTTACCACTTCAGAAACACATCACTTTCTAATAATATAGTGGGCTACATTATCTTATTTGACACCAAAAACTTGAGATGATTGATGGTAGTTTAAATTCTGAATAGACTGGAATTACATAGTGGATTTATAATCCCTTGCATTGGTGCCCTGGGGAAACAGCTGAAAGTCTTTATCGCATTCTGAAGACAGCATGACGGATACCAACACCCCTGCCCCCAACACCAGACCCTTCCTTTCCCCAACTCTCTCACTACGTTTCCAAGCACATTTGAGGCAGCCAGCAATGGAATCCATCCACCAACATGGCTCTGCGGGGCCAGCATTTGGTCAGTAGGTGCCCAGGTGTAAAGTGAGAGAATCCATATTTCTAACTCATATTTAACTCAGTCAGTATCAACTGATGAAGAAACAAAGGGAGAGAAAAGAAGATGCCAGAGGCAGATGGGGGAGAGGAAGGGGGAGTGGGCCTTCCATTTAGATGTCAACTTTTGCCTTAGATGCATACCCCTTGGACAGCAAGTCCACAGAAAGGGTCAAGGAAATGACTGGGCAGAAATACATGGAGAGATATGCAAGACTGGGGAAAGAGCACTCAGTCTCAGGAACCTGCACATAGCAAAGCTGCATACAGCACCCTCCTTGCACATGGACAAATCACAGGGCTAGTGGTTAGAAACAGACTAGCACTCCTTAGTGTATCAGCACTTAGTGTAGTATCTTCGTTTCCAGAGGATGTTCATAATTCCATTTACTTCAGTGGACTGAAGAATCATAAAAAAGTAGGGCTAAATGGGCCCTCCTGAGGTCATTTAGTCCAACCCCCTGCTCAAAGCAGGATCAGCCCTATCTAAACCACCCTAAGGAAGTGACAGTCTATAATTCAGGGCTGTAAGAGTGGTGGACCACGAGGCTGGAAACTCTGGTGGGGTGAGTGGTAACAGCTTACAGTGCAAGAGCCACTGGGTCAGCACCAGGGGGATTAATGCTACCACCGCTTTCAGTATTTCCAAAATGAGGCCCTGCTGGGGACACCTTTCAGCAGCAGTGGGGCACTTGGCAGCACTGTTAGCACTATGGGTGCTGGTTGCCCAACCAACTATTTTCAGGTTGAGGTCCCCATTCAGGACAACTTTCAACAGCAGGTCAAGCAGTGGTGCTGTGGTCAGCACAGAAGGGTGGAGACCACTCCCACTTACCCCACCACCAACAGTGGATTGGGTGGCCTGCAAAAAGCTTGGGGTCTGAACTTAGCAAACAAGATGAGCTGGACAGCCCTAGTCTAACATCCTTAAAAACCCTGTGAACAACCCTCTTGTACAACTTCCAGGCCCCAAATGTCAAAAAGCACCTGAACTTGCCACAGGTAAAAGCAGAAGTGTGGGGGCACTAACATTGTGAAGTCGCTGTTAAAATATGCTCAAGAGAGCCACGGAAGAGGCTCTCTACTCCCCGGAAAACTAAGGTGCCTATTTGTGTGCCCCAAAAATGGAGCTATGAACATAATTCTAGCCTCTCAGGTTTTAAAAAGATTGCCAGTGCTAGGGGCTGGTTTTAAAAACAACCAGACGATGGAGGCAAGTAAAAGTAATGCTGTAGTAAAAGATAACTAGAATGAACTTGAAGACTCTAGCACCTTCTACGCGGGTATCAGCACATAACCAGTACATGCAAGAGACTCATCCACATCCACAGGCAGAAAAGTGAATGAAAGTACATACACAGGCACACGGAAACAGGTCCTTCTTTCAGCAGGACACTCACTCATTGGCAGTTTTGTTGCCCAAGCAGCTTGGCCTCACTGTAGTCTCTTTTGGACCTTGTTATACATTACACTTTGAGCTGCTCAAAAGTTGGTCGGTGTTAGTGCTAGCTTGAGTTTGAAGCAGTTGCACCTTAAGGCTAAAAACCTTCTCTGACTGTCCCCACCTGCACAGCTGGGAGTTGCCACTGGGCTGGTGAGCCAGGACAGGCTTCTATCCCTGCTGTAGGTGGCGGGGGGGGGCAGTGCAGGAACATGAAGCTGGGAGGCGGAGAGTTAATGGAATGGGTATGGGTAATGACATGGGAGGTGGAAAATAAATGGGGTTGGCAAAGGGTAGTGAAATGAAGGAAGTCAGTCCCTGAAGGATAGAATAAAAAGAAGTAAAAAAAAATAATCATAATTTTAAAAGAAATAAAGAGGAAGTAAATGAAAGAAGGTCACATGTTTTAATGCATCGGTTTTGAGATCAGGGTGTGGGGGTGCTGGTCATGCTTCCCAGGATGGGTGGGAGGGGTTGAGGGAAGGTGCTTTTGGAGGAGCTACTGCCCCTGCCCTGCAAAGGAAGCCCCGGCTCATGAGGACCCGATCTGGCCCCCTTCCTTGCCCTCATACCCCTAGACTCTGCTCCCAGATCTGTCCCTGCTCTGTGACCTGGCTAGCTGGCATGTGCGCTGCAGGATGTTTGCAAGGGGTTGCACCCTCAGGGGTGGGGGAAGGTCACATCCTCCAAGGGACAGGAAGAGGTGTTGGCTTGGTGCCACAACAACCATCTGGGTGGTAGAGTTCACGGGGTAGAAAATTTGTCTACACAGAACAGGAGGGTGGGCAGGGGAGACTACATCCTAGGATGCTGGAGGACTGCAATTTAGGCAGCTCAGCCCCTGGCAAGTAGCCACACTGATGGAATGTCAGCTGGGTAACAGATCAGGGACAAACTTGCCATGGAGTGGTGCAACTTTAAGCCACCTAGGGCATATCTACACATTGCCATACAACAATGTTGCTATGGGGCCATGCTTTAGTATTTCCTTTTGGAAGTACTAAATCACAGTGCAGTATGGGTGGTTACAGTGTCATGCACGCAGCTCACGGTTAGCACACTCCTCTAAAGTGTGTTTTAAACTAGTTTCAGATGTTAACAAGTGGACAATCCAGGGGTTAAGAGCTCCAAGAGCTGCCTAAAATTAATGTGTAACAAGGCCCTCTTTCTCATGAGACACTATCTTATCAGACACAAACCCTGGAAACCATGTGGAGTAAGCATGCTGCAGATCACTTAACTATTACCCTCAACATATACTCTGGGTTTTCTGTTTGGCCACTTTCTTATGCAGCTTCAACCCTAAAGTCCCAAATTCCTTTGGTTTTTTGGGCAAGCTAACCCCTAATACAGCAGGGTGGAAAGCTCCTAAAAGCTGTGTGGGAGGCACAGTGAATTAGTGGGAATGTCGGAGAGGTGGGGAGGAAGTTTGAAAGATGTTCATATCTATACCCCCTTCAAATCTGTATCCCTTTTGTTCTAGGGGTTCCAAATACCAGATCTTGATCACAACACTGCCACCCAGTAGCATAATAATTGGTGGGCAAGAGGGGCACAAGCTCTGGGTACTGCCTAAGGGGGGATGTTAGACTGGAGCTAGGAGGGTGCTTCGCCTCCCTTTCCTCTCTCCTAGACCCTGCACCTTGCATGCAGTGGCTCTGGGAGCAGGGAGGACAGAGCAGCTGTAGCAGTGTTCAGTGCAGGAGCAGTGCCTGGAGATTCAATGCTGGGGTGAGGAGACATCACTTCCTTTTTCCTGCCACCAACACACATCAAGTACAGGTTTCCCTCACTTTATGATGTACATGAGTTCTTGGAAAACGGCACGTAACTCAAATCTGCATAAAGGGCCCACTTTACAATGTAACAAATAGGGATACATAACAAAGATTTCAACTGTACTCACCCCCAGACCCATTTCTACCACTTTTACATGACAATTTTGGTACCCACCAACAGCAGACAGTACACACAAGCACAGGGCACTATCATAATAGGAATGGCAACTACAGAAACACGTGTCTCAGACAATGAGTGACAAGCAGAGATCCACACAGGAGACTATATTTTGGTGTGTGTCACTCGCACAGTGCACCGCACAAAGGAGCTGACTGCAGGCTTCCACCACACCAATCACATAAGAGTGAATTTACCCTGCCTATACCAACTTTTTGGTATAAAAAGGGTCATCACATAAGAGCAAATTCACACATATGGAACCCACATAAAGTGAGGGAGACCTGCACTGATTTTTTGGTAGCAGGAAAAAGAAAAAAAGATGATCCATGCCCCCCCCGCCCAACTACATAGCAGCAAACCTCCAGCTGCTGTTGCTGCATCATGCACTGCCATTGCCCAGGGAACAGAAGTGCCCAGTTACGCCTCTGCTGTTAACCCATGGTCACCCAAAGCACAGCAATTTGCACAGCATTCACTGAAAAGATGGTTGATCAGCACCACTATAAATTACATACTGAGCAGTGTCCTTACCTGAAGAGGGGCAGGAGAGAGCTGCAGTGAATACAGCAGGGCTGTTGCTGGATCTCTCTGGGTATCTCATCCTCAGAATGACCCTGAACAAACCTACTTAAACCGACAGGGGGAGAACCTCTTGACCTGCTCCCACCCCCATTAAGACCAGAGGTAGACGCACCAGCTGTGGGGATGGGAGAAGGAACAAAACTGTATCTTCAGGCTTCAAGTTCCATTATTCAGGAAAGACTTTATCAACTCAACTAAAGATACAGGCCACCACCAGAGGCCTTACTAGCTTTCGACAAGTTGGGAAGGGAGTGTCTCATGTGGCCCCATCCGTCTTTCCCCATCTACTGGCTTATAACTTAGCTTGGAGGAAGGGTTCTGGGTTTGAACAGCACTTTGCACAATGGGGTCCTGGACAATATGGTTGTAAATAGGAAGTCGCCTCCTCAGCAGCTTTCCCTTGGTTTGTGTTGCCAGGCCTGGGATCATTCATTTAACAGGTAGAGTCTGGTTTCCCCTTTACAATCTCTAACACCGTGAGAAGGAAGCAACAGGCTACATTCAGACCTAGACAGGTTACAAGGGTGGGCGGATGTGGATAGGATGGGATTCAACACAGACAAGTGCAAGGTGATGCACCTGGGGAGGAACAACCGGCACCATACCTACAGGTTAGGGAACTCCCCTCTTGTCAGCACGGAGGCGGAAAAGGATCTTGGAGTCATCATTGACTCCAAGATGAACATGGG
>NW_017729034.1:6869050-6873116 GCF_001723915.1 Gavialis gangeticus
CAAGAGAAGGCTGAGGGGGGATCTAGTGGCCTGTTACAAACTAGTCAGGGGGGACCAGCAGGCATTGGGGGAGTCCCTGTTTCCCCGAGCACCGCCAGGAGTGACCAGGAATAACGGTCACAAGCTAGCAGAGGGTAGGTTTAGGTTAGATATCAGGAGGTGCTACTTCACAGTCAGGGCGGCTAGGGTCTGGAACCAACTTCCAAGAGAAGTGGTGCAGGCTCCTACCCTGGGGGTTTTTAAGAGGAGGTTAGATGAACACCTTGCTGGGGTCGTTTGACCCCAGTACTCTTTCCTGCCATGGCAGGGGGTTGGACTAGATGATCTGCTCAGGTCCCTTCCGACCCTAGAAACTATGAAACTATGAGACTGAAGGAATTACCCTTGCAATGCCATTCAACCCCCAATTACCCCAAACTGTGCACGTCCTTATCTTCAAACCCTATGCAACCCACCTCCCTAGATACATGCTTCTGGTTGAGTCTCTTTTAATAAATGACTCCTATTAAACTGGATTCCTCTGTCACTGCAAGAGACATAAAATTAAAAACTGTCTGTCTTTAATCATGCCAGGCTTCATCTCCGTCTCCCAGGCTCCATTTATCAATAATTAATATAAGGGAGACTGAAATCCATTTCAATTTCAAAGACTCAAATGTTATATTTTTTAATAAGAAAGAAAGGAAGAAACTGCCATTGCTACCATGAATAGACTCACTCACTCGCATGCACAGAAAAAGCGGTGGCAAAGCCACAGGCCCCATGAGGACAGGAGAGACTCAGATGTACCACATAACAGGTGGTTCTCCTTACAGCCTCATTGCTGGAGTGATCCCTAAATAGACGCCTGCCAAGGAAACACAGGGTCCAGAAGATTTCAGGGATCTTTCTCCTTCTTCCCCACCTGATTTCACTGGCTCCAGAGTCTCTACCAAGCTGGTGTACTGGGCACCTGGTCTAGAATCTTGTTGCAAAAGGGTGCCAGTATAAAAGAGACTTCAGAAGGATATGCCCACACAAACAACAATGGTGGGAAGTAAACTGGATAGCTGCGCAAAGTATGTGACCCAAGACATGTGTTTTGGTGTAGTACCAGATGTTATTTGGATTCAGATGTCGCAGTGCTCTCCCTCCTGTTTCCCTATTTATTTTAGCTGCATAGGTACCTTCTGCACCCCAAAACAGATCCTAATCTGCATATTAGGCTCCTAGGTCACCTACGTGTATTTCTATTCTACTTTACTCAAGTCCCTGAAAAGCAGTTATGGGTGGGTCCTCCTTCTCCTCCTCCCTGGCTTTTTTTTCTTTGGACTCACCGTTAAAGGTCAGATGATGACATATTACTGAAGTTGACACATTAATGGATTTTCAAGGACCAGAGGAGGATGGTATAGAATCTCACCTAGACAACTAAATTCATTTAGATGCCCACTAAGTGGAACAGGATTTATCCTCTAAGCGTGCTTGTACACTTGATGGTCATCATGATGTACACGTGAAAAAAAAGGTCATTTGTGTGGCTTAATGGCATCACACATTACACGTGCACCAGTTTTGGGGGTTTTAGATGAGTTTGCATTGTTGTAAACTAAACTACATCTGTATGTAGTTTAGTTTGCAACATTGCACATTGTAACAACATAGATGTCAGCTCAGCCCCCCGCCCCGCCTCACTCCCCCAGAGGAGAGGCAGGCAGACTCCACTAAAAAAAAAGGATTGGCCCCCTGCCACTTCTGCTTGAAGCAGGCTCCTGGAGCTGGCAGGGAAACCTGGGGTCACCCAGGAATGGGCTGGCATGCCCCTGGGGCAGTGCAGGAAGGCAGCAGGAGGGTGGCTGGAGAAAATGGTGGGGATGGTGCATGGGGCACAAGAGCCCGGGTGGGCTCTTGGAAGTGTTGGATCAGGAGCCCCCAAGCTGGGGCAGCACCTGGCCACCTAGCAACCTGCCCGGACTTTCAGTGCCCTGTGGCTCCATCCCCATCACCTTCTCCAGCCACCAGCAAACCCAGCCACACTCCTGCTGCCTTCCCAAGCTGCCCCAAGGGCAAGCCAGCCCATTCTTGGGCAGCCCCAGGCATCCTGCTGGCCACAGGCACTTGCTGAAGGCATAAGTGGTGAGAGGCCCAATTTCTCTTTTTCCTCCAACAGAGCCTCCCCGCCTCTCCCACAGTTGGGAGTTGATCTACCGGTGGGCCAAGCAGCCCCTGAGCTGTGGAGGTCCCGATCCTTCCCTCCGTGGTGATGGCGCCCCCTGGGGCCACCCGGGTAGCCTGCTAGTGGGCCAGGTGTGGCCCCAGCTTGGAGGCAGAACTCAGCCCAATCCAACTGTTCCCGGAGCCCACCTGCTGGAAATCCGCTGGGCTCTTCTCCCTGGGCAGGCTTGGGAACAGTTGGATTGTGCCGGGTGCCGTCTCCATCCTGGCTTGCTAGCAGTCCACCAAGGCAGCCTGGAAGGCACTGCCACCACAGACGGAAGGACCAGGTCCCCCTGCAGCTCAGGAGCCACTCGGCCTACTTGCACATTGCCCCCCGGCCATAGGCAGGCTCTGGCAAAAAAGGATTGGGCCCCTCACTGTAATGTGATGGAAAAATGGAAATGGTGGGTTTCAATTAAAAGCCCACTATTTCAATTTAGGCGGCATAGAATAAAACCCTGAGGACTAAACCCTGCTTCAGTCAGTTTCAGTTCCTCTGAAAAAGCGGCCGCATGAAGAACAATAAGAAATGCAGGACATGACACCCAGAGAGTGCTGGCCCACAAAGTGAAGAGAAAAGAGGCTCTGTGTTCGATGATGGCACTGCATAGTATAGAGCAGTGGTTCTCAGCCCACGGGCCGCCTGCAGCCCAAATCAGCACACTGCAGTGGTCCATGTGACAGCCTGTTAAAACATTTTTAAATGGATACACAGGAAGCAAGTTGTATGGGTGAAGCCCACATAACACATTGAGAGCTGCTAGTATGGCCCACTATGGGAAATAGGCTGAGAACCACTGCTATAGAGGGAAGCAGGGACTTTAGGTTTGAGTACAGTGCAGTCAAGCCATGACTGCCACTCATGCAGACAGACCATAAGCTAGCATTGAAGTACTGTTGTGCTCTGCAGAGTACGGTTCTGTAACAACAGGAGAATACATTCCTAATTGTTGCTACAGCGTACCAGCAGGGACAGAGCAGTGTGTTGCACCATTGTTCTACACCAATTATGAGATGGTAGCAGGGGGTGGTTTTTGTGTTAAGGGATCTAAATCTGGAAGAGATTGGTTAATTATTAGAAACAGAAGACTCTGAGATCAGACCCTCACAGCTAGTATAAAATCACCATGGCTAGATCAGTATCAGTGGAACTTTTCTGATAGAGGCCAGCTGAGAATCTGGGCTGTCCTACTAGGCAGTGCTGTATTTCTGCTCTTGGAGTTGGAGCACTGGCTAGAGTTCCATTTTCTTCCACCTAGACCAGTGGTTCTCAACCTTTTCAGACTCTAGACATCCCTCAGGAAATGCCAGCTCTTAACTTTCACTTGCTTTTTATCTATGAAAAAATAACAAACCAATTTTTCTGTTACAAATATCTCAAAGACCATAACAAGTCAGGAAGACTTTGACACCATGAATACCTATTTGTAATCTCTGGATTTATCTTTGTATCATGCAAAGGTGCTCGCACATCTAACAGTGCTTGTACTGCAAGACACCCTTAAAAGGATTTTGCGGTGTCGTGGGGGATTTTATATGACACAGGAGTTTAATTCTCCCTAAATTGAAGCAGTGTTTTTAAAAACACTGCTTCAGTTTAGGGCAAAGTAAACCCCCATGTCACGTACACACGTGTCACAGCCCAATCCCTACCTGCCTCTCCAGCGGCAGGGAGGGGAGAGCGAGCTGCTACCAGGCAGAGTGGTCCCTGAGTTTTGGGTGGGGAGGCTGGTGTTTCCCTCCATGGCAACAACGGCAGCCCCCCGCACCAGGCAGCACCCACCTGCAGGCACCTGGCTCCGGCAGTTCTGGAGGGCACTGCGGCTGTGGAGGGAAACACTGTGCCCCTGTGCAGCTTAGGGAGGCAGGC
>NW_017729034.1:6873337-6878394 GCF_001723915.1 Gavialis gangeticus
ATAGAGATCAGGCTCCCCGCTTTTTTTTCCTCTTTCTTTTTTACACTTCTGTGGAGTCTGCCTTGCCAGGCTACCTGCACAGTCTTCCTGCATAGCTCCTGAGCCACACAGAACTGAGTGCTTCCCTCCGTGGCTGTAGAGTAGGAAACTAAAACTCCTTGGAGGTGTTTTACTTTGCAGCACCCCAAAGTCATTTGCTGTGTCCCAAAGTCATTTAAGGCGCATTGCAACATCAAATGTGCTACAGCAGCTGGAATTAACATGCAATACACCGCCAAATGTGCAAACAGCAAGACATTAAAGCAGTGCAAAAGGCATTTAACCCACTTTAAACCTGCTAAAAAGTGTTGTCTACAAGCGGCCCTGGTTGAGAATCACTAGAAGAACAATCCTGGAAACATTACTCAGTTTTTGCCTAAGTAGTGACTCAGCAAGGCAACAAGCAGCCTACCGAGAAAAGGGAAGGAAAAGGTCACACTTGGGTCCACTGAAGGCATGTCTACGCTGCAGTCAGAGATGGAAACATCGTGCAGTGCAGACATACCCAAGATAGCTACAAACCAGCTCTGTGCAATTTGCAGCACGGAGTGCAGCAGTGGCTCATTGATATATTTCCCCAGTGTCTCTAGTAGGTTCTGCAGCCCATGCCAAGCCCTGTCCTTTCACTTGGGGGGGGTGGGGGGAAGGCAGGGAACCCCAAGAATTCTTCCTACAGCTGGAAAAAAAACCCCAACACATCCAACCCAGGGTGCTAGCCATTGCTCAACCACAGGAGACAGTACTGGGCTCAGCACACAAGCCAGATCCCCAGCTGGTATCCACCATAAAAGCCCCACTGATGTCACTTTATCACAACAGCCTGCATCAGCTGAGCATCTGGCCCAAGAGGCTTCTCTCTCTAATAAGTAACCAGCCTCCTCCCAATCTATGGATCTCAACACAACAACCGCCCCTGCCTCATAATTACTAGGGAACAATGGAGGAACAACACAGCTAGGTCCCTGCTGCAACGTTGTGGCGACAATTAGGACATTACCCTCTGATTATGCTAGAACAATACTTTGCAGTGAAAAATGGTAAGCAGCCTGCTGCAGCCTTATAACACCATCACTCATTACTCAGTAATTACTATGGAACTATGCAGGGACACAAAGGGACCTCCCTACGGTTACAGTGTAGCAATATCACTCAATAGCCTTTAATTACTATAGAACTATACAGTAACACAAGATGACCTGCCTGCTGGTATAGTGTAGTCCTATCACTCTTCGCTCATTTCTTCCTAGTTACTAAGGGAACCCTCCAGTAACCTCACTGCGATTGTGATGCATTGTAGCTGGGTGGATTTAATCATAGCATATTGTGCATTTTCAGATTGCCAAATGGGAAAAAGGAAAAAGAAGGCTCAGTGTGGAAAAAGCTTACAAAGAAACATTTGCTAAACCACTGTTATCTCTCCAGTAAGTTCCCCATTCTGTGCTACTGAATTGTGGCAACATTGTGGCAATGCTTTCACTGAAACTTAACAATGAGGGTGATAATTGTACGGTTGCCCTGCAGATCTTGTGGTACTTGTAATTATATCCCGTTACCAAGGAACACAGCAATTTCAAACGTATTACCCACAGGTATCGTTTATTTCAGAGTTAAATTTATTACTTCAATGCCAGCCTCATTTCATGGCTCTCCTTTTTTGCATTCTAAGTTTCCCCAGTGACAAGCACAGAAAACAAGAATCCATGGAGGAAGAGGGGTGAGATGAATGAGAGATGGGAGAAGGGGTAGACGGCCCTTCTGGTCTCTGCATGCCACTGCATTGCTAAGACCCAGAGGAGAAGCCTCAGTGTGCAGGAGAAGCATAAGTCCCCAGTAGTGCCTGCTGACAACCCTGGAGAGTCTGCTATAGCATGAAGTTGGTCCCAACGCTGCTTTAACTTCTCCTGGACTCCTTAGTGTATGCAGCATCTGGATGGCACAAAGGCAATCTTTATGCCACTATGGCCCCTCCAGGCTGTACCTCCTGGGGTATCCCTTTCAGGAATGGCAGCAAAGACAACAGCCCCATAATTTTGGGGCCTTGGTGCACCTTCTGTCTGAGGTGTCCAGAGCAATTAAACAGCCAGCTTAGTCTCACAGCTACCCACTAAAAGATCATTCTAGTTTTTACAGAGAAAGGAAACAGGCATTGTGGGGCAGTGACTGAGCCATGATGATACAAAAAAAGGTAGTATGAAATCTGGAAATAGCAGCCAGGGTTTTATTTTCCAATTTAATAACAGTTTTCCCACAACAGAAGGGTCAAAGGGGAGGGGAGGAAGGAACTAATGAGCGTCAGTACCTCCCTGACAGCACTCACAAGCCATGGTCATACTATGACTATACAGCTCCTTTAATGCATCACCAGGTTGGTAAGGAAGGCCCCAATCCTACCAGCTGAGGATAAGCAACGTGTGCAAAACCCAGGAGTGGTGGGTGCAAAGGTGCTCTAAACTACCAGCATGCTCTCCTGCAGCATGCAGTCTTCCCCAGTACAAATCAAAACCACCTTTAGGCTGCTGTGATCTATGCTAGCTTTGCCACAGCTGCTTAAGAACGAGGCAAACTGTATTCCAGCTATACCCTCTACTATACCCTGTAAGGGGCCTCAGAAAGGGCAGTGTAAAAGCACTGGACTTTCCTTTCCTATGGGCATATCCAACTAACCAGCAGTGGAAGAAGAGAGGAGCTAACAGGTAAAGACCGAGATATATTGGTATCAGTGCCATTCCTGGAATATCATAAAGTGCAGGTGAGGCCAGGGCCAAAAGCTTTGATCTGCAGAAGGCAGCAGGATGTAAATGGAGGTCAGAACTGAGGGGCACAGGAAAGCCTTGGGGAGTGGGAGAGGTGGGAGGCTAGCCTCTACATAAAAGTGAAACAGCAAGTCAGACTGCAGGTGCACCCAGGAGGGCTGCACAGTGCACAGGAGATGGAGGTAGCGACTCCATCTCCATGTCTGGCTTACACCTCTGGGCTTTCAGGTACTTCAGGTTAGTATTTAAAAGGCTAAAAATAGTAGATATCAATATTACAGGTTTATATTCCACTCGTCTTGGTGAAAAATAACTCATCTCCTCAGCAAAATATAGCAGCTCCAGCTCCCAGAGACAACCAAGCTGCCGTTCAGATGCATTTTCTTGTTATGGCAAGTCAAGTTCTGAGAGTGACATGACAAGATAACACTGGAACATGAAGAGGAGACCTCAAGCAAGTTGTTATGGAAACAGGAGTCACACAAACTCCCAGGATTGGAAGAGGTCCCTCCCTTTAAATCCCCTCCTGTCAGCCAATTGCAAGATGCACAGGAGCAGCACACAGCTCCTGCATATGGCCTCCCAACATCTCCCCACGGGGAAGGTCACAGCTGTTTCTACATGGCCTGAGACTCTGAATGAGTCCACGAGCCTGGAAGTGTCCCTAGACAGCGTGATCTTTCTCCACTAGGGTTCTCTGCTTGCAAGACAGCTGATGCTGGCAGTAGTGGGGTCAGTCAGATGGAATAATATCCAACTTGCCATTAAATACTGCTGCCACCAAACTTAAAGTGACAGCATGCAACTACCACAGCTCTAAATGTGTGTTAATTCTTCCTCTCTCTCGCAATTTATCACAAAGGTTTTCCTATGTAAAGGAGCTTCCTGTCCCACAGACAAAGAAGAGTGTGTGCATGTACACACTATATACACATCTACCTCTCTGTATATATCTCAGTATAGCTACTACTTTTGGGGATTAGTGTGAACTACAGCATAGGAGCTAAATGGTTTATAGTGTCAGATCTGGAGTCACACCTTCTGGACTGGGCTCTCCATCCTATGTCTGACACCCTGAATCTGGTAGTTCCTCACATCAATGCAAAGCTCAGCATCAAGTGCAAGTCAGGATCTATATTTTGTTCACCGTTTTCCTTGGCTCAACATCCCTGAACAGGATTATCCCAAAGACCCAGTTTCTATGCCTCCCTCTCCACAGCTTTCAATGCAAAGCTCAACCAAGGCGGTGGGGAGGGACAAAGCCTTCTGTATTGCCATTCAGAACCATTACCAGAAAGTACAAATCGGAGCAGTCCCTAGGCTTCAATGACCTATGCCTGGGGACCAGGTCTGCAACACAGAATAAGAAAGCTAATAAAAGGCTTCCCAACAACCACCTGGGCCCCTTTGTTCTACTTCATCTAGTCTGGCTTGCAGTGTAATAGCAGCAGCATCTGCTACAGTTAAGGATGCATAACAATGTCCCTCCTCTCTTCAGTTGCTTATAAAACTTTCTGAAACTTCCACCTTTTGAACTAAACATTTGCCAGGCTTGGCCTGTGTCCAAAGGTGAATATTTTTAGAAAGTATGAGCAAAAATGATTCAACCCTTATCAAGGACAGGAATGCATATATACTTAGTCAATTATAAAATAAATCCGACAATCAGAACTGAACACCTCTGCTGCCAAGAGAACTGGGGATTGAGTGCTGAAACCTAGAAAAGAGACCTCAAATAAAGGCAAGAAGATTTTAAGCATGCTGGATGGAAACTGTTTTACAAGATGTTTATATAATACTTAGCCCAAGGGCACCCTGATCTTAGTGGAGGGCTCTGGGCTCAACTGTAAGATAAAGATGAAACTGCTTTTGAGAAGTGATTGCTTGTTGTGGTTGCATCCAACATTTTTCCAAATACACTCAAAAGGATGTGCTGCTGTGCACTCTGGTCTGGAAAGAAGACTAGTGAGGTCTGCATCAGGAAAGGCTCCAGAAAAGCATGAGGCTTGGCCCTGGGGATTGTGCAAGTACTTACACTATACCACTGATCCTCAGTCAGGTTGCTGTGGCACCCCAGGTGCCTTGAAATCTTTTCAAGGGCATCACAGGATGCCACACAAAGCTAACACTGGTAGGTATGCAAACATAATTCACAAGATAAGCTTAGAGATCTCAAGCAGAAAACATCAGAACTATTCTGACCTCTCTGGACTAGAAGAACCGTTCTGTTTTTTTTCAGTAGTCAAAAAAAAAAAAAAAAAAAAA
>NW_017729034.1:6878442-6882478 GCF_001723915.1 Gavialis gangeticus
AAAAAAAAAAAAAAAAAAAAAAAAAAAAAATCGGTGAAAACTAAGACCCGCCATTTTCTGAGCAGTGCCTCAAGTCTAAAAAAGGTCAAGAACCACTGCACTATACAATGTAACATACTAACTGGAAGTGGGATCTTCAAAAGCAGGCAATGTTGCCCTTACTCTGTTCCACTAAGTTAAAAAACCCAGTCTCACTCAGTGCGAGATCACATCCTCATCTATTTCCTGGTCTAACAACAGAAAAATAGATCTTTTTATTGATAGCTAATAGAGTAGCTGCTTCTGCTCAAATGGTAGAAGGTTTTATGCCTTTGGTACAGCAGTTCCTGGGCTTTCTCCCTGGTGATAAATGCTGTCTTTGTGTATAGGAGATTGCAATTCATTACAAGGAGGTATCTCATCTTCCCAGCATTTGGAAGGGTGCTAACTGATCCTAACAGCACCTCTGTGAGGGGTGTACTGTCAATCCTCATTTACAGACCCAGACAGAGAAGTTAATTAACTTGAGGGTAGGCCAGGACAGAGCCGAGATCATATGTGAGGAATTCCTAGAGTCTAGTTCTCAGCTCAGTACATGCACCTCTCCCTCATAATCACAGTATCCATTTATGAGATGAGCATCTCTAACAATGTTGCAGAGAGCATATTACTCAGGTAACTGAAAGGCCAGGTCCAGCCCAAGGTGTCTTAAATGTATCATTTGTAGCCTGTGAGTGTTGTGCATCTACTGAACATCAAGACATGCACTGAGGAGCAGCTGAGCAGATAATCAGTGCTCCTTACCTTGAAGCTGGCTTTTCATGAGGCACATCCTGGCCAGTACACAGAACAGAGGTTAAAGAGACTGAATTAAAATCTCAAACTGAGAAAACTTGTCTCTCTTTCCCATAAGGGGGAAGAGAGGGGGAAAGGAAAGTCAAGATAAGGCTCTGCACACCTCTGCCATGAGAGGCTAAGGTGGAGCCAGCATCAGGTTTTTGTGCAGGGGGCAAATTGCAAAGGGAGGAGGCACAGAGCAGGACAGCAGTGACTGACCAACTCCTATGTTTCTTTTGGAGTCAGGCAACCTCTCCCATATAGCAACTACAACCCAGGGCATACTCACTGAGCAACAAAAATAATACAGACATTGAAGAAAGAAGCAAGCATGGGCAGCCTCTGCTACAGAATTAAACTTTTCAGTTTTAGGGGCGGACATGAGATCTGAATCCTCCATCCACCCAGTCAATCCTACAGGTGTAATTTTCCCTTGGTTGCACTCAACAAAAAGTCATCCCAAGAAAGGGACCAAAACTGACAGAGGAACCTTGGAGAAAGGCAAGTGAGCAGACTACACAACCATGGAGGGTAGGCCTGCTGTAGACTATTGCATGCAAAATATGACAGCAGAGTAACAAGACTGTCACAGGCACAACTACATACTGCAGTGCCATGCAATGCCACACTCTGCCCCAAGCACTACACAGCATAAAGTCAGCATGCAACATGTCTTTCATTTTATTGGTATGCTGGGAAGTATTACATCCGTCTTTTTCCTGGACCCTACATGACTGGAAGCCAGTCAGTGTTACCCAGTACAGATCAAACAATAGGAGCAGTGTAGGGTTTGCTGTTGGGTTGTGTGACAGCTCTGAAAAACACCAGCTGGGAGAATGCATGGTGAAACAAGGTTACATTTCTCCAATGGCTGCATGCAAGGCAAATAGCCAAATAGGCTATCTATATTATGTGCTGTGCCCTCCATTAAAGGGTCACTGACAGACGGAACTAGGCTTAAAAAATGAGGTTTTGTTAAAAAACCTGAAAAGCCTTGAGGTCTCATTAAATACGAGATCAATAGGAATGTCCCCAGAAAATTAAGGCAAAAATCAAGTGAAAAAAGAATGGGTTTTGTTGAAATATAAATATTTCCCTGTGGTGTTTCCAACCAACTGCAGTAGTTGAGCTAGTATATAAGAATGAAGGAAGGAGCCTCAAAAGAAACTGTATTTTCATTGTGTACGCAGAGGGAAAGTGGGGGAAGGAAGGAGGGTAAATAATCAGCAGTTAACAGGGAAACATAAATTTGGATTTTACAATTCTTTCACTTTTAAGATGTCCATGCCTGAAATTATTAAAAGAACATATGGCTCAACTGCAATCGCAGGATGCACTAAGGTTTTACACAGAGTGGGGGGGGGGGGGATAATTAACAATCCCCTCAACACTGAAAGTCTGCTGTTAGAAATAAAGAAAGGCAGCAATGACTAGGAGAGCTAGGTTTGCCAGTGAAGGGAAATGGGTCAGATGCAAAAAAGGAGCCTCCTGTGCCTGCAGAAATCCTTATTTCTTAGGCAGATGGAGCTCTAAATTTCTGTGGGAGCTTGAGGGGGAAGCCAGCTGAGACCTGTACGTACATACAGATTTCCTGAATGGATGGAACTGAAGTGCTAGGGGGTGGGCAGGGGGCGGAAAAAACCACCACCAAACTGCTTGTATTTAATCGCACTTTCTAGCCTAGCACATCCCAAGCCACATGTACATGGCAGCCCAACGTACATGCCATAAGTTAACAACAGCACCTCCCTCCCCCAGGCCTGGAGGACTGCAAGGAGCCACAGCTGCTAGAAGGATTCCATCAGCACAGGGAAGGCAGGTGCAGTACTTCTGATGTCATTGATGGCAAAGGGTTTAAAAAAAAAAAAAAAAACAACCAACAAACTTTTTGTGGCCCTGAAGAACTGGGGGTGAAAGAAGGGGAGAACTTTCCTTCACCTCCCTACCACCTCATGTAATCAGTCCTTTGCAGGGAGACTCGAGCAAAACACAGAGCCTCATCAATATCTAGGGTCCTCCTGTGTGGAAGACCTTGTTGGGTCAACTGCTTGATTTGTCTAAAGGTTTGAGATATATAGAAAAAAGCCTAAGAGCTTTTCTATATTTACATACATCAGCTCTTAGGCTAGGGACAGACATTATACATAAACCGATTTAAGTGACCAGAAACTGGTTTACACCTGTAAACAGAACAGATGTGCACATAAACCAGTTTGAAAATGGCTGAAACCGGTTTGAGATAAACCTGGTTGAACATAGTATCAGACTTAACCGATTTGGGTCAAACCAGTTTATGCAATGTCTGTCCCAGACCCCTTCCTGGTTTAAGTTAAATCAGAGTCTCCCAGCATCCCAGCATGCTCTCTGGGTTGGGCGGGGCTCTCTGCTCCAAAGAGCTGGGCTTGCCTCTCCCCTCTGCTTCTTGGCTGCAGTTCCGGCAAAGACTACAGATACAGCAGGGTCTGCCTGGCTTCCTCCTGCTCCCCCTCCCCCTAATCCAGGGGCAGGCAATTATTTGGGGTGGAAGGCCACTTAGAGTTTTGGCAAGCCACCGAGGGCCACATGGGTAGTCCCGCCCCTTGATATGTGCCCTGGCCCCCTGGTTGCCATCTCAGGACCTCCTAAACCCTGACCTTTGCCACCAGAAGTCCCTCCCCTTGCCTCCCAGAAGTACTCCTTTCAGTAAAGGGGTTTTGCCATCTCTGACCCAGAAAAATACCAAATTAAATTCCAAAAATCAAATGTGCACTACTACATTCATTAATTTCATTTCAAAAAAATATTTCTGTCCTGATTTACATGTATGTGTGTGTAGTATACATAGGGGTGATAGTATCATAGCTTAAAATGAAATCTTACTCTTGTACATTGCAGGTGGGTGAGTATAACTGTGTGGGTTTTGTGGGGGGCAGGGTGCGAGGGGAGGGTGGCTGTGGAGAGTTGTGACTTGGATGGAAGGGAGGGTTTGCCCACAGCCTGCACTCCCCTGTGGCAGGCAGAGCTCACTCGGTGCTCCTCCAGGCCTGGGTGCTGCACTCCTGCTGCTCCTGGCCCTGGGACACTGGCATGGCCCTGCACTCCCTCTTGTTGTCACTTCTCCCCATCTTTCACTGATGCCTTGCCACATCCCTGCCCCACTGCTCTGGCACCATGTCCCAGATGCTCCTGCCATCCCTGGCACTAGAGTTGGGACCCATGTGGTGGTGACCAGCTGGCAGCC
>NW_017729034.1:6887478-6893504 GCF_001723915.1 Gavialis gangeticus
GGGGGGTGAGGTAGAAACTGGGGAAATGGCTGCAGCAGCTGGGGGGAAGGTGCAGTGAGCACAACAGCAGACAGGCAGGAGTGAGGGGCTGCACCGGTGCACCAGGGCTAGCGCCAGCGGGGCCCAAAGCAGGGCAGCAGGAGCGCAGGGTTGAACTGCCAGACATCTATGGAGCTGGGCCACACTGCGCCAGGATGGAGACAGTGGAGCCAGCCCTACTCCATGGATCTCTGGCAGCCAAGCACTGCACTCCTGCCACCCTGCTCTGGGCCCCGCTGGTGCTGATCCCAGTGCACTAGCACGGCACTGCACTCCCATCCAGCTGTTGTTGCACTCCATATACCCACTCACTGCCTCATCCCCCCACCTCCCACAGCCATTTTCCTGCTCCCCGGCTGCCCGCCAGCTGGCCAGCACCACATAGGTCCTAGCTCCAACACTGAGGATGGCAGGAGCAGTGAGAGGGACAAGAATGCAGCAGGGCAGCAGTGGAAAACAGGGGGAAGTGGCAGTGAAGGGGAGTGTGGGGCTGTGCCAGTGCCTCAGGACCAGGAGCACAGTGCCCGGGCCTAGAAAAGCACTGGGAGAGGGAGGGGCAGGCTGTAGGCAAACCATCCCCTCCACCCAAGACCGACTCCCCTGGCTCCCTCCTGGTGAAGCACAGCCCAGCTCCATAGACCCTGGCACCCCGGCTCCTGCTGTCCCCACTCTGGGCCCCTCTGGTGCTGGCCCCAGTACACTGGCTCCCCCAGCTCCCTCCTGGTGAAGCACAGCCCAGCTACACAGACCCCTGGGCAGCCTAGCCCCATGTTCCTGCTGACCTGCTCTGGGCCCTGCTGGCTGTGGCCCCAGTGCACCAGCATGGGGCCTCCACTCCCACCTGGCTGTTAATGAGCTCTGTGCACCTGCTCCTGCCCCTTCCCCCCTGCCTGCCACAGCCATTTCCCCACTCTTCCCACCGGCACCATGTGGGTCCCAGCTCCAGGACTGCAGGAGCTGGCTTGCCTGGCCCCAAGGACAGGGGTGATCACCCACAGTCATCCTCTGCTTCCTTCCCCCCCTCCTCCTTATCTGCATTTCCCTCAGCACAGGGAAGCAGGAGCAGCCCCAGGCCAAAAGCCTCCAGAAGCCCCTGCTGGGCAGAGGTGTCTGCTGAGGCAGGGGGCCGGGTTAGGCTGGACTTGCTTCTGCAGCCTTGATCCTGCCGGAGGCTCCCCTTGGGTCCTACTGCCCCTGATCCTGTCATCTTTGACAGGCTGTGAGGAACAGATAAATATTAATTTTCTAAATTTTTCAGGGGCCCCGCAGGCTGAATAGAATAGCCTGGCGAGCTGGATCTGGCTTGCAGGCCATACAGGAAACCCTCACTATTCATGAACTCCAGGTTTGCAGATTCAAATATTTGTGAGGGAGTGCAGAGCTAGGTGGCAGGTGGAGAGCAAGTGCCAGGGACGTGGAGGGAGGCAGTGGTGGCAGCATCTTCTCCCCTAGAGACAGCTGTGGCAGCACTCGGGGGGGAAGGGGTCAGTCCCCAGGCACTGCAGGGGAGTCCTGGGGACAGAGAGGGAGGCAGCTGCAGCGGCGCTCGAAGCATCGGAGTCCGTTCCCAGGTGCTGCGGAGGAGCCCTGCAAACAATGGAGCAGGGGGCAGCTGTGGGATCTAACAGGGAGCCCCAGTATTTGTGGATTTTGCCACTTGTGGGGATCTCCAGAATGTATCCTCTGTGAATGGTGAGGGTCTCCAGTATTTTACCTGCCCCTGCCTTAACCACTGCCTGCTCAAGCAGGGATTCCCCCCTCCCCGCGCTTCCTTACAGACACCTATCAGCATTAGCTACCATGCCACATGCTGGCTATGTCCATGCTGTAGGAAACAGGATAAAGGCAGACAGGACTGTGTCACCTTAGGGCTTTTTGGAGCTAAACAACAGGTAGCTAGTAACATCCCTCCGTTACTTCCTTGGAAAAGCTGTTTAAGAGCTTGAACTAATGAAGAGAGGCTCTAATTTCTGATAGGGTGATAAACAATGAGTTAGGGGTGATAAACACTGTGTTATCCACTTCTGGTTGGGCTGCTCAGAAGGGGGAGGGGACCCCTCCCTAATCAGAGCATCCTACCAGGGCCTGGCCACACCTCTCCTTCATTTCAGCACTATGGAAGGGAAGGGTGGATTGCTCTAGCACCCCCAGCTTCTAGCTGGAGCCATTGCAGGCATGTGCCTGCATTTCTGGGATGTCTGTGCATTTACAAACTGGTTTAGCCTAGCCAGGTTTAGTCTAACCTGCAAAGATTGAATCAGTTCAGGCTCAGAGTTTTTGAATGTCTGTCGCTAGTCCTAGGGTCCTCCTGTATGGAAGATCCTGGTGGTCCAGCCACTTGATTTGTCTCAAGGTTTGATACATATCAGGTCTTACAGTCCTGTAAACCAGCTCAATATATTAAAAACATTTAAAGGATTCAAGTGACCAAGTGAAGCAGTCAGAAAATGTTCCCCCTAGACTTTTAACCTCTCTTCCTTGTGCATCCACGTTATGGTAGTCTTTAACTGCATGAATACATGCTGTTACTGCCTACAAGACCCCACCTTATTCCAAGCCCAGAATGGATGGCACTTGCTGAATGGGTTGCTATTCAGTATTTCTTCTTCTCCATTTCATTCATGGTGCAGCCCCACACCTTGTCTATTGCACATCATGCAAACTGGGTCCTGAGTAAAACAGTTCTGCACTGAAAGAGGAAAAAAAAGAGTTATCATGCTAAGACACTATTGTAATTCTGGCACTTTCTGACTTGGGAGTGTATTTCACTCTACTGTTCTTTTAATCCATTTCTTCTGTATTTAATTTTAGTTTCTTCAAACAATAAAAATAAAAAAAGAATGTGAATAAACAAAAATGGCATTAAACTGGTAAACAGCAAGAGAGAGGTATGCACATATGAGCACGTGGTTAAGAACTGTACACATTTTTTTTTAAAGCAGGAGGGGGAAGGGAGGGGAGGCTGGAGCAGCCAAAGATTGAGTACACCCAAAAGTTTTAGTTTCAGCTCAGTTAAACTGGGGAAAAAGAAAAACAAGAGAAAAATTCGTGTCTTTGGGCACTGAAGTGTTATTTTCTCTTTTTTCACTTTTATACAAACCTTTTGTTTTTTTTCTTAAAAGTTTTAGCAATTTTACAAATGATTCTTTTGCAATGGGAAGCCAAAAATGTTCTACTTAAAAAAATGTTGAAATAAAACACTTTGACAGCCTCAAGACTTCCTTCCCCATTTGTTCCCCTACCTGAAACTCTGTCAAACTTGACCCAAATTCACAAATAATTTCAGCTGACTCAAAGCTGCATTTGTCATCAAACAAACTATGCACAAAAAAGTTACTGAGCTCTAGCACAACTGAGCTCTGACCCAACTCTATATTTCCCCCAAACCTGTTAGGTATTTATTTATTTATAATCACACCTATGCCAAAGGCTGGGAGCTTAGTACATAAATGTCATTAACCACTCCCCAGACACTTGAAGAAAAGAACGCTATTTTTGTCCCTGAAATTAACAGCCTAAAAACAATGATGCCCAACTTTTTCAGGCCACTAGCTGGACTGGCCAGCTCCTGCTGCATTGGTGCTGACCCACTGGGGACCCAATCACACCATGTGGCTCCAGCAGGTTCAAGCTGGCCCTTTTCTGCTCAGGTAGATCAATCCATTCATGTAAGGACAGTGTCCACTCCCTCTGCATGGGGTCAGTCTGACCAGGACCAATGCAGCTGCATGGGGATTGGAAATTTGGGGGCCAAATTTCCAGACCTGTGAGGAGACCTGAGGCAGAATTACATTGCTCCACAGGCCGGATCTAACGCATGTGCTGAGGGCTGAACACTCCTGGCCTAAAGGCTGCTCAGTTAAATGAAGACATGCGATTACACAGTGGTATGTAGCTGATAAAAGGAGAAGCAGGGCATGCAGCTGTCAATGTCTCATTCTCGCCAATGTGCTGGGGCTGGGCTTGTCACAGGATTACACCTTAATTTGGTCAACTGCTCTGCAAAAGTATGTAGTTATCACCCCAGTGCAGTAACATTCTGTGGCCACAGCTGAGCTCAGGGCACCCTCATGCAAGCTATTGTGCATATGCATACTAAGGGCCTGGGCACATGGGATACTTAGCACGTGCTGTATCTGAAATCTCAGCAAGCATTATTGTGCCATATTAAAAGTAAGAATACATTCTGAGCAGTCATATGGTAATGCTTACTATGATCTCAGCTCTCTCTAGAAAGATCAAGAGAAACTGAATATCTGAGACATCTGCTGTACAAGCATCCTGCAGTGCACAAGTGTCTGAAGTCATTCAGAAGCTTCCTCACCAGCACCCAACCTTTTGATGCCACACCCAAAGGGGAGACAACTACAGATGTGGAACAAGAGGCTGAAGAAAATACCTGACAGTGAAAAAAGTGTACATCCCAGCAGCCAAGTCCTTGCCACCAGGGGCTGATGAAACATAGCAAAGATGGTGATGCCTTGATTGCCTACATACCAGAGTCGGACATTCCAAGGAACTAACGAAGAACTGGGGATGTATCATTGGTTCAACCACTTGCACTGCAGCGCAGAGCCTCAGATTATGCAACATCTGCCGCAATGTCCGCTGCTTGAAGGCACACGTACAATGTAAGAACTTGCACAGTGCAATAAATGAGCACAAGCATGTGTAACAAAATGGTCAAAGGTGGTGTAGAGACAAGAGAAGGATCCCTTTCTGGACAGGAATGGAACCCCCTCCCCAATGACACTGACCCCTGCACCAAAACTCACATATCCACCTATGAGGATGTGAAACCATCATCCCCAGAGCCTATACTCCCCTATGCATGCTCAATAATGCCTAGCCTGGGAGTGCCTGCCCCTGGCATGCCAGGATACTGGCAGCAGGCACATGGAGGTACAGGGGACCAAGCCCAGGAGAGGATGCTTGTCCTGCCACTAGATCCATGGGGTGAGCTTGAGCTCTGCTGCTGGCAGTCTTGAACTGGCTTCAATGCAGTGCTGAGGCTGGGATCCACAATCAGCAGATTGTCAGTCTCAGTTGCCACACTGCAGAGTCTTGAACCCAGAGCCTGGCTTAGCACTGATATTTAGCTTATTGTTGGTCCCAGCCCTGATACAACACTGGATCTTGAACTTGCATTATCTCTGTGGAGCAGTCTGATGATAGCTGTACATGTGTTACTTCATACAAATCTGGGGACACATGTCCAGTGGAAAGTCCTAACTTCGTTATCATATGAGCACATGTACTGTATGGTTTACTGCTTGAACACATGGACGATGACATTTTATGTGCAGTTAGTGTGCCTTAAGTGTAATTACAACATAGCCTGAAGAGACAATCTCTACTCCAAACAGTTTACAGTATAACTAGGAGAGACAACAAATGGGAAGGGGTCAAAAGCCTAGACAGGTGCACTAACTTGACCAAGATCATATGACATATCATCAGTAGAGATGGAAAGAGAACACAGACCTAATAGATTGCAGTCCACTGCCCTGTCTGCTGAAGTTAGTTCCTCTTTTTTGGACAACCCTGCACATCATGTTCACCTGGACTTATACAAGAGAAAAATAACTCGGACACTTCCTTCCTCCGTTCTCATATACTAGCTCAAGTACTGCAGTTGGATGCAAAGACTGCAGGGGAATATTTATATTTTAACAAAACCTATTTTTTTTTCACTTGATTTTTGCCTTAATTGTCTGGGGACGTTCCTATTGATCTTGGATTTAATGAGACCTCAAGGCTTTTCGGGGGGGGGGGGGGGGGGGGGGTTGGATTTTTTTGTTTTTAACGAAATATAATTACGTGCATTTTCATAGACCTAATAGAAAGAGGTAAAGCCCCTTCAGATCCTGAGTTTCTTCCATAAGCAAAGATCTCAATCCACAAACACTTCAATTCCAACAGGAAAACTGAGCAAGCATCCACGAAGCAGGATTCGCTCCACGACCTGCACACAAACACACATCATC
>NW_017729034.1:6898504-6906115 GCF_001723915.1 Gavialis gangeticus
GGGGGGGGGGGGGGGGGGGGGGGAGAGATTGAGATTGGGTACATGCGTGTGTGCACATGCACACACAGAGAGCATGAGATGTAGGCTCATGTGTGTGTGATAAGCGCATAGGAGGTGTAAGCATGTGTGCGCGCAGTGAGCACACCTGTATGCATGATGTGTCTGCTTGTGTTCATGCATGCATTGTGTGTTGAGTGCACGGAATACTTGTGCATGCACTTATGTGCATTTCTAAATTAATCTTTAACAACAGGCATTACAGTTAGGTACAAACACTACACCTATCATGCTTTAAATGCACAGAAAGCGTTCTAAAGCCATAACTAAACAGACGTTCATGGATTTGAGAGTACTTTAAAAATGGTGGATTGAACTTCAAGTTAACCCTCAATGGATGAGGTATTAAACTAAAGCGCTTTATGGAACATCTGTGCCAGATTCCATCAAGGGTTAACTTAGAGCATGATCGCCACCATCCCAGGTAGCACTGTACAGGGCTGTGCTCTAGCCTTGAACTGAACTCATTTATTCTGCCCAAGCACCGAGCCAACCCCACCTGCTTGGCTGTCACTTACCCGAGTCAGTAATAGCCTCTGATCCCAGCCCTGCCTCCTCCCTCTGGCCAGCTGTGGAGCTGCACCCCGTGGGGGTAGAGGGGGGCAAAGGCTGGGAAGAGAGGCCACTCCAGAAGCCTCCTGGGAGGCATGGGGAAGTACCCCCAGTGCTTAGTGCAGGCACGCTCTAAGTCCCTCCCACCGAACAGCAAACATCCATTAGGTTCACTCACACTTGTATTTTACAGTGCTTCATCCCAGCCTTTCCATTTTTTGTTGTAATGTTTATTAGGCCTGTGCAGGTGGGGGGAGGGGGGGGAGGCAAGCAGGGGTGGATTCAGAGAGCTTCAAATTGATTTGAACCTTTTAATTGGTCCCCCGATTTGATCTGGATTTGGAGATGCGGCCACAGAATCTCCAAATCAAATCAGCACCAGAAGCTTTGCACAGCCCTAATGTTTATCTTGTTGATCATATTTGCACACCCAACAGTGTTAACATTGTACGGCATCCTTGAAAGGATCTCAAGGCACCCCAGTTTGCTGCATCACCCTGGTTGAGAATCACTGGTCTACATCTTAAAAAGTTTCATATGTCTTCTTACAACAATCTGTCACCTGTCTTGCTTATGCTTCTGAATTTCAATTTGTCCCTACCTGCACTTCTGTTCTTAAGCTAGAATGAAGTGTGTATAATATATATTTTGTAATATTGTATTTATATATTATACAACATTTTATATTGAGAGAGAGATAATGTCACATAGGAATCCACACAGTGTCCTGCTGTGGTCTTTCTAAGTTCTTTGCAACAGAACTGGTCTAGTATTTTTATGTCGTCAAAATGAGTGAAAAGCAAGTGATGGCATTTCCAAGGGATGCCTCAAGTCTAAGAAGATTCAGAACCACTGGTATAGACACAAACTGCATTTACTCCAGGATAAAAGTAGAACAGATGCACAACATGGAGTCTGGAACTAGTGAGAGTCATTTCATTTCAGGGTAAAGTTACTCCACTTTCTGAGCATACCTGTACACTAGTTCAGCCTACACCTCTGTATCAGTCATGTGTCCTTTCCTCCAGTCAATTAGACCTCAGGGTAGTCAGTTATTCAGTGGAAATTAGCCCTTCAATACCACCTACTGTAAGCAACTAGTTTGGAAGAGAAGGCCATGGGCTTACTAAGGAATGAAATCCAGGAGAAATTATGTTGGAAGAACTGTGTTGTTGTGTGCACACTTTTAGTAAGAGTTCTGATCTGGTTTGAGACCCAGTACATCTCTGGCTTTGGAAAATATATTCCCCTTTGATCAGCAGTTACCTTAATTGCAGGAATGAAGGAAAGAGCAAAACCCAATTAAAACTCTGCCCTTGGCTTCTCATGTCCTCCTCACATGAGAATGAAGCCATGTGGTCGACTGAATGAACATCCTTGTTTAAAACATGCTTATATCTTCAGATTAAAGAAACAGTAATGAAAAAAGACACTGAAAGACAAGGTATTGAGACATTTATACTAATGGCCATTGTGAGCCTATTCTGGATTTAAAAGAGCATCAAGCTATCAAGCTCTGGTCTTACAGTTTTGCGCCTTCACCTGCAGATTGTGAAAAAGGGAGCATCTGGTTCCACACAGGCAGCTGTGGGTGTCAGGAAAAGAGCGAGTGCTCACTAAGGGATTTTGACAAGGAAAAGGAGCTGAGCAAATGTTTTCAGTTTGATGTGAGCCCTCCCCCCCATCCATCTTACACACTCTCCCAAGACAAAAAGAAACAAAGAACCTTAGTTCACTCCACCAACAACATGACTTCAAATTGACAGAGCTGTGACTATATGACATCCAAGTCGATAATAGAATGACATTTTTGAGTGACAGCCAAACAATAGGGGGGAAATGCGGCTTCCATAAATAGGTGGATTTACAGCTTGTGGTATGAGAAATAAATAAACCATCACCCACAAAGCACTGTTTCTCTTTGGAGTGTGTCACCTGTCACTGCAGGTTAAGGAACCATCTCAGGTTTGGGTGAGGTGTAGCAGATTTTTAAAAAAAAAAAAAAAGGCAAAGGCAGCCTCCCGCCTTCTTTCTGCTGCCTTATTGGGAATTGTATAGCTAAACCCTACCAGCTTCAAGGCCTAACCCCTTTACTCACTTCCCGAGGTTATGAAAAGGATTCTAAGGTAGGTATATTCTTACCTAGCTTTGCATTATAAAGGTCTTGGAATCCCATCCAAGAGGCAGAGGTGAAAGTGCAAAGGAACATATGCAGATCCAGGACACCTAGGTAAAACAGTGGGCCTACAATTTGGGTCCAAACCTAAAACATGATACATCTGGGTTCAAGTACCTTTCCCCCTCACCAACTACCTATCCGCAAGACCTTAGGCCCACCTTGCTCAGCTTCTCTAGGTATGTCTATGCTGGATTGGAAGTTAACGTGTGTTAACTTGTGGAACTCATTGTCACAGGAGGCAGTAGGGCTGGAACCGACAGCATAGCCAGCTTCAAACGAGGACTGAAGAAATTCATGGATAATTGATTTATTAATAGCTGTTGAACTAAGGCTAGAGATGTTCCTGTAGCATCTCTAAAGGTGGGTACAGAAGCTACACTTTTTGCATGGAAAAAAGTGCTCTCTAGCCATAACATAACAAAAGTACAGGGTTGCAGAGTGCTTTAAAAATGGTGGATTGCATGAAAAGTTAACCCTCACCCAATGTAGTATTAAGTGGAGATGCTCAAGGGCAGAGCACTTTAGTGAACCTGTATATAGATTAGCATTAAGGGTTAATATCAGGCAATTCTGCCCATATCCCAGAGGTCTTCGAGGGACTGGGCTGGTGCTTGTGGGCACCTCAGCTGTCACACAGTAAAGACAGAAAAAGCCTCATCTCCTCCTTGTGCAGCTGGGCTGTGAGGTGGGTAGAAGCAGGCAGGGGAGCCCCTGCTGGGGTCTTGGGGAGAGCTGGGCCAAATCCGTGATGTGGGGGTCTCTGTTTTCTCTGCCCTCCATTCAGCTCTAGGTGTAGCAGGTCAGGAGGTGCCACTAATCAAGCAGCTCACATGGGCAGGAAGGGAACCTCACCACCACACAGACCCAGTCCAGCTCCCCCCACAAAACCCCAGCAGGGGCAGTTGGGGGGCACTTCGTCCTCCTCCCCTGCCCACCAGCTGCTGTTGATGGGGAGCAAGGATAGAGAGAGGGACTGGCTGGCAGCTTCCTGGGAAGTTGCTGGAGTGCCCCTTCCTGCTGGCCAGGTCCAGAGCAGGCAGGCTCCAAATCCCTCCTACCCAAAAGATGGGTTCAATGGTGCTCTAACTATGACACTTTTACAGGCTGCCTCAATGTCTGTATGCACCCTAAAGCAATAATGCTGGATTTGAGTGAGTTATGCTGGTGCTGAGCTGTCCGTTTTGTGTTTTCTGTCTGCCTTAACACAAGGTGAAGAGACCAAGTTCCCCAGTATAAAGTGCACTGTGCCCAGAACTTAAAGGTACACCCTCAGAGTTGGGGAGACTTGAAGTGAAAATGTAGGAGTCCTGCAGAGACATTTTACAAGATAACAAGAAGCTAAAAAGATTGTGTGAAACATCTGTGACTTCTCCCACAGGGAGGCAGCGATCCAAGCAATGATGTTCAGGTTTCTGAGTTACCTTACCACCACACTGTACTTGAAGTGGAAGAGAACTGAAGTACTACTCTTGGGCTCCCAATGCTGTCTGTAGTAGTAGGGAACAGCAGAAGAGAAGATGGCCAAGCAAATGCCAGGCAATTGTAGAAATATAATGAATCTAAATATTTAGGGAAAAAAGATGCTTCTCTGAATAAAAAATAGCATCACCCACAGGTGGAGTCTACTGAGGGTGGAAAGCAGGGAAGATGCTGATTGTGAAGTCCCTAAGGCACTGGGTGAGTATGGACACAGCTTTGTCAGACAGAGTCCTGCCTGCTGTGGCTGCTCTTTTCTATAACACAGCATATGGATTTTGAGAAGTGCAACTTATTACAGGGGAGGAAATTAATTATACACTAAATACACCCACTGCCTCCTGTTCTCTCATTAGTCTTGTGGGTCACAGGTGCACAACTGATCTCTTTCACGTTATGCCCAGCAGACCTTCCCTTTCCAAAAAGCACATGACACGCGACACTGCCCAAAAAGCTCTCCCAACAGATAAACAGAAGTGAAAGCCAGGGTCAGGTTTAGTTGATGCTATGTGACTGCCATGGACAATGAAAAGCACCAGAGATAAGTGCTACTGTCAGTATCACTGGTGTCAGCCCATTGTGTCGATAAGCATGAATCCACAGCCTTTCTGTAACACCATCTTTACTCATCCATAACACTGGAACAGCACAGCTTTTACCATATCAGGCTGAGTGACAGCCAAGGAAACTTTTCTACTCTTTTGGCCACGAATCAAGAGATGGTAAATGAAAATCACTCCTTGGCTTTCAGTAGGGCTACTCTGGGTGTAGGTGGGTACAGGAAGCAAATGTTCAGTGGTACAATGACTCTTTTCAGCTGGTGGTGAAGAACAAGGCCTCCCTGATAGTGATCTGCCCCAAGAACTCAATGAGCTGACTGGTTTGGCAATGGCCAAAAAAATTTAGCAAGTGAAGAAACACCACAATGTCTACCAATATCCCAGGAAAACAGGTAAGAAAGGGCATGGAAGCTGAAGTCTGTTGAGGTGTTAGAAAGGTAACCCATATAGCCCATAAGTTCACAGACAGCAACAGCTGTTCACAAACAGCTAGGAGCAGCAGGGAGAAGAAGGACACAGGCACACGTGTGTCTTACACACGTGCCCCCTTACCAGACCCAGAGCAGAGGCGAGTGGGGGGAAAAAAGAAAAAAAAAAAACCCAGCAGGCATTGGGGGAGTCACTGTTCCCCCGAGCATTGCCAGGAGTGACCAGGAATAACGGTCACAAGCTGGCAGAGGGTAGGTTTAGGTTGGACATCAGGAGGCGCTACTTCACAGTCAGGGCGGCTAGGGTCTGGAACCAACTTCCAAGAGAAGTGGTGCAGGCTCCTACCCTGGGGGTTTTTAAGAGGAGGTTAGATGAACACCTTGCTGGGGTCGTTTGACCCCAGTACTCTTTCCTGCCCTGGCAGGGGGTTGGACTAGACGATCTGCTCAGGTCCCTTCCGACCCTAGAAGGTATGAAACTAGGATACGACAGCCAGTAAACATTTTTACCCAGGGATTTTTCTGGAGCAGCTCCCAACCATTATGTTGTACTAACATTTCTCTGGTATTTCTACCTGTTGCTGCAACACATTTTAAATTTTATTAAAAATACAATTACATTTCAAGACCTGGTTGTGATGAAAATCTGCCAAATGTGACCTGCTTCTAAATCTGCAAAGAAATACATGGAAAAAAATATTGAACCCAATATTTCTTTCCAAAGATCTTAGACTCAATGAAGCAGCATTTTCTGATGAAACACAGTTGGGCTGGCAAAAGTCCAACTACGTCTATCTACCCAATTGCTCTCCCTCCTCTGTGTGTTGATACTGAAGCCTACTGATAAGTGTAAATGTTTCACCACTCAAACATTTTCCAGAAACATGCTCTAGGACTGCACAAAGAATGATCATCCCATTTCCTCATTGCTGTGTTATCTAACACAAGAATCTGCAGCAGAGAAACAAAACAGCAGAACCCTCTCCCACTTGGAAATGGTATGGATCTAGAAGAAAAGTGGTATTTTCTTCTATTATTTCTAGTTAAATTAAAAATGGAATGGATTGAGTAAGGAGGGCCCTAACAATGTTGTATTCGCCTTTATGGAAGGAAACAAGGGACTTATTCTGAAATGTTGAACATGCAGGATGGCTCTGTCTTGCCACATTGATTCTGGTGCCCTGCCTTATCTGCTATCCTCACCATGGCCTTTGGTACAGCATCTCCAGTGTGAGAAATCCAAGGTGGGATAAATACAGCCCAAGGTGGTATCACCTTTCCAAATCCATCTACCCTATTCTCTGTCCTTTCCCTACAGAATGGGTACCCAAGCGCACTGAAAGCACCCCACAGGGTCCCAGGGAAACACAGGGAGCACACACAAATGGCAGAGCACCCACCCCTCCTGCTACGTAGGAAGGATGCCTTTTGCATGCAGATCTGAAGGGCACAATTTGCCCCCCAACTTAAAAGGACACTGTTGCACTTAAAGCCACCCAAGGGTCCTCACACAGCTAGTGACAACTAACACTCTATACCCAAGCCATATCTACACAGTGCTTCAAACAAGCCAGCTCCAGGATGTGCCTTCTGGAAGGATGTTGGACCCCTCCCTCCATGATGTTTGTAGCTATTCAGCCTCAAACATTCATAAGATCAATGCTTATACACAGAGGCCCAAGTTATTTGCTTGCAGAGGCCAGGAAATCAGTCATTTGTGCTTGAAACAGTGTGGCACAAGCATTCAGGAGCTATGCAGAATTCTGCTTTGCTCCCATAATACTGTGTGAGCTCCAGACTAGACAGCAGAGTGGGGATATCCTAGGGTGGCAGCCTCTGCATTCTTCATGGGACCAGCTCCATCCCTTCACCAAAAACTCACCAGCTTCAGTGCTGGAATGAGAGGTGGACACCAGTACTCTCACTTGGCAGCCCCTGGAGATCCACATGCCAGTGCCCCCAGCATCCTAACCAACCCTACAAAGTGGGGATACTCATCTCAATTTCCTTGCCAGATAACATGCTAGTTGTGAATTGCCTTTGATCCCACCCTCCCTTGTTTATCTACCATGACAGCCCACTGTGGCTCCTGTGCGACTAGGAACCCAGAGGGCACATGTAACCTTTTTCAAGCTATTTTGAGTTGTCATAAGCTCTGCCGTTTCCCTCTCTCCCCTTTCCTATTTCCCGTTGCTTTATTTATCCCCCCTCCCTTCTCCCTCCCACTCCACCACTCTGAGCTCCCTTTATTGCCATCCTCTTAGAACTTTATCTCCTGCTGTCTCTCTCCCCATGAGTTATAGCCACTCTCACTTCCCTCTCTTCCTCTCCTTCTCTTTGATAGTTTCCCTTTTATTTC
>NW_017729034.1:6911115-6916896 GCF_001723915.1 Gavialis gangeticus
CTTGTTTGTCCTTTGAAAAAACAGATTAGAACAGGAAATCATAGAACAAGAAAACTGGATTTTGTTAAGTAAAATTTAAACAGGGACTATGGATTCATATCCCATTACCTAGATTAACTTTGTTGACTCCTTTGTTCCTGTTGGTTTACTGCTTGTTTGCTTGTCTCTCCCAGCATTTCCCCTTTCCCCTTGTCTTTTGTATTCCAATTTCTCTCTCCTTCTTATACTCTGCTTTCTGCATTCCCTTTTATTTCTCTCCTCCTCCATTTGTCGAACAGGCTGAGTTTTCACCCAGATGTTCAGTTAACCCAAGGCTCTCATCTGACTTTTTGTGGTATTGAAAAACTTTACATGGCACACGGTACACATTCCTCCCAATCCATCTCCCTCCATTCTTTTCACACTCACTCTCGCTACCCCCTACTATCCTGCTTTTCTGCAATTTGCTCTTATTTTCTCCGTTCCCCATTTTGTTCCATTCACCTCTTCTTCCAACTCTCTCCCTGCAACTTCAAGTCAGCACTTAATCGTTTACATCTGCCCTCTGCTGAGTCAAGCTAAACATTGCTTACAACAAGGAAATTCTCTCCCAGTGCTACCTGGCAGAAGGAGCTCACATTTCTTGCTGAGGCCTGAGCTGAGAGAGGGTCAGCATTATTTATAGACACAGCTTACAGGGCACTGTTGAAAGGGGGGAGGGGGTACCTTAGAGCTGGCCCTCCTGCTCCTCAGTCTGATGAGAAGGCAGGAAGATAAAAAGGACCCTCTTATTTGGGGCCTACTTGCTTCTACAGAGCGGGTTGGCGTTTCCACTGTTTGGAGATTCAGAAAAGCCGTGGTGACAGGATAGTTCATTTTTACATGTACTGATAGACACGGCTGTGGCAACCCCAATAATCATTCAGCGACTTATTTTCCTAGTGTGAAGGTGTTCTCCTTCTGGAGGCATCTAGACCTACCTGTATTAAGCATGGCAGTGCCTGGCCATAGTGCAACTTAGTGAAAAGTATAAGAGGAAAAGGTCCTGAAAGCTGAATTTTAAAATGCTCAGGGAGACAAATAAGGACTAGTGCATCTCTGGTAGCTTTTCCATGCAGGGTCAAAGAAAGGCAATTTCAAACCTCTGATGTAATGGTATAAAAAGGCAGCAGATAAAATGAATAGGGTATAGGGGAGTTTTGGGAGGAATGTAGACTATACAAAAAGCAAGTGACATCCAATAACTGATGTAAATTACACAAGCAGCAGAGGAAAACCACCAGAGTGAGGGGCCTTCAAGAGGGATGAAGACATCCAGCAGTGTCAATAATGCATATGTAGTGCTTTATCTTGAAAAGGATGGGACAGAAATGACAGCTGAACTGAAGGAAGGACAAGGTGAGATCACAGAAGTAAATGCCAGAAAAGGAACACGCCAGCAGATGAAGCAGCTAAATAAAATAGACAGGCTGCCAAAAATAAGAACTATAGGTGTCCAGATATCTTACCAATGTGAGAAGCAGTAAGAGGTTAACCCTGAATACCTGGCAACAGAAGTTGACCTTAACTTAACAGGCATTTCTGATTCTGTAACAGTAGAATGACAAAAATCAATGGAATACTATATTACCTGGCTATAAACTATACAGGAAGGACAAATTGGAACTGAGTTTTCTTCTGGCCTAATTCCACTGAAGTCCATGGAATTACACTGGCAAGACACCAGCCCAGCATCTTTGAAAGCAGTGCAGTGGGACACTACTCAGTAGGACAGCAAAGAACTGAATTACTCTCACTGCAGAGGGTCAGGAAGTGTCAGTATGGACCCAAAGCCCTAAAAACAAATACATTTGCAGCATTGCACTGCTGACCCCTAACCAGGAGGAGGAAAAAGACAGAGTGCAAATTGGTGAGGGAATGAAGAGGCAAAGTGGAAATAATGGTGACATCAGCTACCCACACATCAGTGAGCCAGCAGCAATGCGACAAGTTTAGAAGCACTTTTTCTTGACACTTTTGATGCCTGCTTCTTGGAACAGATCACTTCAGAGCAGAGAAAGATGGTTCAAAATTCAGCTTAGTCTTCACCAACATGGAGGAGCTTGTTCACGTAACAACCACAAACAAGTCAAGATTCAGCAACAACCAGAAGGTCAATTCTGTATGGAATACCCTCACATAACAGGGCTCATACCAAAATTTAGCAGTGAGATCAAACTACCGCCACTGATCAGAAACTGGCTTGGGGAGAGAGAGAGAGAACAAGGAATAAAGGTTGTATGTTCAATAAAGCAAGAGGCGAACATTAGGGCACTCAGTTCCACATTGACAAGAAAGGCATTGAATGCTGTTTAATATATTTATTAATGATATGGGGGGCAGGGGAGAGGGGTGAATGAGGGGGTATGTGTAGCCAGGTGGCAAAATGTGTAGAGGACAAAGTGTATCTAGTCAAAACTAGGAGGAACTTCAAAAAGGGCTTCAAGTAAGCAGGGTGAATGTGATGCATGATGACATTAATTCTATGTGGACAAAAGCAAGGTAATGCATGTGGAAAGGAACAAAGCTGAACAATATTGCTACATTCTAAGGAAGTTGTGGCTCCTCATGGAAAGTACTTGGGTATCACCAAGTGGAGTATCACCATGCTCCACTCAGGTATCTCCAAGTGGAGCATGCCTGGGGACTGGCACACAGGAAAGCTCCCACAAGAACACCAAGATAATTGTTTTTAAAAATGCTAATGGAACGGTACTCCCACGGGATCTCAGGAAATCAAGGGTGTCAGTTGGGGGCCTGAGCTGCCTGAACACCGATGCCAGGATCATGGAGAACAAGCTGGAGGAGCTAGCCCTCCTGCTCTCTAGTGGGCAATGACCTGGTAGGGATCATGGAGACCTGGTGGGACTCTCACATGATTGGAGCGTAGCCATAGAGGGACGCTGTGGTCCTCTTGAAAAAGAAAGAAAAAGAATCATACACACAGTGGAAGCTAGGGAAAGTCCTCAAGGAGGACTATACAACACTGGTCTGAAATTGTAGGGAAATTAGGAAAGTGGAGGCAGAGACTAATTTTAAGTTAGCCAAGGAGGCGAGGGCAATAAGAAGTCCTTCTTTAGGTATGTAGGCAGTAGAAGGAAAACAAATGGAAGTGTGGGCCTCTGCTTCACGCCTCCGGACAGATGGTAATGGACACTCAGGGAAAAACTGAACTCCTGAATGCCCACTCTGCTTCGGTATTTCACCGGACCAAGGGGAAAGAAGAGTAAGATAAGGATTACAGGGGGCATGGTGGGAATGATAGCCTTTCCACTGTGGATGCTGAGCTGGTGCAAAACCAGCTAGAAAAGCTAGACATTTATCAGGTCAGCAGGACCAGATGGATTTCACCCAAGAGTGCCAACAGAGCTGGCTGAGGTCATTGCAGAACCCCTGGCAAAACTTTTTCAGAAATCATGGCACACAGGGGAGATCCCTGAGAATTGGAAGAAGGACAACATTGGGCCCATCTTCAAGAAGGGGAAGAGGGAGGACCCGGGCAACTATAGGCCAATCAGCCTAACTTCCATCCCAGGGAAAATCCTGAAAAAAACTCGTTACAAATCTACGTGCAATACACTCATGGAGGGTAAGATTCTGAATGACAGCCAGCATGGCTTCAGTGCGGGTAGGTCTCGTCTTACCAGTCTCATCTCTTTCTGTGACCAGGTCTCTTGCCACCTGGACATGGGAGAGAAGATCAACGTTATATACCTAGACTTTCAAAAGGCTTTTGTTCTAGTATCCCACAATATCCTTGTGGAAAAATTGGAAGATTGTGGGCTTAGCAGTTCAGTTCAGTGGGTGGAAAACTGGCTGCATGGTAGGACCCAGAGAGTTCTCATGAACGGATGCGTCATCCTGGCAAGAAGTGGCCAGCGGTGTCCCTCAGGTCTGTGCTTGAACTGGTGCTTTTCAACTTTTTTACCAATGATTTGGATGTGGGTGTGAAAAGCTCGCTGGCCAAGTTTGCAGACAGAGTGCAAAATTGGTGAGGGAACGAAGACAGACAAGTCTAATAAAATAGAAATAATGGTGACACCAACTTATGGGGCAGTGTGATCAAGCCAGAGGATAGGTTGTAGATACAGGTGGACCTGGAGAGGCTGGAGAGTTGGGCGGACTGGAACCAGATAAAGTTCAACACTCAAAAGTGTAAGGTGCTCCATCTGGGGGCAAACAATCTCCAAAATACCTACAGGCTTGGTGGCAACAATTTGACTTGCACCACAGCCAAAAGGAACCTAGGAGTAGTGATCGACCATCGCATGAACGTGAGCCGGCAGTTGGCCCTGCTGGCCACAGCATCAAACAACATGCTGGCATACGTTAACTGTTGCCTCTGATGCAAAACTAAGGAAGTGATACTCCCACTGTACTCCGCACTGGTGAGACAGCAGTTGGAGTACTGCATCCAGTTCCGGGTGCCGCACTTCAACAAGGACATGGAAAAACTAGAGGGTCCAGATAAGAGCCACCCATATGATCAGGGACTTGCAAGACAAGCCATATGAGGAAAAGCTGAGGGACCTGGGCCTCTTCAGCCTACAGAAGAGAAGGCTGAGAGGGGACTTGTACTGCCCTGACATAGTGATAAGCCACTACCATCAAGAACTCGGTGAACAGCTGTTCACCAGGGCACCCCTGGGGAAGACCAGGAGCAATGGATACAAACTCCTGGAAGGCCACTTCAGACTCAATTCCAGGAAAAACTCCTCCACAGTCAGGGTGTCTATACTGTGGAATAAACTCCCCCCAGAGGTGGTGCAGTCACTTACCCTGGAAATCTTCAAAAGGAGACTGGACAGTCACCTCGCTGGGGTCACTTGATCCCAGTTGTCTTTTCCTGCCTAGTGCAGGGGGACTGGACCCAATGATCTACAAGGTTCCTTCCAGCCCCTAACAAACTATAAATCACTGTAGGCAACTTAATAGCAGCATCTGATCAATGTCTAAGGACAGCAAAAAAGCAAGTAAGGCACTGAATGGCTAAAGAACAGGACTATATTATAATGTCAGCACAGAAATCAACAGCACACTCTCACTACCGTGTCTGGATCTGAACATAGCCATTTTAAGAACTGGGTTGGGCTACAAGGGGTGTTTTAATTCCTTGTAGCTCAACTCAATTCTTAAAAAATGTTATTTTAACAACAAACATGATTACAGCCTGTTAGACCAATGATTCTGCGGGACCAAACTTAAGCCCCATCTTAGTGGGATGGAGGCCTTTACTATGAAAAAGAACTTGGTAGCTCTGCCCTCCAGGTCTTCCCCTTTTAAGGGCTGTTAGGTCCTATGAAGATGGTGGGGGAAGGAGTTCCCACTGTAGGAAGAGAAAAGCAGAAACTAAGCAAGTCCCAATTTTGTAAACATAAGGCTAAATCAACCCAGGAAATGCAGGCTCCAGATCACAGTCTCTCAGATGGCAAATGCAGTGTGCAGATGGACATGCATGCCCCAAACCCATATATTTAAGAAGATACTATAAGACACTTTTCTGCAAATGTTCATTCCAGTTCTTAAGACCTTAGCCATGCTTTTGCCATACTTGGCTGTGGAAGGGAGCAAGCTTCTGTGAAGTTCAAATATGAAAGACCTGCCCAAATCTGGTAGATAAATCACAGGTCCTGCTATCTGGATGTCCCTGAAAATGGGTGGGAAAGAGAAGGCAAGGGGTGGAGAAATGGCAGAGGTTAGTTACACTCTCCCACCTTAATGAGAGGACCAGCTGAGCTGGGCCTGAAAAAAAAAAAAAAAAAA
>NW_017729034.1:6917030-6921297 GCF_001723915.1 Gavialis gangeticus
TTAAGGAGAGGACCACCTGAGCTGGGCCTGAAAAAAAAAAAAAAAAAATCCAGGAACTGAACTGCAGCCCTTTTAGGACTGCAAGCAGTTTACTTCCTGCCATCCGCCTCCAAGAATAGAGCATAGAAAAGGGAAGATCCTATGAGCTACAGTTCCTCTCCAGACTCTTCCCTCCTTATCAAACTCTTCATTAGCCATTAATAAATCTGTGCCACTACCCCCGTCTTCTTGCCATTAATAATATTCTACCAAATGGCTTCACTGGCAGAAAAGAAATTGCTGCTGCCGCAATGAGCAAGAGAAAGGAGCATCCAAGGAAAGTGAGGTTCAGACACATTGAAGGCCAAAGGTGTTTGAAGCCTGATTCTAAGAGTCATGAAATCTGGGACCAGAAAGAAAAAACCATGCTGAACATGTCCATCCAAAAACAAATGCACCCAGCTCAAACCGTGAACAATAATTTCTCACAAATTAGCTTCAGGACAAAATTATTTACAGGAATTAGTCTGAGACTAATTAAAAATGGCCAATAACTTAGGGGGGAAGGAGATAAAAAAAGTCACAACCTACTTTTTCCCCACAATTTGTGAACAGGATAAGAGGCAAAAATATGCCAAACACATTATTTTTGAGCTGTTGGAACAGCTTTCCCCCTCACAGGCGCGCACACTTGACTGGAGTGCTGCAGACTACCTTTGAAGCTTTGCAAATAATAATGGGCTCAACTATGGCCAAATTTCAATGGAGCCGTGGAGCTTGCAAAAGTAGTCATGATTTCCCACCCCTCTCTATTAGCCAGGAAATATTTATCCAGCAGACCATGGAAGCAATCACTGTTGGAAGTCTAGGAGCAGTAAGAACAAACTGCAAAGGAAATGCTTTTGCTAAAAATCACTGATGGGAGTGTTTGCTCAAAACTCCAACCTATCACGAAATTTTTGGCAAAGTAAGACTGTGTCCTGTTCTGCAGGGCCAAGCAGATTTGGGGAGCTAAAACAGAGTCAGCCCACTGTCCGAGGTTCACCTCCAGTGTGAACTGGGCCTCTAATATCAGCTTTTGGGAAATCATCTTGATTTCATGCACTGAGTTCTGCTCAGGAATCTGTAGCCCCTTCTTTTTGGATATATTCTCTTTTAGTGAGTTCTTATTTAAAAAGAGACAGAGATTTTTAACTGAGAGGAAGAACTCCCTGGGAGACCTTGGTCTAAGGATACATCTCTCCTTCTTCCAGTGTGCAAGACAGACAGACATAAGTCCATGTGCCAGTGTCAAAGCTCTTTGATAAGTAATTGCTCCTGACAGCTGATCTGCCCCCATCATTCAAAAATCTATGAAGTGATGGAGAGGAAAGTAACATCTATAACTGGTCTCAAACAGAGCACATTTTTACAACACCACCAGCTGAGGCATGATATCATAGCATAGTGCTGTAACACAAATACATTTCCACTAACCATCTAGTGACAGGCTTAAATGGACATCCTCCATCCATTTGCCTTCTCTCTTTTTCCCCCACACATATATAGACATGAGCCATATGATCATGTGCACATATATGTTCTTCTTACAGCTCAACACACTGGCCCTACAACCCATATACTGTCACTCAATTACATCCCAGTTACCTGGAACTTGCCTATACATCTCATCCCATACTGTTATGCATACTCAGCTAGATAAACATGCGAACAATTTTAGAATTCAACAGCTCGGTTCTAATTTGGGGCTTCTCTTTGGGGTTTTTTGGGGGGTGGAGGGTTGACAAATTAAAAGGAACACAATTTTTAGAGAGGGAAGAAAGGGTCCATATTCTGAAAATAAAAGCTCTAAAGAGACATTTCAAGTTGGATACCCAAAATTTGAAGCACCCATGATCACTAGTCACAGCTAAAATCCTTGGATATGTATGAAATAACCAGAAATGCAACTAGGAATTCAAACCATAAAGAGTTCTTTGTGTGACTGAGAATTCTCAGAAGTGCTTTGAAAGGCTTGAAGGAAGAGAAATGATCTGAACAAAAAGGAAAAAGCCTTGAAAGTGAACAGAAGTTCTGAAGTATGTGGGGGTGGGAAAATCTTCAGCGTGAGGAACACCAAAGAGATTTCTAACTCAAAGATACCAGAATAGCTTAAACTTAAACAAGCCTGGTGCTTGTGGGTTGAAATTGCTACTCCCGAGAGACTGCAACTTAATGCCCATGGGGCTGCAACGTAGCTCTCACTAGACTCTGGCTTTATTCCCAGAGGACTTGGGGATAGATGCTTACAATATCCACATGGGAAAGGCTGAGTTCTCTGGAGGCCGTGAAGATAAGATTCCCTGATGTGGATGGTTGAATAAAAACCCATGGCCTTCCTCTCCTTGTTAGCACAAAGGTTGGGAAAATGGGCACATACAAGAGGAAAGATGTTCATTCCTCCTGTGCATGCTCATAAAAAAGGTGCCCTATGTTTATCCTTCCATGACTTGACCTTGTACCCTTGCCTTTACAGAGCAAAATAGCTCAGTAACAGTCATCCAGGGGATGTCATTGGGACAGGGAGGGGTGGGGGGGAAGGAAGTAGGCAGTCTCTCTATTGAAATGGCACCATTTCTTGAAAACCTAATCTTCCCCCGCTCCCCTGGGGTAATTTATGAGCCATTTTTGCTAGTGAACATTGGCTCCTAAAATTAATGAGGGTGTCTGTTTCCAGCATATGGTCAATTGCTGATTGTTCTGATCTGGTGAGCAAGGCCGATGAAAACACACCACCCACGGACAGAAAAAGCACTGGGCTTTTCCATTACTTGTTTCAGGAAGAGAAGAAATGAAATGAAAGCAGCGTGCTGGAAGCATGACAGGACAACTGTGAATACAAAAAGGGGTATTGTAAGAAGTAATCTGAACTTCTGAAGGATGTTCCTCCTCTTCAGCTGAGATTTGACCCCATGGCAGCCACGGAGGGTTTTATCCACTCAGCAAGAGGCGTCCTTTTCCTCCCTACTCCCACAATGCTAAATGCCAAACCCCATCCACAAAAGGCCTCTCCCCAGTAAGGTGAACAGACCTGAAGCCCAACTTGTAGCTCTCATGCACAGCAACACCCCCACTCATGACTGGTACATACACTTTATGCTGTAAATCACACACAGGCAAGCATCCAGATCGATATCATCATTTCAGAAAGCAACAGCCCACGCCCAGAAGCACATATGCTCAGGGTCACTCTTCAGAGTGACCACACAGAGCTACGTGATCACCTTAGACAGCGGGTGCAGATGAAACCCAAAGTGTCTGGTAATAAGAGTTCTGATTAAGAATAATAAAAAAACCCCTCACACATATATACACCCCCTGCCAGTCATAAGATACGTTGCCCTCCAGTAAATTAAATTTTTTATGCTATGGCATATGCAGTGTATGCCTGTCATCTATAGCTATGTGTTCATCTCATGAAAGATACATGAAGATCTAAATGGCATTAGTAGTGTTTATGAGCCCATCACCTGGACAGATATTCCCTTTATGGATCTAATGAAATAACACAGACAGACACACACAGAGACCATGATCTGCTTGGAGAAAAAAAATCCCCTCATCTGTATTCCTCAGGCCCCCCAACATGAATTCCTGATATCCCCACATGAAAAGGAAATACACTCTCTCAGCACTCACACCCTGAAAATGCTGCCTCTGTTTAACAACAAAGCATCTGTCAACCTTGTTACACATCTGTCATCTATTCTGGGCTGGGGCAGCAGGCACAAGGAGCTAAATGGGCAGAGAGGACAGAGGAAGGGGGGCTTTAAAAGAAGAGAAGGCAAAAGGGTGGAAGGGAAGGGAAGATAGATAAGCAGGGGAAAGAGTGAGAGAGAGATTGAGCAGAGAGAAAGTTAAGCAGCAGAAAGGGAGAGAGGGTTTGATCGATTGCAGGGCTCTGATGATCCCTAAATGGACTCAGCTCTGTTCTCATGGTTTACGATACCAACAGAACTATTTGATTGACTTACAGTTCTCCAACTGATCGCTCTGTATCAGTAATCTTTGGCTTCTCTGCCTTGCCATCTGGCTCCCCTTCCTCAGACAGGCTTTAATGGCTAGGTGAGCTTTCCTGACATTTTTTAACAGGAGAAAAATCAGTAGAAGGGTTGAATTGCTTTAGCTGACACTTCACAGGGAGAGCACGACATGGCAGGTAACACAGCCAGACCTTGATAGCAGCCAAAGGGCATGTAAGAAGAAACACACACTCAAGTGTACCATTCAGAGCCCTTTGAAACGGGGG
>NW_017729034.1:6921618-6928360 GCF_001723915.1 Gavialis gangeticus
GGGTATGATGAGGCTTGTTCAAAGGCAAGATGGATTCAGGCCATGTCCACATGGCAACCCTTTTCTGTGTTTCCACTCCCCAGAGGAGCTTCACTGACTGACTACCTCTGTTAATGCCCATCACCACTGTCTTTATATGCATTTGTAATAACATCATCTCTAGGAGTCCCAGGCCCAGATCATGACCCTGCTGTTCAGATGTAGAGCACCATGCAGCTCATTATCTGAGGGTAAGATAGAGAAAAAAAAGCAAACAGATGCAGACACAGAGAAGAAACACAAGAAAGCTTCAAGATTACAGGTCAGCAGGACAGACAGCATTCTCCATACATTGGCAGCCTCCGGTACATAGCTTCACTCTCTTAATTGTATAGACCTCCCAGTGGAAGACGGATTTTAGAAAGGGTGTGAAGGCCAGGTGTCATCTCTTCCCCCATGCCCTCCCAGATGAGGGGCATCTACATGAGAAAACTACCAGTGGGACCTATGGCATCTGTGTTAAGATTGCCATTGTTTTTTTAAATGAGATGGGAAACTAGAGAAGAAACAGAGGGAGTGGACCAGATCTGGGTCAATGCTAACTTTCTTCTAGACTTCTCTAGCAGCACTCCAGGGACTAAAAGCCACCTAGGTAGATAGCTTATTTATGATTCATGTACAAAGAATGTTTTAGGAGCTGGAAGGGGCATGATTAAATCACTATGGATTCCAGCAATTCCCCAGATGTTGTACGTCCTCTGGACCAGTTAAACACCAACATAAAAGTTACTGCAACCCTGAAGCTGGGAAGACTGGTCCAGGGACCATATCAGCCCCCTAGCCATTCTCAGTTTCTTCTGCAATCCCCTATTTCAGCCTTACTGAGCAGTGCTCTGGAACACTAGAAGATAGAGTTCCCTGTTTTTGGGAGGAGACACACAGTCAGTGGTCCAAAAAGTAGGGAGAAGAGAAGAGAAAGGAAAAAAAGAAAGCTAGGCTACTCTACAGTAAGAAACCCAAACAGTGCAGGTCAAATCCTAAGCAATAATGGACACCACTCATTGTTTTGGATGCCCAGGAACTGGTCCAGCAACAGTGCTATTTGTACTCCACAGTGCTTGAAGTACTGCTTGGGAATTCTCCAACAATTTGAGGCAGAGCTGGTGTATTTCTTACCTTCAGTAACTACCTCCCTTTTGGAACAGGAAAAGCAAGTGATATATTGATTTTCCTACAACTCACCCGGTGTGTTTGATATCAGAACTGCGTAGGTGTCTGGTGAAGCACCAGCAAAATTCTACCTCTCCCCCCACTCTGCCCCCCCTCCCCCGCCAGATGCAAAGACAGAAAAGCCCATATCTGTAATCAAATTCAGACCAATATTGAAACCCATGACAAAAAGAGGCTGGGTTTTTTTGCAGCCATAATTGAAAACGATCCATTACTGATACCTCATCTAAAGAACTCTGCAAAAAGCATCTGCGGTATGCACTTGGAAGCAACCTCTGCAAAGGCAGCAGTGGAACAGTGAGGGAAATTTGGATTTTGAAACTAGAAAAAGCACTAGGCTGCAGAGATGTGATGAAGAAATCCATAGCTGGTCATTGAGATCCCTACAGCCATGGGCCATGAGTTGCCGAGATGTATAACCCAAGGTTTCACCAACTCCTCAGCTGGTTTCAGTCAATTTTCCTACAGGCCCAGTCTCTATCGTCATCCAAGTCCTTCCCATATGCGAGTATGGGAAATTTATCCTCACAAGAGTGCTGTGAAGTATCTATTCTCTTTGTCTGACAGAAAAGGAAGCAAGGCACACAAACACAGGGCTTGACTCCAGTCAGAGTTGTGGAGGCTGGACAGCCCTGATACCCAAGAATACCAGAGACCTGTCTAGGCTCAAAGGCCATGCTTCTTCCCCTTGACTTTGGAATGGGGCAGTATTGAGTGCCAGGCCCTACATTAGCAGAAAACCTTTTCTCTGTTGAAAAAGGGTACGGCAGGTCAGCTGCTGAGAAGCTGATCTTCATTTTCTGGCCTCCACCACCCACTATAGGTCAGTGTCACAGAAGTTTAACAGGCCTGTCTCACACCCATTTTAGTACCAGCTAGCTCTACCACCAACTGTGCCAGTTACATTGTAATTGTATCTGTATTCAGTGATTATATACACTTATTTTATACATAAAGATATATACTTACAATTAATTTCCATCCCACAGGAAACTGACATTTCAGCATCTGTTTTCATCTCAAATAGGGAGGGGAAAAAAAAAAAAATCAAAATATTTACTTTTCTTGTGGAATGGAATGTTCTGAAAGATTTTGGTTCAAAAAATGTCAAAACGTTTCCTTAGATATTTTCAATCAAAATGAAGCATATCAGCATTCCTGAACATTTGGTTTCTATTTACTGAACCAAATGGAAGGACAGGAGTCACCATGCTATGTCATGAAGGATACAATATGAGCATCCCATATCCCTATTTTCCTTTACATGGAAAAACCTTCATGATTAGACTGCATCCCTTCTTGTGCAGTGTGGTCACACGACTTCAGTGATGGATTGTTGTTAGTTTGACCCGAGGCGAGACCTTAGTGCATCACTTCAAGTGACATGCCACTAGAGACCCTAATCCATAATGCACAAGGCACTGTCATACCCCCAAGTGGACAGGATATCATTTTTTGGTCCAGTTGAACGTTAGTGTGTTGATTTTTCTTAGTAGGAAGTTGAAAAGAACTCTGCAGTATTCACATTTTCCGACGCAGAAACTCTATTTTCCACCAGGGAGGGGGGGATTTCGTGAACAACCATGTCAATGGAAAATTCCCAACCAGTTCTTGCCAGTGGTTTTGCAGAGAAATGGATGTTAATTACCTGTTAATTCTGAAGGGAAAGCCCCCAAGTCCCCTAGGAACATTAGCAAGAGTTCTAATGTAGCAGGCACAGAAGTTAATACAATGAGGCAGAGCTTAGCAAACTCCTGAGGTTTAGCTGGAAAAACAAACACTCATGCTAAAGTGACCCAAGGGCTCTGAGTGGCAATGATGGTTTTAGAGGGACCTGGCTCATTTCTGTGCTCGCTCAGCTCCTTTCAGTACCTAGGCTGACAGACTGAGCGTATTCACTTTCAAGTTGCCTGCTATGAGACCTGTCCCCCATCTAGGCAGTCGGGGAGCCCTGCTATAGAACTGCCAGGCCCACAAAGCAGCTTTGCTTTGCCTGTTGGTCTGCTCATGAGTGCCCCTTCCAAGCATAGACAGAAGGGTAGACGGAGGGAAAAGTTAATTTTTTTTTTTGTGAACACAGGGCATACTGGGGGCCTCTACCAGGGACTGACCAAGCATGTGCCAGCTCTGCAGCCAGGAAGAGGCAAGTCACTGGCCTTTTGGCTGCATCCTAGCGTCAGTACAATCTCAAGTGCCAACTGCCAGCTGCTGTCATATGCTGGTAGGCCTAGCATATCTACTGCTATGAGGAACAGACACTGGAAGGGCTAGTAGCATCTGGCATCTATCATTGCAAGCTCTCTTTCAAGCAAAGTGCAAATAACACCGCTAATGATTCCCCACTGGGACAAGACATCAAGCTGTCCCCAATGGGGGCTGGGGTGGAGAGAGGAAATCTGATAAAGTGGCTAAAATACTTAAGTTTGCTGGTCTCATGAAAACTGCTGAAATGCAAGCTGCCTGAAAAATTTTGATAGGCAATTTAAATAGGTCCTTATATCTCAGGAAGAGAGCACAAAGGAGGCTTGGCATCTACTTTTAAGTCCTTGCAGTCATGGCAGGAATGCAACTACTGCAGCTTTCCTTCCATTGTCCAGCCAGCACAGAGACTCAAGCCCTGCTGCATTAGCGACTCACTGCTCCACAGAACTAAAAGGAGAAGGGATCCATAAGGCAGAAGTGCTCTTCGGTCTCAGCAGGCTGTGTAGTGAAGTGTCTGTGGAGTGGTTTATTACAATCAGAATTCCCTGCTGAGTTCTTTGGAGGATACAGGAGACAGGTCCCAGTAGGACCCAAAGTAAATACAGCAATTCTGGGCAAGCTAAGGCCAGGCTTGAGGAAAGAAAACAGGGCTTCAGTGCATCTACTCTGCCCCTGCTGTTCCACAGACATGCACTTGGCTTGCAGCTAATCACCCAACATGGAGTAGACCTCCTGAGTTTTTTATTTTAATTATTTTGGGGGGTGGGGGGAGGTAGGGAAACCACTTGGCTCAAGGAGTTCTCTTAGATTAGAGATTCACAACCACAGTCCCATGAGATCCTTCCAAGAGCGCAACATAATGTTAGCACTGTTAGATGTACAAACATGATTCATAAGATAAATCCAGAGGTTTCAAATGCAAATTCATAACATTAAAAACCATTCTGACCTGCTGTAGTGTTTCTGAATTCTTTGTAACAGAAGAGTTGCTCTCCTATTTTTCTGTAGCCAAAAAACAAGGAAAAGTTAAAGCTGGTGTTTTCCAAAGGGTGCCTTCAGCCAAACAGGGGGTGCCTCAAGTCAAAAAAAGGTTGATAACTACTGTCTAAGGTAGTTATACAGATGGCCCCAAGCTAGGAATCTCCTCCAACATGTGTCAGTTCAAATCCAGGGCTCTGGTTCAGGCCCATCTCTGCACCCTTGGTGCCAGCAGCCTAATTGTTCTTTAAGGAGCCACCATCTCAGTCTACCTAGGAGCAGGGCAAGAACCACACCTTGGATGCCTCCAAATCTCTTTGAGAGCTAGATTTTGAATGAAGATGACTGACCACTGCTTATGTGAGCACACTCCATGTGCACTAGTAGCACTGAGTGAAATAACAGAGTTATATTAGATTAGGCCCCTCCCAAGCCCTGGGCAAAGGGTAGATGCTGCTCTGACTTGCCTCACTGTGAAGCTTAAGCATCTAGCTTCTCAAACTAGGAAGTTTCCATGAAAGCCAAGATGGCGATTAGGTCATTTTTCTGGGAGGGAGACTATGCAAACCAGAATCCTCCAAACTGAACAGGGAAACTAGAACTGGGTTTCCAAAGTGCTGGAAGTGCTCTAAGCATGATCTAGGCACTACCAGTGCTGCCATCCACCCAACAAATGCAATTCAGTTCAGTGCCTGCCCTCAGAAGAGGGCTCTAGGTTACATTTCCCACATAGAAGGAGGCTCTAAGCAACTCCATGATCAGCATTCAGGCACCCTGAACTACTTTTCAGAGGCACCCATCTCTCCCTACTGATGGGACAGGGAACAGAGGCAGGTACCTCCCTCCTGATGCCAGACACAGACTGAAGCCTAAATTGATGGTTTCTAGAAAGCCCACCTGGGCTTTGCCCTAGATCATTCAGACTCTCACACCGCATGAAACATCAGGTTCCATGGCTGAAATTAACAGCTTCTGCACTGCCAGCATCACTGATGGGTCAGTCCCATTAACAACTATGGTGACTTATTGCAAGGAGGGAAAGGAATAACAATGGAAGGGCTCAGAAAATGCTAAGCTTCCACCTAAGCTAACCCATCCTTCAATACCCCTTGGTCTCACATTTCCTAAGGAGAGATCACAGCTGATGAACAGCTCTGTCCGTCTCCGGCAACTTCTTCCTCACTCCCCATCACTGCCATCCTGCATCTCCTTTTCACACTTCCTCTTCACTTAAACTTCCATAACAGAACCTGTGACTGGGAAGTCCCTTCATTATGGTCTATGCTACAGTAACAACTAGAGACCCCAGTGCAGATTTGGGCCAAGCCATGCTTGGTACTGTACCCCCTGCTTTGATCCGTTTACTGGAAAACCAGGCAAGGCAGAAGGCAAAGGGGTGGGAGTATTATCCCCATGTTACAGCTGGTAAACTGAGACAGATGTTGATGAAGTGACTTGCTCAAGATCATGTAGGAAGTCTGTGGCAGAGTGGGGAACTCCAGCTGGTTCTAGCTCAGCATCCTCAAAACAATGGTCCTCTTGTTCAACTAGCACTTCCAATAGCATGTGGAACCACACCCATACCACCCAAGTCCTCCAACAATAATCCCTAGTTCCCCACACCGATCAGCATGTGTTTGTGCATTTATATTGTAATTTTGAGGTAGAGATTGTTCTTCTCATTAGATATGTTTCCTGGTCCCCAAGTGTTGTGTATACTATAATGCAATGACAGCTTGCAGTTTCTAGGGAACTGACTGATAGATGGACCATGACTGCAGATGGGAGGTGGATTTAAAAACAAATATCCAGACACCCCTAATAAGCCAATCAGCTGAAAAACAGCAGAAATCTATTACTCCTGGATAAAGTTCTTAAACAAGAGAAAAGTGAAACTGAGTAAAGGTTGCAATTGTTAAGGACACACACACAAAAAACAGGGGTATATCATTCACTACTATGGATTTAGAGGGAGAAAGTCAGGCCAGGGCTCTCCATATCTGGTACCATGTAAAGCAGTACAGACCATTCCACGGTTGGGTTGTCAGTGACTAAACTGGCACCCCCACTTGGACTAGTCTGGGTGAAAAGGGTGTGAGGACACCCAGCAGGATTAAAATCAAGACCTGCCAAAAGGTGGATAGACTCTTTGTGAGCCAATGCCAATTCATACCTGGAGAGTTGGGTACTACCAAATCACTTTGCCCAAAGAGTCACCAATGATGCAAAGGTACCCAAACAGTAGCAGCAGCCTCAGGACTGACTTGACTTGAAAAATATATACCCATTTAAACATGTCAACCCCCCCCCCCCCCCCCCCACCACACACAGGAGGGCAAAGGGGTGGCGGACA
>NW_017729034.1:6928509-6931906 GCF_001723915.1 Gavialis gangeticus
AAAATATAACCCCTTTAAAAATTTCCCCCCCCCCCCCCCCCCCATTTAGGAAAGAGCAGGCAGATAGGGGCTATGCAAGGCACAAGCCCACCTGGGCCTGATGCTACAACAACAATCACTGCTAACTGACATCTTAAAACCCATTCACATGATGTCCAAACCTGGGATAACTTGTGCCTGCATGCTATGGTGCTTTACTAAGGAGTCGTGACAGGTGCTCAGTTGGATTTGATCACAGAGCAGTACCTGGGGAGAAGGCAGGTAGAAGGGAGGGAGCAGGACTGGCAAGCTTCCTGTCCTTTCCCAATCGTGTAGATGGCACCACTGTATGATTAACCTTTTGTCCTTTAATCATAAGCTCCCGCATCAAAGGAAGGAACAGAAATCCTGTTCTGAGATCCTACGGTGATAAGTACAGTATATATGCCAGGATTAGATACAGAGAGAATTGCAGAGAGCAGGTGCATGGATTTCTTCTATTGTCTGTTTTGTTTTTTATAAAACATATATAGCTTATGTCTCAAAAACTGACAGAAGAACAGGCTTTTGCACAGAGGCCTGCTATATAGGGGTTTTTCACCAGGTAGAGGACAAACTGGTACAGGAGGCAGACAGGGGGAAAGCCATGGGTCAAGAAGCAACAAGGGGTCATAGATGCTACAAGGAAGGGGAATGGGGGGGGGCATATAAGGAGGGCTTGGTCAATACCCCTCAAGTCCTAAACTAGGGGTCAGCAATGTTTTTAGGCAGTGCCAAAAACACCTGCAACCTTGACTTTTAAGACCTTGGTGTGCCAAGGGAGCAATGAGGGGCCCAATCCTCATGGTGGCAGTGCAGTTCCAGCCCCTTCCCAGCAATCTGCTGAGGCACAGGTGCCAAGCAAAATGCCTTCACATGCCACAATGGCACCCTGTGGCAAGACAGGGCCTAGGGTGCTGTGACCTCCCCTAGCACCTCCTACCTACTGTGCCAGATCAAGTTTTATGCACCCTCGATATCTTGCCCACCATGTCTTTGATGGTAATGTTGAAGGGAGGCTGCCTTGCTAACCCTCCTGGACACGGTGCCTTAAGAGGTCTCCTGGCTCTGCCTAGTTGCTCAGTGCCCCCACCTTATGGGCTTCCACTCTATGCACCCTCCCTGGGGCTTGTCTCTGTGCCCTCGCCCGCACTGGGGCCGTGCGCTGAGCCTCTGGGCTTATCTCCCTCTTCTCCCAACGTGCTTGCCCCCTCTCCGGGGCCTTCTCCCAGTGGGTGATTCTCTCGCCCTCCCTGGGCTTTAGCCCTCCCTGGGGCTCTACTTGCACTCCTGCCTGCACTGGGGCCTGTCTCCCATGCCCACGCCCGCACTGGGGCTCTTATCCTCGTACGCCCACCCTGGGGCCTTGCTCAATAGGGCTCAGGCGGCCTCGGCCTTACCTGGCCCCCAGACCCGCTTTTCAGGTCTTACGCCCCACTGGGGCTTTTCCCACAACTGGGCTCAGGCGGCCTCAGCCTTACCTGGCCCCCGGACCCCTTTTTCTGGGTCCTGTGCCCCACTGGGGCTTCCTGCCTGCGTCCGCACTGGGCTCTTCCCAAAGCTGCCCACACTGGGGCCGGGGTTGGGACACCCCAAAATGCAGCACCCTCTCCAGCGCCAGGAACTCCCCTCGCTACTGGCGAGCTCCCGAGGCCTCCTCCAACCCCTACAGCCTCACCCAGTCCTCTGGTGTTACGCAATAACAGAACAGAAAATACAAAGCCCCTGGCTATAACGTAAATTCCCAGCCAACCTGGCTATCCTCCATACATACCCCTATCAGGGTTTTCTCCACCCAGCATCATCATACCAACATTGCTCAGGCCATCAGCCTTCCCTGCTTGCTCCAGCAGAGCTCCAAGCCTCCTTGGCTTCCAGAGGGGAACTGCTCTTCTGGCCTCAGCCTGGCTGTTTATAAAGACCAGGCCCTGCCCCCTTCCAGTCAGCTGACCAGACTGGTTGCCCCAGCAATCCGCACCTGTGCTGCCCTGGTGACTGGCAGTTGAGCTCCTTTTACTGTATTTCAGTAGCAGGAGCCTTAGTGCCCTGCTACACACCCATGCTGGGGGTTGCCTAATCCTGCCCTATACTTTCCTAGTTTGAGGTAGCATGGGCAAAGCACAAGAGCTGGAAGGAGAAAAGCTACCTTAGTCAGCATCACTGCAGGCAGGTTAATCAGCCCAAGCCCAGCATACAAGAAGGCTAAATTACATCCATTGTGGAGCTAACAAGGCCAGAACTAGCTCAGGTGTCTCTGAAGCATATCCAGCCAGGACCATGGGGTAGGAGCGCAGCAGGGACTATAGAGGGGATACAGCACAAGACTGAAGTGTGTACATGCCCCAAACTAGGTACAGGCACTTAATGAGATGTCTTGCCACACAACCTGTTTTTCCCATCCATGAAGCAAGCGCCCTGCTATGTTAGGGTAGGAAGAATTGTTACGCACATCCCCAACATTATGGTCTCTCATAAGGAACCTGGGGTGAAAGAATTACCTTGCAGTGATGAACATGATGCTGTTGCACTCTGTACAAGCCTCCCTGCTGCCCTTCTGTAGGAGCAGGCCTGAAGGGCACAATATTCCCACTAATAGCCCAGTCTGCACTTACATTTTCCTTGTGCTTAGCAGGGAACAACCAATAGTCAGGGGTCTCCTCAGTCAGAATCCTAAACCCCTGCTATTGAAAGCAAGTACATCCTACCATGCCTTTTATAAGCCAAGGAGACTCCATTTTAGAAACTTTTTTTTTTTTTTTGCTCCCACAATACAGCTCTTAGCAGGAGGCTGTTCCAAAACATCACTGCATATTCCCAGTCTAGATTCATTCAGGACCAATTGATATCATTCATGAATACTGCCTTTTTGCTTAAGCAGTTTGCACTGTCTTGCATTTACCATCCCACCCTTTGTGAGTTCAGAGACAGAAGATAGTGCTCCCCTGGTCTCCTCTCTTGGAAACACTGCTCCCATGGAGAGCCTGAGCCGCTACTGAACCACGTGGTGGCTTCCTACCAAGCAAACAGCTCTGGAATCTTCCTGGAGTTTCAATAAAGGGAGAACACGTGTTAGGTGGGTACCCACTAGGGCTGCGCAAAGCTTCAAGTGGTGATTTGGCCAGATTTGGTGGTCAAATCTCTGAATCGAATCAAGGGATCGATTTAAAGGTCTGAATCTATTCAAAGCTCTCCGAACCATCAGAAAAAGATTTGGAAAGTCCCTGCCAGCCCCCCCACCCCCCAGCTCCCCATGGCTGCCCCTGCTCAGTACTTTAAAAAAAAGGCTTCGCTTCACTGGGTGCTGCTGGGCAAGGGGGGGCAATCCCTGCTGCCCCCCACTGCCCCATGTTGCATGGGGGGCTCTGCATGAGCCCCCCAG
>NW_017729034.1:6932217-6935374 GCF_001723915.1 Gavialis gangeticus
GAATTGCTCCACTGGCAGCAGTGTTGAGTCTGGGGGTTCTCTCAGGGTTTGTTGTTTTTTTTCCTTAAAGGGCTCGAGCTGGCCCAGGTGGGGCACCCATGGGTGGGGCTGGGGAAGCAGGGGGGGGTTGGGGAGAGGCTCATGGAGAGCCCCCCCCATATGCAGTGTGAGGCAATTGCTCCCTGCCCAGCAGCACCTGCTGAGTCAGGGTTTTTTTTTTTTTAAACAAGTGCCAGGAGCTGGGGCAGGTGGGGTGAGGGATAGGCCTGCCTGATTCAGTTTGGCAGCAGCTGAATTTCCAAATTGGGACAGCGATTTGAATCACTGAATTGAATCACTGTCCCCCCAAATCGGCCAAATCTGGATCTGAAGCAAATGCTAGCCACTTCACAGTAGTAGTAGGCCTAGTGCCTACTGGTATACAACAGAAGCAGGACAGCACGTGAAGAGAAGGGTTAGTGCTTTGCAGCAGCTTTGCAGAAAGTATCATTTTTGAGCTGGGTATTTCCACTGTGCAAAGTGGTGCTATGAAATATAACTGCTCCACACCACAGAATAAAAAGCATGAACTGGAGGCTAAGGAAAGAAAGAGAACCTGGTGCCAGTAAAGTCATTCTTAAACAGATCCAGGGATATCAGCATCTTCTCTGGAAGGAAAAAAAAGCATGTGGGGGGGCAGGATGCTAGTTTCCCTAAATTCTCATGTTACCTTCCTATTGGAAACTGGCTACCCATAAACCTTACCCCACCTAAGCTCCCCATAAAAATACAAAGTTTCCCAGAACAAGTTGCTCTGGGGCATTAAGAAGATGGGGAGAAATCAGAAAGTATCCAAGGGAGAAAAAAAAAAAAGGGCCCTTTGAAATAAGAAGCTCAAGTTCAGCTGAGCACAGAAGCTCACAAGGCCCAACTCCAAAGTCCCCAGCCTGCTAGGCACACACACTGTTGTTCTGACCATTAAGTCAGGTTGACGGCATCCCTTGTGACTGCGCCAGTCACATTCAACAACATCTGCCACTGCCTTAATGATGGAGATTGCAGAATTTAATGAGCCTTCCACACACCTGTGAGGCTCTAGAAGGCAGCTGTCAAATCCCCTCACCCAGTCCCAGGCCACATGTATGCTCACACACCCCTTTCCCACCCGACCCAGTCATTCCTTCCAGTTGTGGCACCTGTACTGCTTCAGGTCTCACGGTTTCCCCCATCTGTGCTCTTTACCAGGGACTTAGCGAGAGAGAGCATTCATTGCCCCAGTGCCTTACAAGGAGCCAAGGAGGGGCTATTTCCTTCTATAGCATCTGTTGCTTTCTTGTCATGACTTTGTGCTTGGTTAAACCATCTCCTTTAATAAACATTGCACATGGAAACCTTGGAAGACAGGTCTATTTGTTATAAAGGTGCAGTGAGCATCAGCCTACCAGAAGATTACAACCCTGTTCAATTTTTAGAGGGAGACCACTAACTATGAAATAGAGTTCTTGGGACAAATGGGGGCAGGGAAAGGAGGGAAAAAAAAAGACCACCCCAAAAGACAGACAAGAATACAGGTCATAGGTTAGTAATTAGGGTTCTGAAGAAGGGGAGACTCAGTAGACAATCACATTCTAGGGGCAGCGAGCACTAGCTGTTATCTAAAGGAGCCAGTGGATCAGGAAGACAAGATACTCTACTAGGAAATACCATATTTGCCAGCCCTTTCTCCAGTTATCAGTACCAGGATAACAGACTGTAACATGTCAGGGTCCCAGGGGTAGCCGTGACACCCCAAGGTGGCTCCGTGACTGTGCCCTGCTCCACCCCTAGGGCACCTATCTTTTCTGCCATGCCCTGATGGTAATGTAAGTTAATATAAAGGGAGGCTGTACATGGACCATTGTTAGGCCCCAGTCACACTGGTCCCAGGCCCCTGTAGTCCACTGTGCCCAGGCAGGCATCTAAAGCCTTATAGGCCAATTGCATGGCTCCAAACCAGCCCTTTACCATGCCCCATGCCTCACAGGTGTTACTGGTATATTGTCCCTCTGTTGGGGCCTTGGCCTCTGTCCCTTTAACATAGCTAGACCTTCCAGCCTAGGCCCACTGGATTGTTGTTGTTAGGGGCTGGAAGGGACCTTACAGATAGTTGCATCCAGCCCCTCTGCACTTCGGCAGGAAAGACTGCTGGGGTCAGATGACCGAAGCAAGATGGGCATCAACACACTTTTTGAAGATAGTCAGGGTGGGTGACTGTACCACCTCTGGGAGGAACCTGTACCAAATTTTTGCTACTAGATTTGTGAAGAAGTTTTTTCTTGGGTCTAGTCTGAAGCAATCTTCAGTCAGCTTGTGCCCATTATTTCTAGTCCCCCCATGGAGGGGCCTTGGTGAGCAGATGCTCCCCCAAGCCCTGATGTATGCCCTCAATCTACTTATAGGCTGCCACCAAGTCCCCTCAGTCTTCTCTTCTCCAGGCTGAACAGTCCCAAGTCTTTCAGCCTCTCCTTATATGACTTCCTCTCTAGGCCTTCAGTTATGCACATGGCCCTCCTTTGGAGTCTGTCAAGGACCTGGCTTTGAGGCTCTAGCTTCACTTGTCCCTTCAAGTTACCAAGCGCTTGGCTCCTGTATACTAGGCCCCTGTGTGACTGCACCCTCTGGTGCTGCTCTCCACTCAATAAGTACTCAAGCCTTAAGCCTGCCTCTGGCAGGGCTGAAGGCAGTCAAGAGCCCACATCCAACACTAATGAGGCCTCCACCTTCCCCTATCGCTTCATCCACAAACTACTGGTATTAATGCAACATCAACCCAAGCCCCTGGGCTATAGCACAAATAGCAACATGTAGCAGCCCTCCACCCCTTTAAGAGTATAAGCTTCACTAACCCAGCATCTTAGGCTCCCTTGGGCAAAAGCTCCTTCCCTTGTAGCAACCAGGAAGAGACTGCTCTGCTAACCCCAGCCCTGAGCTTATATGCTCCGCTCCCCCTGCCTGCATTGGGTTATCTGACTGCCTGCAGCTGCTGGCTAATTATCTTATTAGCCTGTTGCCCTAGTGACCTGCAGCTGTGGTACCCTGGCCCCATGCAGAACTCCCTCTTCCAGCTGCTTTCCCTCTTGAAGGAACCCAGAGGGCCCCAGGCTCTCTACAACAGACAGACAGCCACCCCCCCCCCCCC
>NW_017729034.1:6935556-6942020 GCF_001723915.1 Gavialis gangeticus
CCACCCACCCCCCCTAACTGGACAATTATGGAATGCCCAAGCCATCTGAGAAAAAGTTGTTTCCTAATAGTGTCAGATACTACTTGGCTCATACCCTGAAGCATGAAGATTTAGATCCTTTATTGTCTTCCTTCCCTCTAGCTGTGTGGATATTAGAGCTCCTCAACCAGGTCTAATCCTACAAACTGTCAATCAGGACATGAATTTGAGTCCCACTGCTTAATTAGAAGTTGGTGCTGAGGGGGTGGAGAAAAGGAGTGTACTGAGTTTTAAATGCATGCCCCTTCACCTCTACTCTGGGCTCCATCATTTCTATTACTGCTGGAAGGAGTAAATTACTTTGTGTTCCAGGAAAACCAGATTTAGTTCCCTCCTCTGCTGGATAGGCACTTAAACCTACATCTCCCACTCTGCCAAGAGAAAGTCCTCACCATTGGGCTCTAACCTGTTCCAGGCTAGATTTCTCTTCTTGTCCTGTGGAGGCTCATCAATTCAAAGGACCACATAGGCTCAAGCCCAGCTGATCCCACTTCACACAGTGTTTCTAACCATCACAACATGGAAACCCAGCAATTCTCGCTCTGAGATTCCCCTTCGATGAAGCCAGACTTTCATGTCCTTAGCTTCCCATTAATTCCAAGCCCCAGCAAGTGCCCCAAAAGATCCAGACAGAATTATTCAGTTCCAGTTGGAATTCAGCAGTGAGCATGGTGTTCAATCCCAAACACACAACATTTTGGGTTTGGATTAACCCACACCAGCATGTGCAAGAGAGGGTCTATTAACACCCAACCACTTATTAGCCCAGCACTATACTATACCAGTTTTGGTTTTACATACCTCAGCTGGGGCTTCCTCTCAGAAGGATGAGCATTCAGTTGATCATCTTACACAAGAATTTCTCCTGGTCTATAGTTTGTTTTTTTTAATTTTTACATTGACACTCCCCCAAATCCAGACTCAGGTCATTCTCATCACCTCCTTGTCTGCACAAGACAGGCCACAGAAACTCACCCAGTGATTCCTGCTTCAGCTGTATTTCATTTGACGTATGTGTTTCTTTCTAGAAAGTAAGTGTGCCAGCCTCTGATCTGAACGTCTTTCCTTCCTACTGTATCTCTAGAGATGTTCAATTCAGATCAGTCTGTACAGTTCCAGGACAGGGGGTAGCACTCATTATTACAGTGGCACTAGAAGATGTCAGTTATATCTTCCCTTCCTTTATCCTTCTGCCATGGGATTTGGGGTTTTTTTCCAAGCTTCTAACATGTATTGAGCAGAGGCAGAGCTGACCAAAATGGCCTCAAGTCTCTTTTCCTGGAGGTTACAATTGGCTTAGGCCCAACCATGTAGAAGACCAGAAGAGTTATTCCCTCCAATGCATTACTTTGTATTTGCCAAGACTGCATGTCATGTGCCATCCATTCACTTCACTTCTTAAGTCTCTCTAATAGTCTTTACAGGTTTCTGCAGTTTTCTGACTACCCAAAACCATTGTGGGCACCACTAAGCTGGACTCAGCTGTGCTCCCCTGTGGCCTGCCAAAATAGTTTGCTCCAGGTCTCCTATGCTGAGCCAAAGCTTCTAGTGGGATCTTGAGCTGCAGGGGTTTCAGTCTCCTGATGAGAGCTTTGCACTTTCCTCATTATCCAGACTTAAAAGTAAGGCTCTAACCAAGCCAGCAATTCTCTGTTCCCAGTAGCTTTCCCAGAGGTCTGCAACCATTTCAGTACCAGGGCTTCTTCATACCTAGCAGCTCCTCACCACTTCTGACTACGTGACCTGGTAGGTTCTGGTCTCCACAGAGGACTCTGCCCCATTCTGCAGCTTGAACACAGCCTTTCCTCCCACTCAGGGTCCATCTTCTTAACACATGCTGCCATTCCCCATTCCCCTCTACTTCTCTTTCAGGAAGGCTCCATCAGCCAACTCTCTCACAGCAACCCTCCAGGCAGGCACCACTGATAAATGACACAACAATCCCCCAAACAACACAAGACCAGAGGATCAGCTGCCCCTCTCAGAAAGGGATAACCGTCCAGTTTCCTCCTCTCCAGCCTAGTTGAGTATCCCCAACCTATCCTTGCAACTACACTCTTACCGCCCTTTACAGCACCTGCCTGCCTCCTTCCCAGCTGACAGTGATGGCTGACCCAAACCTTGCAATAAGGATCAGCTGTGAAGGAGTAATAGCTTTCCTCACAGACAAGGCTGAGCCCATCTCCACTTAAAGGGACCACCATCCTGCACCAGCAGTATCCATAGATTTTGCTGCTGTGCGGCTCACCCCTTCTCCATGTTATTAACGAACAAACATGTGCTAGTATCTGTGTGCTCTGCGCTTGAGAAATGAGCTCTGGCCTTGCCTATAATTGAAAACTGACCCATCATTCCTATTCCTTGTTTCTTAGCCAGTTTCTGATGTGTGGCAGAACTTGGCCACTCAACCCAAAATTTCTCATTTTCCTCAGTGGTCTCTTTGAGGGAAGGCATGCAGTTGTCAAAGGTTTTCCTTTATCACAGAGGGAATTTCTGCTAAGAACTCTCCCTCTGTGTGACCACTTCTGGCACATAGGATGCCAAATACCTCACAGAAGAGGAAGGAAAGAGTCCTAGCCTGGGGTTACCTGGTTTAAAGCAGGCTCTTTAGGTTTTATTGTGGGCGAGTGGCAGGAAACTGAGTGACAGGAAAGTTTTTTTACACCCTGAGTCCTTCCTCTTCTTAGCAGCACCCTCACCCTCCAAATACGGAGTGCATCATGAGGAAGCCCTTTGTGTTGCCTGCTTTCTCTCTCCCTACATTGTCCAAGCTATTCTTTTACGCATGAAAGTCTAAATATTGTTCCCCCGCTCCCCATCACATACTTCCTTAATAGAGGCCATATTTCAGTTTCAGTTCAACCGACCGGCAAAGCTTATAACTTAAATACTGCTTCACTACTGATTTAAAAGCTTTTTTATTTTTCTTTACAAAGGGAGTCGCGATCATTAGTTTCATTTTGCAAATGGGGAAACTGAGGCACACAGCTAGGACCAGACTTGCCCAAGGACACCAGCATCTGAAACAGGACTGGAATCCAAGCCCTTGGGCCCAGGCCACTGTTGTGCCCTCTCAACTAAACTGCTTTGATGTGCCTAGCAAGATGCACCTGTCATGATGTGTAGCCTAAGGAAAGCCTTCAAAGGCAGGCAAACTGAATGAAGTGAAAGAAAGGAAGTGTGTCTAGGGGCAGATGCATTGCAGACATTAATGCCCAGTATTATTTAATGGCTTCAATTGAAAAGAGGTAGTTAGGCATGTTCGACTCAAGTCAGGCAGAAGGCAGAGTAGATGTGCACCTTATAAACTAACTAAATCAGAGATAAATAAGATAAGCTCTCATAAGCCTGAACTCACTTCATCAAAAGCATTTGAAAAACACCAGGAGAGAGAGGAAATGAAAGAGCAAAGGAAGCAGAGAGACAGAAATCCCTGTCCTTTCCCCACTCCCCGCTATGCCTGTCAGCAAGCTGCACACATCATGAAGAGGAGCTGCCTGGTTGTGGCGGGGGAGGGAGCACCAGGGATCAAGGGGTGGGTGAAGTGAACAGAACAAGGGCAAATCTGAGAGTGGGGACAAGGCATGTCCTGATTTCACAGAGATATCAGCCACCCTCAGTGCCACAGTTCCTGGAAAAAAAAACCTCTATACAGCAAAAATGTCTCTGCTACAGGTGGAGTCACTACTTTGGAAGTGGCTCTCTGGACCATCTTGAAGTCATGGCATCAAGACTGATATTGCGGTTGCCACTTCGAGTGTTATGAGGAACACATAAGAGCATAGCCAACTACATCATGCTGGTGTAGTGCACACATCATCCCAGGGTGGCATGATGGTGTGGAGCAAGTAGCACCACACAACAAACTGTGAGTGTCTACTCCAGAGAAGAAATATTTACTGTTGGACAAAGCCCATCCTCTGCCAGAGGATTACAGGGGAGACAAGGCTCCTCAGCCCCTTTAAAGTCCTCGCCCTTCCTTTCTCTGTCTCACAATTCCCCATCTGTAGATGTTGCTCCCTTCTTTCAACCCTTTCTCTGGCTTGCCCTTTTAGAATATAGGCCTGCGGGACCAGATGCTGTCTCACAATATTAGGATGCACAGTGCTTAGCACCGTTCAACCCTGATCTTTGCCATACCATGTAGGCACTATTGTACTGTGAACGATACATAATCAGAGTCAGTTACAGCTGTGGGGCCCCGCTCCAGAGCCCCATGTCTTCTATCGACACACAGCAGACCTGAGGGAGTCTCTCTTGCCCTCACCTTCTCAGTTGTTCAAAGGCCTGAGAAGCCAATGGGACCTGAATGCAGCACTGGGTAGCAAGAGTTCAGTGTAGCCCCTGGCATATGCCTACATGCACAGCTAGGGATATTAATAATCACTTTTTATATCAGAGTTCAAGGAAATAAAAAACAAAAACCAAGTATTTTGCTGCTTCCTGTTTAATCTAATCTCCTCTGGCAACTGCTGATTTGGGTTTGTAATTTGACCTGCCATATGTCTAGCTCTATTGGTCAATTAAGTGCAGGGGTCAGCTGGGGGAAGCAGGCTGAGTACAAGTAGATGCATCACATGACACCTGAAATATGCAAAGAAGCCTGGTGCACTTGGTCTGAGCATGGCTGAGTGAGCATGAGGACAGCTGCAGCTGCTGTGCAGGTGGGAGGAAACACCTAACTTCAGCTAGTACCAAGATAAGCTGGAGCAGGATGGCTGTCAATTGGCGGTGAACAGCAGATACCTCTGGAGTGTGAGCCGATGGCAGATAATTGGGGAGCTCATTATCACAAATAAAGAATCAAGGAAGGGAATAGTGTCTTTCGCTCTGCATTGGCTGTGGATTGAAACATATCTCGAAAGGTTAGAAACAGGAACAGGAAAGAAAATGAGAATCAGCTTTGAAAATGTGAGTTAATACATCTGGGGAAAAATAAACGGAAACCAGGACATTGAGAGAGAGAGAGAGAGAGAGAGAGATTTGGAAAGCAGTAATGGTCAAAAAAGGCCTGTGGGAGATAGTGGACAGCAAATTAGTTACGGTTTTGCAATGCTGCATGGCAGCAAAAATAAAAAGTTAATGTAATGTTGTGCTTCATCTGTAGAGAAATCATGTCACAAAACAGGGAGGCGTTTGCCCCTCTCTCTAGAGCCGCCAAGGCTACATCTGGAATATTGCCTTCAATTCCGGGCAACATGCGTTTACAAAAAGCTGTTGATGAGCAGGGGGAATTCAGAGAAGAGCCGCTAAAAATGATTAAGGGGCTGGAAACACTGACATATGAGGAGAGATTAAAAGAATTAAATATGTATTGCTTGGCGAAGAGACAACAGAGAGAGGTAAGATTAACCACAGACACGTATGCAAACACCAAGGAGACAGAGGCATTTTCTACAGGAGTATAACTAAAAGTAACAGAGCAAAAGTAAATACGGTCTTGGTGTCAAGAGGAGGTGGGCAATCTGTAGGGTGGAATAATCCTCCCAAGGAAAGTGTCAAGCCCCATCATGTGAAACAGCAGTACATGGTACTACCATGGTTACAACAGGTTGTAACTAGGGATAAGATCCAGAGTGGACCACTCGGATGTAGTTGGACTTTATGCACAAGAGTGATCCAATATCAACCCTACTTCAGATGTCGCAAAGCCCCCTAGGAGCCTCAATTCAGGCCATGTGCATGTTTACCCTTAAAGGATCCCTTAAAGGCTTCTGACTGTGCCCAAAAGCATTCCACTCTGAACAGCTAGCCACCCAGCTCTCGCCTCAGTTCCTCTGTGACCCATAATGGAGCTAGGGAGGGGTCTGAATTCAGCCTAAGCCGCCAGAGGTGCCTGAGCCACACGGCATGCTCAGAATATGGCTACACTTCCACTAAGAGCTGAGTTCAGTACAGTGTGCAGCAACCACAGCAACTCAAAGAACAGGGCTTGAAAAGGGGCACCCACCTTTTGGACCCAGGCTAGTGGTCAGAACAGTCTGCCAGGAAGATCTGGTTTTGGGTCCTCCTCAGTCTGAGGGAGTTGGAACCATATCACCTACCTCCCAGGACAGCGTTTTAGTCACTAGACCAGCATTTCTCAACCTGTGGGTCGTGACCCAGAAGTGGGTCGCAAGACTATATAAAAGGGTTGCAAACAAACTTTAACAATGGATCCACAAACTTTAGAAATGAATTCTCCTTTAAAGGAGAAAAATGCAGGAAACTGGATTTTCTCTTGCAGGCTGGCAGAGCTCCAGCCTGTGAGAGGCTGCTTGGGGCCCCCCTTGCCCCATACACCCACCCCCTGCTCCACACACTTGGGGGGGTGCAGCCTGGAGGCAGGGGGCAGCAGGTCGGGAGTGAGGGGCACTGGGTCGGGACTGCCCACTGATGTTTACAAATGGGTCCTGGTACAAAAAAGGTTGAGAACCACTGGGCTA
>NW_017729034.1:6943762-6944864 GCF_001723915.1 Gavialis gangeticus
CAAATGGGTCCTGGTACAAAAAAGGTTGAGAACCACTGGGCTATACTGTACAACTGTCTGGGTGGGGCACCCTTCTCCCATTCTCCCACAGTTGGGCCAGTAGACAGCCACAAAGACTAGACCCATGGGGTTGGAAGGAGAGTGAGCAATCAGAGCCTGACTCTACAGCCTGGTGGTCTGGGTACTCAGTCAAAAGAGGAGACTCCAGTATCCCAGTCCCTTTTCCCTGGCATTTTATGTGTATTTTATATCAGACCATCATTGGTTTAAAAACCAAGAGCAGCCCTGGCAGCAAAGCTAAAACCACTTCCCCTAGTCTGTTAGGCCTCTAGTATCAGAGAAGGACAAGAAAGTTGACAGAGACAGCTAATGTGGGCCCCTATACTACAAGACAGGGTTTGAATTTAGAAACCCCATGGGGCCTTGCATGCTCTATCAGGTAGCTCCCTAGTCAGGGCCTGGACGTCTTGGATCTGTTTCTGGAAGCACCAAACTCCTCAAGCACCCAGATATCTCATTTTGATCACCCACCTGAGGCAAATGGAAGTATTTACCAAGCCACTGTGGACCTGGCCTTAAGTGATGGCTTTCTACCCAGTCCCTCAACTGATTTGATTAAGTAAGAGGGAACATGCAGGACTCAGTGAAGACGGGCCAACTTAGAATGCAGAGAGCGCTGGCTGCCTCAGCTGAGGTTGGGGCTCCTGCTTGCTATGCAAGGACCAGCATATACAGAAAGTGACTCTGTGATGCATACAGATCCATCCCTGATTCTCCTCCGCTAGGTTGTACCCAAAAGTCTCTTCCATGTGGGGACAAAATATCACATTCAGTGCTGACCTTTCTCCCTAGAATAAATCCTCTACTGAAGCAGGAAGAATGGGAGCCCTTCCCTTGCTGTGGTGCTCACCCTGTGTACCAATTCCCCATCCTTTGCTGTTAAGCGTGTTGTGGCAGACCAGCGTTGGGGAGCTATATGAACAGGGCGCATTTAGAAATGCCAAGGAACACACTGTTGGCATTGCAGCAGCAAGCTCTTCAAAATTGGTCATGTCACTTTAAATACATATGTAAATACATAAACATCCTGACAACCCACTAT
>NW_017729034.1:6944875-6946719 GCF_001723915.1 Gavialis gangeticus
AGTCATCAGACCTGGGTAATGGAGGTAGTAGAAGAAAAAGCCAGCAGGGAGAGACAGGCAGGAAATAGAATGGAAGGATGCAATAACAGAGAACTCAAGAAACTGGGGGTCAGGATCCCTTGGAAGGTAAGTGTGAGGGGAAAAGGAGTTCAGGAGTGCTGGCTGTACTTGAAGAAGGCCCTCTTAGAAGCACAGAAGCAAGCTAGTCCAATGCAATGGAAGAATGGGAAGCACAACAGAAGACCAGCTTGGCTAGGCAGCATTGTCTTCAATGAATTGAAACTAAAAAAGGACTCCTATAAAAAGTGGAAATTTGTTCATAGTACTGTGATCTACCAAGACTCCCAAATCCTTTTCCATAGTGCTGCCATCCAGCTAAGTGTCACCCATTTTGTATTTGTGTTTTTGATTATTCCTCCCAAGGTGTAGCACCTTGCATTTATCCACACTGAACTTCATCCTGTTAGTTGTAGCCCAACTTTCCAACCTGTCAAGATCCTTCTGTGTTGTGCTTGCATCCTCCAATGCGTTCATAGTCCCTCCCAGTTTCATGTTGTCTGCAAACTTATGCAGTATTCAAATTATTAATAAACATGCTGAACAGGCCTGGGCCTAGAACAGACCCTTATAGGCCTCCACTTGAAACCTCCTGCCGTTCTGACATGGACCCTTTGCTTATGGCTATTAAGCCAGTTATCTATCCACCTTGTAGTAGTTTTACCTAGCTCACATTTTTCCAATTCGTTTATGGTTGTATGGGACCTTGTCAAAAGCCATTATATCCATAGCATTCCCTTCCCTAGTTATATTGTCAAAGAAAGAGATCAAATTTGTTTGACAGAATTTGTTTTTAATAAATCCGTACTGGCTGCTTCTGATCAAACTTTTCCTCCTCCAAATGCTTGCAGATGGCCTTCCTTAGGATATACTCCAGTAACTTCCTAGGTATTGAGGTGAGGCTAACCAATTTGTAGTTCTCCAGGTCCTCCTTTTTGCCTTTTTTAAAGAGGGGCACTACATTGGCCCTTTTCCAGTCCTCTGGTACCTGGCATGTCTCCTACAACTTCATGAAAATCATTGGCAAGGGCTCCAAGATCTCCTCTGCCAGTTCCTTAAGTACTCTAGGATGAAGTTCATCTGGCTCTGCTGAACTGAATTCACTCAAACCCAACAAAAACTCTAACCATCCCTTTTGTTATCTCCCCCCTCAGCCTGCACCCTTAATCCTTATGAGGTGTTTGGCTGCAGCTTAATTGAGGCAAAATGCTGTTGGGTAAATCTGCTTCCTTTGCATCTTCAGTTAGGAGTTTCCCCTGGCTCATTAAAAGAGAACCTACAGCTTCCTTGGTCTTTCTTTTCTGGCCAACATACTTACAGAACCTCTTCTTGTTGTCCTAACCTCCTTTGCAGATGCAGCTTGTTCTTTATTTTTGCCTTCCTGATTTCATAGATTTCATAGACATTAGGGCTGGAAGGGACCTTGGAAGATCATTGAGTCCAGCCCCCCTGCTTAAAGGGCAGGAAGTCAGCTGGGGTCATAGGATCCCAGCAAGATAAGCATCCAATTTGCTCCTGAAGGTATTCAACGTAGGTGCTTGAGCCACCTCCGGTGGCAGACTGTTCCAGACCTTGGGGGCTCAGACAGTAAAGAAATTCTTCCTTATGTCCAGCCTGAAATGGTCTCGCAGTAGTTTATGACCGTTTGACCTCATCATCCCTTGGGGTGCTCTGGTGAACAAACGTTCCCCCAGATCCTGATGACCACCCCTGATAAACTTATAGGTGGCCATCAGGTCACCCCTGAGCCTGCGCTTTTCCAGGCTAAAGAGCCCCATGGCTCTCAG
>NW_017729034.1:6947353-6952612 GCF_001723915.1 Gavialis gangeticus
CGTGGTGGACCCAAGGCCACAATTGGTCAGTTTTTCCAAGAGGTGATCATGGGATACCAGGTCAAAGGCTTTTTTGAAGTCAAGATATATGACATCAATCTCTTCTCCCTTGTCCAGGTGATAGGTCACCTGGTCATAGAAGGAAATGAGATTGGTCAAGCAAGACTTACCTGCAACAAACCTGTGCTGGCTATCCCTCAGGATGTTGGTGTCAGCCAGTCCATTAAGGATGGCCTCTTTGATAAATTTTTCTAAGATCTTCCCCAGGATTTAGTCCCTGAAGGCTCTTGCTATTTCCTGGTACACTTCTTTGGTAACCTGCTCATTCTTCCATTGTCTGTAACGCTTTCCTTTTGCATTTAAGGAATTTTAGAAGCTCCTTGTGCAGCCACATTGTTCTCTTGCCATTCCTGTGCTTTCTTTTTGTCAGGACAGTTTCTTGTTGGGCTTCCAATATTGTGCCCCTTAGACGCTCCCAGCCCTACTGGATGCCTTTATCCTTCAGTCTATCCTCCCATGACACCATGCTTATTAGCTACTTGTTCTAATTTTGCTGACCACATGGTTTCCCTGTCTCAGGATTTGAAGATCTATTGTATTGTGATTGCTTTCTCCCAAGTTACCCATCACCTTCACATCCTCCACCAGTTCTTCCCTGTTGGTCAGAACAATATCCAAGATAGATGATTCCCTAGTTGTATCCTCCACCTGCTGGAACAGAAAGTTCTCCTCCACACAAGTTAGGAACCAGTTTGACAGTTTATGTTTGGCCACACTGTTCTTCCAGCAGATGTCTGGAAAACTGAAGTCTCCCATCAGTACCATTCTATAACTTTTTGATAGATTTGTCACCTGCTTGAAGAGTGCCTCATCCACCTCTTCTTCTTGATTTGGTGGCCCATAATAAATCCCCATCATTATATGTGTGCTGCATCTTTCACCTTGTATTTTCACCCAAATGCATTCTGCTCTGCTGTTTTCTTCTTCCTGAACCAGGGAACACATGTATGTGTTTTTGCCATACAAGGCAACACAACCACATTTTCTTCCAACCTGGTCCTTCCAAAACATAGTTTAACCTTCAATGTTGACATTACAGTCATAAGAGCTGTCCCGCCAGGTCTCTGTGATGCTAATCTGATGACAGCTATTTTTGCAGGCTGCAGCTTCCATCTTACCTTGTTTAATTTCCTATATTTATATGTGTATACATGCATTAGGCATATTTTGCATTTTGATCCTCTCACTTCCCTTTTTCACTACTAGTTGCAGTCCTGTAGCTCTCTGGCCCTTTCCCAGAGTTAAGTTGTTTCTTTAAGTCCCTTCCCTTCTGGACTGTATGCTCTGTTGCTAAAGGGCTTTGATCACCATACCCCATAGAACCTAGTTTAAAGCCCTTCTTGGCAAGGTTGGCAAGATGGTGCCGGAAGAATCTCTTCCACATTTTCATCAGATGGATCCCATCTCTTGACAGCAGTCCTCCTCCCTAGAATATCCACCCATTGTTGAAGAAGATGAAGATTTCACGTCAACACCGCAGTCTCAGCCACACTTTCACTTCTGAGATGCAATGTTTTCTGCCTGGACCCTTGTCTTACAAGGGAAGAATCAATGAGAATACCACATGTGCTCCAGGTTCCTTTACCTTGCTGACACGAGTCTTATAGTCGCTTCTGATCTGCTCAGTGTCATTCCTGGCAATATTGTTGGTGCCTGCTGTAAGGTGGATATGTTTGGATCATAGTACTCAATGGGTAGCCTTCAATGGCTAGTTGCAGGAAGAATCAAGTGGGGCTCCCCAGGGGTCTGTCCTGGGTTTGGTATTAATTAATGAAGATATTAAACATTTGGATGATGAGATTAAGTACATGCTTAGCATATCTGTAGATGACAATAAAATGGGTGGATCTGCTGATACTCCATAAGGAAGGGTTAGGATCAAGAATAATCTAGATAGACAGGAAAAATGATCCACAGTCAATAAGATGAGATTCAACAAGGACAAGTGAAAAGTCCTGCATTTTGGATGTAATAACTACATGCACAAATACAGACTGGGCAATGGCTAGCTAAGCTGCAGTACTGCTGAGAAGACCATAAACTGAATACAAGCCAACAGCCAACAGCGTGCTTTTGTTGCAAAAAAAGCCAAAAGCACATTGTTTTGTATTAACAGGAGTGACACCTGCAAATCGAGGGAAGTGATTCGTCCACTCTCTTCAGCACTTGTAAGGCCTCACTTGGAGTACTGTGTCCAGCTCTGGACCCCACATCACAAGAACGATGTGGAAAGTTTGGAAAGAATCCAGCAAAGAGCAGCAAAAATGATTAGGAGCCTGAGGAAAGCCTGAAGTAACTAGGGTTATTTAGTCTGCAGAAGAAAAGACTGAGGGGGATTTGATAACAGTCTTCAAATACCTTAAGGGCAATTGCAAAGAGGATGGAGATAGGCTTTTCTTTGTGGCAACAGGGGACAGAACTAGGAGCAATGGCCTCAAGCTTCAACAGGGGAAATCTAATTGAAGATTAGGAGCAATTTTCTGATTATGTATTGGAACAGTTCTGTGGGTTTTGTTCAAGTATTGCAACAGGCTACCTAAAGGTACTGTGGAATCTCTATCTTTGGGAATTTTCCAAAGCAGTTTAGACAGACACTTGGCTGGGATGGGTTTAATCATTGATGATCCTGCCTTGAGTAGAAGGCTGGACAAAGATTAATTTGTGAGGTCCCTTTCAGTCCTACTTACCCATGATCCTATGCTCTTATGGGCACTTGGCCAGTCTATTAGGATCAGTCTAGTTTACCCATAACCTTCCAGTACATCATATTTACTGGAAAGTACACACAAGCCTGTGACAGAGAGAGTATTGTGATACAGAAAGGAAACTTACAATACCCAAGGGTGAACCCTGAGCCCAAACACCCTCTGAATTTGAGGCTATTCAGATCCAAAGATAAATTCACCAAGGTGTTAAAACCTGCCTATAGTCAGGGTTGCCCCATGACTCAGGGTACCCCGTAGTTGCAGGTTTGGCAACCTCATCTGAAGCAGTACTGCAGCAGATGGAAATGTGACATCTGGGAAACTGCATTATAGTCCAGTAGATGGTAGGAGGTCAATACAACTAAAGTTTGTCTGAGGTACCTTCTCCCAGAACAGCAGTCCTGTTACAAAAGAGTCTCTCAATAGAACAAAATATGATATGTTTTAACATCACTGAAGCCTGACCAGGAAACAGCAGAACACAGCCCACACTTGTTGGCTTTCTCTGAATACACAGTGTCTTGGGTTTGCATGTGGACAACGGGGAGGAGGAAATGCATAACAAGCTGGTACCATGTAATAAATTGGACAAGCCAAAGTATGAAGCAGGAAAATCAGGAAGAAAAGATTATTCCGACATCCTGTGCATTTATAGACTTCCTCATCTTCTTAATGGTTACTAATCATGCCTGGGAGACAACAAGCTACTTTACTACCCCACCTCCTCTCTACCACCATCACCATCCTGGGTCACACTGTGGGTGAGTAAATGTCACCAAGACGGTGGCCAAGAGAGGCAGGGCAGGGAGAACCTACAGAGAATGCATGAAAGGGAGCACAGAGACCTTGGCTTTCAAGCAGGGAAGGAGGGATGCGAGTAGGGAGAAAGGTCTATGTTCTTCCTAATCATTTCCGCCACAGGAAGTGATGAGAATGCGACATACACCAGTGTATTGCAGCCATTAGAAATGAACCATTGGTGAGTAACAAACTGTAAATTAGAGGGCTTGAGTGAGAGAGAAAAAAAAAAAATCAAAGTGGGGGATGAGGTCGTGTTTTATTTCACTTGTAGCACTTTTCAAATTCAGCCCTAACCAAACCTGATTAAAGTAAATCCCTTTTTTACGGCCTGTGGAGTCTATAAGATTATGGCGTTAATGGAAGTGCGATTCGATCTGTCAGTAATGGTGCATGTCGGGGCCCAGGCGCCTCAGACAAGTCCATTTTTTAAGACGTATTTATTGTTTTTTTCCCCCCTCTCCCTTCTGTTCTCTGCATTGCGGGGCTTAATTGAACAGTTTAAAGTGATTCTTCTTCAAGGCCCATTAATTGATTTTATTTGTGTATTCTCCAGAGGTCATGGGGGGGAAAAATATAATAAAACATCAACTCCAGGTTAGTTCCCACCCACCCCTCAAACATCCACACATGTAACACACCCGTTCTCTTTATCATTTCAGATTCCCTCCTTCCCTTTTTGCTCTTGTCCCTCTCTCAAATGCTTTCAGACTTTTTTCTCTCATTCTCCTTTTCTCTATGTTCTTTCTCCCCTGCTTTTTAATCTACTACAATGTGCTTTCTATTTTTGAAACGCAAATTAATTTGTCCCTCTCTCTTCCTGAACTACCATAAGAGTCCAAAGACATCTTTGCATTTGATGGCTCCCAGGTATCCATTGGGCTTCTGCTGCATGGTACCCCAAGGTGGACAGAAGGGCCTGTAATAGGCAATGCATGCCATGGCAACCTGTGACCCTGGGAGCCATTAGTTGGGATCTCTGCCTCTGCAGACAAGGAGAGATTCCCTTTGGTTTCTTGAAATCTGTTTTCAAAGCATCCTAGCACCCTCCTCCTTCACCAGGCTAGCACCAGGGGGCATGCAAGCATCAGACTAACAGCAAAAAGCATCTCTGGTTCCCCAAGGGGGCAACACTTCCTTTCCAGTAGCTCTGCTGTTAGATGAGAGGGAACGGGTTGCTTGGAGTGTAGCTCAGAATGGTTTGCTTTGCTTCACACAGTGAAATAGTATTTGTTTTCTTTACATCCCACCCCCCCCACCATTATCCTATGCCAATCCTAGAGAGCCTTTTTCTGGTTCACACTTGCTCTTCCCTCTATGTGCTGTTCTTCCATAGACATACATTTCTTTAACAGGCATATCACTAGGATGTTTCCCTCCTCCAGTGTTGCCAGGTGTACCATAATTATTGTATTTGTATGATAATTTCAACCCTTGTATGATGTATGATCAATAATAGTAAAAATATTCAAAATGTACAATAATTTTTGAGGCAGCTAATTGATCAAGCATATGCAAGACCCAAGTCACTCTCAGAGAGTCTTAACTGACTTTTGGGTTTGCTATCAGCACTTTCTTATGACTGGTTGCCTCAAAATAAAGAAATGCTTCAACTTTGATAACACAGTTAGACCAACCTGGTGGCCTTTTACGACCAGGTCACTAAATCATTGGATGCAGGGGTGGCAGTGGATAT
>NW_017729034.1:6957612-6962057 GCF_001723915.1 Gavialis gangeticus
AGGCGCTACTTCACGGTCAGGGCGGCTAGAGTCTGGAACCAGCTTCCAAGTGAGGTGGTGCAGGCTCCCACCCTGGGGGTTTTTAAGAGGAGGTTGGATGACCACCTTACTGGGGTCATTTGACCCCAGTGCTCTTCCTGCCATGGCAGGGGGTCGGACTAGATGATCTGCTCAGGTCCCTTCCGACCCTAGTAACTATGAAACAGTTCTCATTCTCTCGCTGGTGACTTATAGTGAGCAATATAAAGTAAACAAGAAGATGGCTTATGTGCATACTTATTTGCATAATTTTCCAGTGTAAAATAGTTTTTTTTGCAAATACGGTAATTTTGAGTTTCCAATACGATAATTTCCTATTGAAGACCATGCAACGCTGCCCCCTTCCCATTCACCCTCCTTACATTCTTTCCCCCCATGCCTCTGAGCTTGCCCCAAACTCACACTATTTTTCCTCCTGCTCTCTGACTAAGGCTGGAGGAGCATTTACTACCCCAAGGAGGAGGACTTCTGAGGGGAGGCCAGCCTTGCTATCACAGTGAGAGAATCCTATTCTGTCACTTTGGTATTGCTTAATAGACTGGGCATGACCAAACTCAACACATTTGCTCATCTGGAGCTGGTGAACTTGCTGTCCTGAATGCCCTTGGCTGTGAAAAAAAAACAACCAAACCCTTGTGAAGCTGAAGGAAAAGTTTAAGACGACTGAAAGACATTACCCCAGAAAGCAACCTGCACTTACCGCTTTCATCTCTAAGCAGCATAAGTGGTAAGGCCTTCATCTTTATGTCCCCCTAGGACAACTTTGGCTTCAAAGAGAAAAAAAGTAAACCCTGTGGAGTCACCAACAACTTCCTGCAGCTTGCCAAGTTTTCCATGGAAGTCTTACAAATCCCGGAGCTAAGCGTGCCTGGTCTGTACTTGCCGCTCACGTTCTGACCAAAGCAAAGACCCCAGGCACCCAGCCCCACACTGAGTCATGAAATCGTCCCCTTGGATGCATGCACGTTTGTTCTGTCCAGGACAGGGATTGTCCTACTTCCAGGAGAGATTACTGTGCAGCATATATGCCTGTCTGATTGCTTCTAAGAAATATACCACACTCTGTCATTTTCTTCCCCAGTTCACATAATCTCCTCACTTTAATATTATCAGGGCATTTAGGACTGTCATCTCACCATTTCTAAATTATTTCTAAACTCTCTGCCTTCCTCATCCCTCCCCTACAATATCCATGGGGCTGTTATGCCTCTTCTGGCTTCCTGTACTGTAATACACTACTTATATAGCAAATGGTGCTACACCAGTTTAATATAAGATTGTTCCATGAACAGCGAATTGGTAAGCCTGTACGTGGGCTATGTTTTTGGGACCCATAGTTAAATGACATGTGTAAGTGGTAAGTTCAATACACTCTGATTTGTGGATTATTCAAGTGTTCAAACAAACATAAGGCAATGAGGAAAATGTCAGTGGACTCTGAATGTTTAGCAAAAAAAATCATTTCTTAGAAAACTCAAGCAAGAAACATGTCAGTCACTGGTCATGATTTTCCTACTTAAAATGCTTCAGAACCTCGTCATGGAGCAGCAAAGAAATCATTACGTGACTTAGGTGACCAAGCACACAGCACAAATAAAGAGCAGCAAATAGCAGGAGGGAACAATTCGTGACTAACATAGGGTGAAAAAATTACTCATTCCAACTACTGGTGCACACGTACAAATAATGAAGGCATTAAAGAAATATCAGGATTGGCCTGGGGAGTGGGAGGGGAGGGAAGGAGACAGGGTAGGAGGAAAGAAAAAAAAAACTCCAAAGAAGGCTAGTAACATAAACAAATATACACTGTGAAGAAAAGTTTGGCCAGCCCTAGTACCCATACCTGCCATTATCTTGTGGGTCCTGTGTAACAAACAGCTGAATTCTCTGGTTGACAGTCTGCGGTGTCCTATGCTTCATCCTTTGTCCTCCTCAAGGAGATTGACGTCATAGCTCTAAGCACTGAATAACAACCCCCTCACCTCTCAGCTACCGTTTTGGTCTGGCAAACAAGTCCAACCAACATTTCCTCTACAGGCGCACACACAAATCTACCGGTCCATTCCTCCCACGTCTCCATGTCAAAGCAGAATGCCCTACAAGCCTATTACCCTCTGAATGCAAAGGACATAACTCCTCCTCAAGAGCTTTCATCCTAATCCACCTTGGTTTCTCTTGCTGGATATTACCCTTCATGCTTCTGCTATAATTTTATTTCAACAGTACTTGGACTTGCCTAGGCTACCATTGCAAAAGGATCTCTTTCTCCTAATTACTTTCCCTCCTCCATCTACAACAAAACTCACTACCCTCCTCCCTTACCTAATACAAAGGAATCCATCTGTTGAGCATGCACACAGCCTCAAATTAACCTTGTTGGGTAGTTAGGGAGGATACCATAGTTTTGGTATCATGGACTCATTTTGCTGTTGCAAGCATAAAAGAACAGTCTAGCTAGCACTAAAATCAATAGTGCACTGTATTAATGAGAGCAAAGTGAGCAGAGTTCCTCCATGCATTCCCTGTGTAGGTCTCCAAGGTGTATCAGTAGGGGGTGCAGGGCAATGAGTCTGGAGGATCTCTGCAATTCTAGCTCAGGCTTTAAGAATGGCTGCTGCTAGAGCAAGCCAACTGGCTCTGTTGCACATGCAAGGGAAGGCAAAGAAAGGGAAGATTTGCAGGACAAGATCAAAATAAGTTGCCAAACAGGGTACCAGGGCCTGTCATAGCCCAGGAGCAAGTGGAAGTCAGATGGATTCTATTTGCATTGCATAATTGGCACAGCCTGTCACAACACTGCAGGAGCCAGCTGCTGCTTTTTGCTGAGAGCTAATTCCACCTGATTTATTTAATATTATAATGAATTTAATCCTCCCTCTTCAGCCAGCAACCAGAGAACAGGAGCCACAGATATATCTGCATGGGCAGGTGGCAAGGGATCCTCAGATTGCACCAGCTGATTGTAAAGCACAGAAATCTGCCCTATGGGAATGAGATGGTAGCACTGTAGTAGGAACATGCTTGTGCTGAGGATGCCTCTGAGATTGGACTGAGGATGGTCAATGAAAACGAGTAAAATGTGGCTTGCAGCTTCTGGAGATTGCAAGCTCACCAATGCCAGAGTTTGGGCAAGGGTGGAAGAGATAAACTGAGTGCTGGGAATTTGCCCTCAAATGAGCTTTGTGGAAAGAGCTGATGTGAGTTGAAGACACTTGGAGAAGTGATGGGGGTGGAAACACAGAGGATGATGGGCATCAATAATAAAGTGGAATCAACCTGTCAGCATTATGGAAAGATGGAGTTTAGAAACAGCTGCCTATGCAACATAAGACGTGACATTGAGGAGATGGATATACACTGCACTCATGGATACAAGCCATGCAGCAGCTAAGCCAGAGGCAAGCAGTGCCGAGGAAGCAAAGAGCACAGGAGAGTCACTTCCAGTGGCAAGGGACAGTGATTTAGCTTGGATCCAAGAAATCCCCTACCTATTAAGCTTATGTGTGAGCAGGTACAGTCAGCAAAGCATCGGCTGTGGGATCCAAAGGCTGCTTTATGAGGCAAAGGAATACCACAGCCTGCAGGCTTTGTGAGGAGAAATTATTATTATTATTATTATTTAGGGTTTATTTGGCGAATATAATCTAGAGACAGGAAAAAAAAAAGATGATGCTCCAGCAAAGGAGAACAGGAGAAACTAAACACACTGAAAAGGAGACTCAGAGACAGGCTGAAATGGAAAACATGCCATGTCTCTCTATCAGATCAGTCAAGCTAGAGTAGTGCATTCTCTGCGTACTCCCTTGATTTGTTTGTAATCATGGGCATCAGGGATTGAGGGCACAGGATGTTGCTGGGTACACCCTGGGAAGGAAGTGATTAGAGCAGGGGCGGGCAATTATTTTGACTGGAGGGCCACTTAATGAGTTTTGGTGAGCTGTCAAGGGCTGCAAGAGTAGCCTCAGCCCTTGACAGGTGCCCCTCACCCTGGTTGCCATTTTGGGGCTGGCCATACCAGCCCTAACTCCTGCCTTTGTCACTGGAAGTCCCTCCCCTTACCCTGGAAATACTACTTTTGGAAGGGAGGGTTTTGCCATCTTGAAACCAAAAAAATCATACACTTAAAAAAAAATCAAATATATACTATAACATTTTAATTTTATTAAAAAAAAATTTTAAACAAACATATTTTTGTCCTGATTTGTGTGTGTTTGTCATGTATCTAGAGGCGACTGCATAATAGCTCAAAATACAATCTTACTCTTGGGGGGGGCAAGGGGGTGTATGTGGGGGGAGGTTGGGGAGTGTGTGTGTGAGTGTGTGTGGTGAGATTGGGGGGTTGGGGTGTAGGGATGGTGGCAGATGATAGAACAAGGAGCAACAGTCTCAAGTTGCAGCAAGGGAAG
>NW_017729034.1:6962085-6974358 GCF_001723915.1 Gavialis gangeticus
GTGGTGTATGTGGTTGAGGTGGGGGGTTGTGGGAGTGTGTGGGGGGGCCTTGGGAGGGTGTGGGTGTGTTTGGGGGTACAGTGGGGGGAGGGAGGGTGTTGGGGGTGGTCCTTGGAGTCCTTGGAGTGTGCAAGGCCCTGGAGCTACATGTGCTGGCAGTGAATGGGGACAGCCCCACCTGGCCCCATAGCATGCAGCAACCCATGCTCCCACCCCCAGGCCCTGGCCACAGGTGGTGGCAGTGTGCCAGCCCCATCCAGCCCAACAGCACTCCCACCTGAGTCCCTGGCTGTATGTGGTGGCAATGTGCAGGGCCAGCCCCACCAGCACCATAATATGCAGCTCCCATGCTCCCACCCAAATCCCTGGCTGCATATGGCAACAGGTGTGGAGCCAACCTGACCCAGCCCCATAGTACAGAGGTCCTGTGCTCATGCTGCCTGTGGGGCAAGCCCAGCCCAGCTCCATAACATGTAGCTCCCCACACTCCTGGTCTCTTTTCACCCAGCAGGAGTCTCTGGTGCCAACCCAGGGAGGCACATATCTGCATTTCTAGGCTTGCAGGTAGGGAGGCTGAGAACAGCTGCAGGGCATCCAGGCAAAAGTCATTGCCAGGGAGAGGCTTCTTGTCTCTAGCATCCCATGGCTCAGGGCTGGGGTGGGTCAAACCAGGCTGGGGTGGGGGTCATTGCTTAGCAACCAGAGCTGCACCTCCTGCATGGAGGCCCCAGCTTTCAGACAGACAGTGAGGCCAGGGCTTACAGCAGGTTTATGGAGGGGCCCTGCAGGATGAATGGAATTGCTTGGTGGGCTGGATCTGGCCTGCGGGCTGTATTTTGTCTGCCCCTGGATTAGAAAGAGCTTGAGAGTCTTTGGGCACTTGAAGGGGGAAAAAAAGGTAGAAAAGATGAGGCAGGAATTTAGAGTTCCTTGCGACTGCCTAAAGTATAGGTCCCAAGAGATGAAGGCGAGGAAGAGAAACTGGAAAAGACGTGTGAAGATAGAGAAGAATGTTCTTAGAGATGGCGTGTGTTCGAACTGTGGCTGCCTAGCATGGGGAAAAATGTCATCAGCTCCCCACCCTCCAACAGGATTATCCTTACCAAAGTGGGTATTTGGCCAAACCACCTATGTGGGACATTAGTGGCCCTCTATCCATGCCTTCCCACAGCCTGGTGACTGCAGATGCAAGGTCCTTTCCAGTGGTAGCTCCTGTCATCTGAAAAATCTTTCCCTGAATCACTTGACCCTCTTGGACTGAGCCTTATTTGATATTCCAGCTGATTACTATTTTCCTTTGCCAAACCCTCCTGACAGAGCTAATTTCAACCTGAACCAATGGAATTATATACCTGTTAATATCAGGGCTGAATTTGGCCAGATGTATTTCATTATCTGCTATTCTATAACAAACCTTTCTTTTTGTAACGTATTTTGGGACTTTGCTACATGTACATGTAAGCAGGAAAATTCTATTGTTTCAGACAGTACCAGGTACAAGCAGAACTCTTGAGTAGCTGATCACAAAAGTACCTGATGACCTGTCCATCTTAAATGGTTGCTTTCCAGGATAATAAATCTGCAGCATGTCCAACAGAAGCTATATGAAGGAGGTACCATAGATGGCAAAAACTATGATATGGACAGAACTGTATCATCCAGATGTTCTGCCACCTGGAGTGGACAGATGGAGGAAAAGAAACCAGTTGAGTGAGTGGGTATGATAAACCACAAAGAAGAAGGGAAGTGTATAGAGAAGGAAATATGAGACTGTAAGGGACTAATAATGAGTCACATTGTTGGCATCCCTTTAGTGGAAATGAGGGTCCCAGACCAGAGATCCTGGGATGGAAGGTTTTGCCATGCTTCTGCCAGCAAAGGACTGTGGCTATAGTTGTATCTGTAAAAAATTACTTTCCTCTCTTCTCATTTGGAACAACTTGTGGAGAAACATGCCCCAAGGAAATGGAGAAGACACAGAGCACAATGGAGGAAGACTTTGGGGGTTTATGTCCGCTTAGATTCTCAGCCAGAGCTGCTAGTTTCTGATACTGCACAGAGTCTAAGGATATTAATTCCAGGCGCTCCATGACCTGGAACACAAGCTATGCCAACAACAAACTTAAAGGCACAAAAAAGACTAAGTGTGAAACCAGATTTAAAGATTTAGCAGCTATTCTCAGCAGTCTTCCGTTTAGAGGAATGTGTCAGAAGCATTTGGAAACTATTGAGAGGTGTTCTAAAATGGTAGCTGATTTCATGGCTGACAATGAAAAGAGGAGCAAGGGGCTTATCACCTAGATTATACGGAAGCAGAAGGAAAAGTATTGCACATTATAAGAAGTAGCTGATACATCCTTCATCCAACCCCCCTCTCCTACTGTGGGAATAATTCCCCACACTCATATTGCCTTACACTGTATTTTACTGTTTTTCTTAGGGGAAAGAAGGAAGAATGGAAAGAAATCCAGAAAGAAAGGAATCCTTTCAAGGAATGTTTTTGTTATACTGAGCAACACTGAGCTACTATCCCCCTTGCTCATCACAGTTCAAAAAGGCACTCCAGTCTCCTCAATAAGACTATACAGATGGGATGTAACAACCGTATCGATATTAAAGGATATTGATATACCTTGGTACACTGTAACTGTTATATCTTCCTGAATGGGTAATAATACAAGTGTAGCAAAATCATTGCAATTTACACCCTGTTTCATTCCATGTCAGAATTAGGGTGATTTAACCCACTTGTGTCACTATGGGATTGTGCAGAGGTAACAGTTACATTTGAACGCTAGTGCCCAAGAGGCAGCTCCTCCTCTCCCTTCTAAGTGGTTAAACAGTACGTTTGTCCATGCCAGTAATGAGTAAAGGAAGCATGCTTCTGATGTCTGAATCTACTGCAAATCTATATTTGCAGCAGACATTTTGTCATCAGAAGACCTGTCAAGACAGACAAGCTCATTTAGCAGAATAGAGAAGTTAATTGAATAACAAGGGATTTCAGAACTTTGCAAGAAGAGGCAATAAGACAGACAATTATAGCATTTAACCACATAACTACATAGTTGTGTTGACTGGGATTTCTCCTTACCATTGAACAGTGTGAGCAAATAATGAAGTTTCCAGTTTGTTGGCAATTTTGAAGAGTAAGGAGAAAAATTCCATTTCAGGTTGAAACATTTTTTTCTATTTAAAGCATTCCTAATACTTTTTTTTGAGAGAGGAAGGAAGGACAGAAGGAAGGAAGGACATTTTAATATCAAAAGCTGCCTCAAACTGAAAAATCCAGAAGTTCCAATTTCAAAGTGGAAAAATGGAATGGAAAAAAGCTTTTGGAGCTTACTGTCCTTGTTATTCTTGTTGTGCTTCAAAACAATTCAGTGAAACTGAAAACATTTAACGAAAGATTTTGGTATCCACTCTCTCTCTCCCCTCTCCCCAAAGAAAAACAGCCTTTGATTAAAAAATAAAATAAAATTCTCTGCTTCCCTCAGCACCCATTTACATGCCTGAATTGTTGATACTCATAAAGGTTGTTTCCTAGTGGAGACAGTAAGGCCTTCATTCATTTAGATAGGTCCTATGACATGCATTTCTAAAAGCATGTCTTGTCATCCAAGAGCATGAAAAACACCCTTTAGGAACTGCAGAAATGTTAGCTATCTGGAAGAAGATGGCTTCCTCCTCATTCGTGTTCCAAGCATAGTCCGTACAAGGCATTTCTAAGCACTTGGAGAAGAAAGTCATCAGGAACAGTCAGCATGGATTCATGCCTGACCAACCTGTTTGTGAGCAAAAGGTAGCATGACCTTCAGCAGACTCTGTAAGTCAGTCTGGGACCACAGAAGGCAACCTGATTGCCTTCTACAACAAGATGGCTTGCTCTGTGGACAAGATATATCTTGACCTTAACAAGGCTTTTGATCTGGTCTCCCACAGCATTTGTGCAAGCAAGCTGAGGAAGTATGGGTTGGATGAATGGACTGTAAGGTAGATAGAAAACTGGCTGGATCATCAAGCTCAACGGGTAGTGATCAATGGCTTGAGGTCTAGCTGATATCCGGTATCAAGTGGAGTGCCCCAGGGTTGGTCCTGGGGCCAGGTTTTGTTCAATATCTTCATTAACAATCTGCAAGATGGGATGGACTGCACCCTAAGCAATTTCATGGATGACACCAAGCTGGGGCCTGTAGTAGATATGCTGGAGGGTAGGGCTGGATTCAGAGAGACCTAAACAAAGTGGAGAATTGGGCCAAAAGAAATCTCATGAGGTTCAGCAAGGATAAACATAAAGTCCTACACTTAAGATGGAAGACTCCCATGCACCAATACAGGTGGGGACTGCCTGGCTGTGCAGCAGCTCTGCAGAAAAGGACCTGCAGGTCACAGTGGACAATAAGCTGAATATGAGTCAACAGTGTGCCACGGTTGCCAAGAAGGCAAACAGCATACCAGGCTTCATTAGTAGAAGCGTTGCCAGATCCACGGAAATAATTATTCCTCTCTATTCTGCACTGGTGAGGCCACATCTGGAGTATAGTGTTCAGTTTTGGGCTCCCCCGCTGCAGAAAGGATGTGGACAAACTGGAAGAAGTCCAGCAGAGGGCACTGAAAATGGTTAGGGGACTGGGGGAGATTTGAGAGGAGAAACTGAGGGAACTGGGCTTATTTAGTCTAGAGAAGAAAAAAACTGAGGCGGGATTTGATAGTAGCTTTCAACTCCCTGAAGGGCGGTTTCAAAGGACAGAGCTGGACTGTTCTCAGTGTTGGAAGGGACATCAGGAGGGTGAAGTCCCACCACCATCTGGAAGGTGACAGATGACAGAACAAGGAGCAATGGGGTCAAGCTGCAGCAAGGGAGGTTAAAGTTGGATATTAGGAAAAACTTTCTCACTAGGAGCATGGTGAAGTGCTGGAATGGGTTACCTAGAGAGGTGGTGAAATCTCAATCCTTGGAGGATTTAAGGCCCAACTTGACAAAGCCCTGGCTGGTATTATCTAGTTGGGGCTGGTCCTGCTTTGGACTGGGAGTTAGACTAGATGTGACCTTCTGAGGTCCCTTCTAATACTAATTTTCTATGATTCTATGAATTCTAACCAGTAACTGGTAAGTAACACTAACTAGTAAATTGGTGCGTTTTAAGTTGTCAGTGGTACAGAACAACACAGCCTCTGTTGGAGCATCAAGAAGAATGCACAGTTCCTCCTGAACTGCACATGCAGGGGGTTAGCACTCTGCTCCATCTACTGAGGACAGGAGAAAAGCAAAAGCTAGCAGGTTCTAAAGCTTACTCAAGTGGGACTGAAACTGCACTGGGTTCTCTATGCACTGTACAAAGAGTATTTTTTCACTCATCCACCCTGGTGCCATCACATACTACCTTGCCCATAATGCTTGGCAAGGGTGGTTGTATCTTCCAAAAGGATCTCAATTTGGAACAGCACATCATCCAGTCTGAAATTTCTCCCAAAACTTGGTGCTCCCAGGGCAACCTTCTAAGGAGTCCTCAGCCTGTTAGATAGGTCGACACATCCAGGGCAACATCTTCAAAATCAATTGTTTAACTGTAAGCACCTAAGCAAGTTACTTGATTTTTACTTGTACCAGTCACCCACCACTGTCAGTGAAGTCAGTAGGAGTTTATTACCTTTGGAAAGGAGGCCCCTTATTTGTGGAAAGTGCTTACACTTACCACAGACTCCTACATTTAAAGAGGTTGGTTCTAGTGAAAACAAAAAAATCAACTTTTTCCTGTGCTTAGATAACACCACGGTGGGGTGGGGAAATAGCACTGAGAAGTTTGTAAGCATTCTGTAGGATGCCATTGCCATGCATAGTGCATGGAAGGAGAAGGGGGATCAGGGAAACTTTTAATTATTTAACCACACAGATACGTGCAAGGACACTGCATCCAGCAACAGAGAGAAGAGGGCAACTCAGCAGATCAATTATTATAGCCCATTTGCTTTACAAAAACACTTCTGCAGTGTTAAACCAAGGTAGTTACTGACCTCTGCAACAGTCCCAGACTCATCATCCTAGGCTGTTACAGCAAGCCAGATGAATGCAGCTAGCTGAGTGAGAGTAGGAGGCAGCTTTCAGATATCCTTTGTGATTCTGTTGTTCAAAGATGGGGATATCAGGGCAACTGTTGACCATTCAGCAAAGCCCTGACTTTCCTTGACTTTCAGAAAGTTTAGAATAATGAAATTGCTTATGGTAGGTTGGATGTCTTTAAAAAAAACCCTGTAATCTGCCCACCATCAAAGCCCACACCTACGTTCACTTATCCAGGAATCAATTTTCTCTCTCTCATTTTTCATGAGGATTGCAGGGGGTGAGAAGGGGGAATGTTCTTAGGTTTTAAGCACAGAAAAAGACATATAAAATTACAATAGAAGGGATAAGAAAATCAAAGTGCTTTTTGGAAGGAATGTAAAGGAATGTAAACTCCAGCGTGTTGGGGCAGGGCTGTCCAACATCTCAGTAGCTGCAAGCCGTAGGCTTCTGTGTTTTGGCCATGCCTCCTAGATGGTATGCTGCATGGGCCACAAACCACATTGCATGAGGCCCTGATGCACTGTGTGGGTGACCCTGCTGTGTCACATTGGCATACCTGCACCACACAGGGTCCTTGCATCCCCCTGAGCCTCCAAGCCATGACCCTCTTCTATCCTCAAAGGTGAGGGAAAAAGCAGAATCTGGAAGAGGGAAGGGGAGCCTATGGACTCCTGCAACAAAAGCAGGAGAGGAATGAGAGGAGCAGTGCCCAACCCAGGAGGCCAGGGGCCACAGGTTAACTCCTAGGGGCCTGCATGCAGCCTGATGGCAACCAGCTGGACAGCCCTGTTCTGAGGCATAAGCCAATCTCTAACCAACCAGGGTGAAGAGGGAAGTTTTCCTAGGGATAGGTTATCCCATAAGAATGTAATTAATGGGTTCTTGCAGCTTCCTTAGAAATATTTGGAGCTGGCAAGTGTTAGAGAAACACCACTAGACCAGATGGAGCTTGGATCTAATCCAATCTGGTCTGACCATACCTCCCTTTGTCTAAGGGAGGTATTGTCAAATTGAGACAATAGTTTTTGCTCTGCACCCTGTTGTTTGAAGAATAAATTATTTAAGCAGATCCCAGAGCAGTCATTTTAGTTCCAATGCCTTCTTCATACCAGAGTTCCTGAATAGTAGTATTTCATTTCTACCATCATGTACTAACTTTGTGCATTGCTCCTTTTCGCTCACATCTTGCCAATCTAAATAATGGATCAATTGAGGTTTTATTCTTTGGTTTAATTAGGTCTCAACTTTTGAGAGTATTTCATTCTAATTACTTCATTAAACGTGAAATGCAAAGCAAGAAACAAACAAAGTTGTGTGAGTACTCTTCATCACTTTTTATGATGCATAAAGACAGCCTCAAAATTTATCAAGTGATTTGGGGGAGGAGGGGCAGGGTTCTGTTTGTTTCTGCATCAGAAAGATGAGGGGCCTGAGCCACCATTTTGTGGGAACTTTGCACAGCAAAGGACAAGAAGCAAGAGGGAAAAATAAAGGTGCATCTCTCTTACTTTTCTCTATCCTGAACCTAGCTGGATAGTCCCCAATCCCCAATTTACAGAGCAACGATGTTCTTCAGCATCCATCTTACTGGACATCTGGCTGTCTAAGCCTGCCATGGCCTTTTCTGGCAATAGGAGGTACATGAGATGCTGAAGTCACCTCTTCTTGGAATATCACCTAAGAGACAGGCTTGAATTGGGGAGGGCAAAGTCAAGATGCTGTGATTCTGCATACTGCATACATTGACATCCTCTCCACCCAAAGAATGCCCCTTGGCCATCTCTGTGAGTTTTCAGACCCCTTCATGCCTGCAGAGCAGTCTAAATTGGTCAAAGTTGCATGAAGAATCAAATTGCTGATCTCGGCTGTTTTCTTTCTAGAGAACCAGAACAACAGGGTTATACTGCACTAGTCCAAATCTTCTAGGACTGTGCTCAAACCTAACTGAAATCAATGGGCATCTTTTCATTGACTTCCACAGGAATTAGATAAGGTCCTTGCTAGGTGAAGCACAGTTATGTCACCAGACTTTGGCAAAACACTTTGCTTTTCTTTTGTTAGAACTTGTTTAAGTCAAAATCTGGAAGCAAGGTCTTAAAAATCTTGATATTTCTAAGGCAAAACACAGGCAGAAAATACAACTTCAGGAGGCTGTCATAATAAATCACAAAAAAACAGTCAAGGGAAAGAGCAAGAAAAAAAAGATTGCTTTGCAGTTCATTTTTAAGATGATTAAAACCCTTCATACATAATTTTCTCCCTAAACACATTTAACTCAATGATGGCTGAGATCCAACTAGAACAAATACCACTAATACATCGAGGGCAGGGACCTCTCTTTTTTTGTTCTGTATTTCTATGACTCCTAGATTCTCCTCCTGGACCAGGACTCCCAGGCAATGCTACAAAAAATAAATAAATAAATAAGTGTATTGATAACCCATAACACTAGAGTCACTGGGGACATCTGACAGAGAGCTGAGGTTGACAGTTAGCAAATTAAACAAAGCTTAAAGAAGAAAGACTAGTACAGCTTGCCCCTCATATGAAATCTCTAAGCAGGGAGATGATAATCCAACACAAAGAGGATGGACAAGTAAGGCCTAAAGGGGAATACAGTCAACCTACATATAGTTGAAAAAAAGAAAGAGGAAAGATTTTGCATAATTAAAGGGGTGATGATGAGGAGTGATAAGCTGAGGTTATTAGACTGAGCAGCAGGAAGCATTCCTGTGTGGTGTACCATAGAATGGTCTCTCAAGGGAAATGGTTGCAACCGCAATACTCAACACATCTAAAACTAGGCTGGACAATGCATTAGTAAAGGTGCAGTATGGAACAGTCTGGTACAGGCAACAAAACAGGAGTTGGCTAACCCTAAAAAAGTACTCCCCATGCCCATTTCCATGAATCTATTATTATTGAGCCAAAAGGGGAAAAAAAAGAATATTGCAGATTTTTAAACAGAGTGAAGAAAAAAAATGTGGTTGCTGCTCTTCTCAAATCATCTGAGGTACGAGGATGCTGTAACAGTTACTGGTGTGAAACTAGTATAGCTGGGAAAGGCAGTTTTCTAGCCTCCCATATTAGCAGTCTGTGTGGTCCAGGCTTTTATGGGGTGAATGATGCCAGTGAGTCTTCACAAAGCTGCACCTGACTCTGTTTTCTTAATCTCTCTGCTTCACTCTGTCATTTGGTTGGTAAATTTTTGTTAGTCAAACTGTCCAAGAGGGAGCTGGATTAGTAAAAAGGGAGGATTGATATGGCTGACATAATTGTCACCAGAAACGCACACATATATATATTTAAAGTCTATAAAACCCTTGAGCACCCAACTTGTTCAATAAAGAGGCGTGGGGAAAAATATATCTTAGATTACTTACTGCTCACAGAAGGGTTCTTTATTTATCACTGGTGGATGCCTAATAAAAAAGAGGGAGAGAGGATATAGTGCTGGCATAGATTTGTGTGCCTCAACTGCAGAGCCTTGAGCTCCTGCAGGTCCCAAGGACTATAGCTGGGGGTTCAGAATTTCTGAAAACCAGGCCCTCCATATTGGCAATGTTGAGGATGAATGCCTTAAGGCCATGTCAGACATAATGGCTGACAACTGCATCCCCAGAAGGGCCCATTCTGACACCTCTGGACGCTGTCCCAGACACTCCCCAATAGTGGGAACAAGATTGTTCAAAAAAGAGATTTCTAGAACACCTTGTGATGAGACATGGGTTTCACTATCTCTGTAACACAAGCCTGCACCTCCTACATGTGTCCATGTCCCCTGCAACCTGGATTGAAGCCGCTGATTTGTTTCATGTCTCATAGATTGCTGAAAAGTAACAGTTTCTATCATTACGGAGCCAAACTGGATTCCAACTGGCAACCTATGTATGAATTGGACTATACTCTAGTGTAGTGGTCTTTTATTTGTTTTACCAGGACACCTGTCCCAACTGCTGAAGACTAAGGCTGTGTGAAACAGCACCGTTCTACTTTGACTTCCGTTTCGATGTTTCGATGAAAGTGTTTCGTTCCAAGTTCTGTTTCATTTCAAAAGCACTGCTCCATTTAGTTTCATTGAAACTGTTTCGCTGTTTTGCTGCTGTTTTGTCCATAGGCTATTCTGCAGCCAATGCCAGTAAGATCAGTGCTGCCGCTGGCCCCAGCTGGCAGCACCAGCTTCCTGTGATCTGAAAGGCATATTGAGGGCCCGCACCCCCAGGAGCAGGCCTCCTGGGGGTGTGGGCAAGCCTGCCAGATCACAGGAGCCTGGAGCTGCCAGCTGGGGCCAGCAGCAGTACGGATCTTCTCGGCACAGGCTGTGTCCAGCGCCAGTTCCAGCTGGCAGCACCAGGCTCCTGTGATCCGGCAGGCAGATTAGGGGCTTGCCTGCACCCCCTGGAGGGATGCAGGGACTGTGCCAGACTGCTCCTGGGGGTGCAGACCCCTGATCTGCCTCCTGGATCACCTATCTTCCTGGTGCTGGGTGCAGGGAACTCAAAATGCTTTGAAACTTTCAGAACATTTCGAGTACCCTTGTTTCATTTCAAAGCTGTTTCGAAGGCTTTTGTTTTGTTTCAATTTCGCTGTTTCAAGCTCGAAACGCATTGAAACAGCTTCAAAACGAAACACCAGGCAAAACTTTGCACAGCCCTACGAAATCACATTTCCCTTCCAGCTTCATCAGATAGTATCTGACAAAGTAGGTTAACTGCTCATGAAAGCTCTGGACATGTACAGGAGTTACATTTCCTCTGGGAACATTGTCACTCTCTCAATAGAAATTACAGGGGTACAGGCATTCATTCAGTGTCTCCTGGAGAAAACATGTCCCCTCTGGGAGAGAGCTCTTCCAGGTATCAACCTGGAAGATATTATTGCAAGAGAAACTTTCATACTAGAATGAACGCTTGGACAGTCCCCTCCAGGTCAGATCCAGGAGGAGGGGAGATTAGTGGGTCAATGCTACTTTTCTCTTCCATAGACTGGTGGCTGCTCAGTTTGGAGAATGGGCTGCGGGCTTTGATCTGTTGCTCTCATCTCCTCCCTAACCAGTCCAGGAGGAGAGAGGAGAGGCTGATGCTGCTCCCTGCCTCTTCCTCAAACCAGGGTTGCCCAAGTCCCATTCTCAGCCTAACAGCTTCCCCCTGCTGCCTCAGCTGCTCAGGTTGGTGGCAATTTCAAAATTCATGGGGTTTGGAACCAGGACCAAGGAAGCTCTCCCCACCCTGCTTCCTGGCCCCCCAGGCTTTAAGTGCTGCATGCATCTCTCAGTTGGGAGGCACACATGGTGGATGAAAAGGCAGGGAGTTGGTAACTGAGGTTGGGGAGGCTCTCCTTGGCCCCACTTCCCTATGTTTCTGGTTTTAAATCACCCCTGTGTACAGCCCATCTGTGTTACACGTGCAGCGATTTAAGAGCTAGTTGGCTGCCTCTTGACAGCCTGTCCCCTTCCCAGGCAGGAGAGGACAGACTGGGAAGTAATGGATTTTCCTAAGGGAAGGAGTGGCCTACAGAACAGTCTGTCTACCTTTTCATCCAAGAAACTGGAATGCATGTATGCTCCTGCTCCTGGACTATTTGGGCACTTTTACACGTGTTCCAGGGACTGGGGTGGGGTGGGGAGGGGAGCGGCACTTTAATTAGAGCTGCTCCAAGCGCCACTCTAATCAAAGTCCTGCTGTGTCTCGTGTATCAGCTGATACACAAGACGCTGGAGGCTGCTGGATTGCAGCAATTGCCATGTTCCAGCAGGCTTGATTAATCAAGCCTGCTCTGAGACACTGGAATTCCAGGGGGTTGGAACAGCCTGTGTGATTATGTATAGGCACAATTTTTCTACTGGTATGAACTTCTCTGAAATTAATTCCTGTCTGCAGTCTCCAAGAACCACTTAGTCTCTAAGGTCCTGGTTACACAATGCACTTTAAGCTTCTCAATAGGGCTGTGTGAAGCTTCGGGTGGTGATTCAATTCAGAGGAGATTCAGCCTGTTTCGGTGGCCGAATCCGAATCGAATCAGAGGACCAATTTAAAGGTCTGAATAGATTCAAAGCTCTCTGAATCTTTGGGAAAGATTTGGAGAGCTCTGATGATTCAGGCAGTCCCCGGTGGCTGCAGCAGGGAGCTGCAGCCAGTACTAGGGGTGGGGGAGAAGGGCTGCGGGAAGGGACCATGGGGGATCCCTGCCAGCCCCCCTGGCCCCACCCC
>NW_017729034.1:6974395-6975226 GCF_001723915.1 Gavialis gangeticus
AATGTTGCTTAATTCTGAAAACAATGTTCTCTCTCCCAGCCTCCCCATGGCTGCCCCACCCACCCCAGCTCCCCGTACTTTTAGAAAAAGCCCTGGTGCTCACCGGGTGCTGCCGGGCAGGGGTGCAATCCCTGCTACCCCCCACTGCCCCATGCTGCACGGGGGGCTCTGCATGAGCCCTGCTCCCCCAGCCCCACCACAGATGCCCTGCCTGTGCCAGCTCTGGCCCTTTAAAAAACAAACAAATGAGAAAAGCCCCAGGACTCACCGCTTAAAGCAGCCTCGGGGCTTAAGGGGGCTTCTGCAGAGCCCCCATCATGGTGCATGGCAGTGTGGGGGGCAGCAGGGATCACTCCCTGCCAGCAGGAGTGGTGAATCTGGGGGTTTTTCATTTTGTTTTTTTCTTAAAGGGCTGGAGCTGGCCCAGGCGGGGCACCCATGGGGAAGCTGGGGGAGCAAGGGGGGGGTGAGTCAGGGGACTCATGCAGAGCCCCCATGCAGCGTGGGGCAATGGGGAGCAGCAGGGATCGCCCCCTGCCCAGCAGCACCTGCTGGGTCGGGGCTCTTTTTTTAACACGTGCCAGGAGCTGGGCTGGTGGGGCAGCCATTGCCAGGCTGGGAGAGGGGTAGGGGATGAGCCTGGCTGATTTGGAGATTTGGAGATTCAGCAGCAGCGGAATCTCCGAGTCAGCTTTGGCTGAATCAATTCAGGACAGTGAATCAAATCACCGAATTGAATCACTGTCCCACGAATCAGCCAAATGCGAATCCAAAGCAAATACTAGCCACTTCACACAGGCCTACTTCTCAAATGTTTATCAGTGTTAGTGT
>NW_017729034.1:6980226-6980618 GCF_001723915.1 Gavialis gangeticus
GAGGGGTGGGGGAGGGGACCATGGGGTAACCCTGCCAGCCTCCATCCCCTGCCTGCTCCCCCAGCCAACCCCCATGGCTGCCCTGCCTACCACAGCTCCTGGTGCTACTTAGCGGGTGCTGCCGGGTGGGGGTGTGATCCCCGCTACCCCCTGCTGCATGGGAGGCTCTGCACAAGCCTCCCGACTCCTCCCTCACTCCCCCAGTCCCCCATGGCTGCCTCGCCTGCCCCAGCTCTGGCCTTTTAAGAAAAAAAAAAGAAGAGAAACCACGGGACTCACCAGGTCCTGGAGCGGCCTCAGGGCTTTGGGGGGGCTTGTGCACAGCCCCCACGTGGTGCGGAGCAGTGGGAGAGCGGGGATTGCCTCCCCACCAGCAGGAATGGTGAGTCTGG
>NW_017729034.1:6985618-6988312 GCF_001723915.1 Gavialis gangeticus
AATCCAAAGCAAATACTAGCCACTTCACACAGGCCTACTTCTCAAATGTTTATCAGTGTTAGTGTTAGTTTGAGTTTAGAATAGTGACATGTTCCAGGTAAAAACCATTTTTGACTGTTCCTGACCTGCACAGCTATGACTTGTTATTAGAGGGCTGGCAAGCAGGGGTCTGACTAGGAGCTACAGCGGAGTTATCCACACAGAACAGGAGGGTGAGGGGAAAGGACACTGTATCCTAGAATACAACAGAAATGAAATTTGGGTGGCTTATCTCTGGGGAGTGGCCACACATTTGTGGAATAGGAGCTGGGTAACACAGATCAGAGATAAACCAGCCCTGGAGCAGCATAACTTTAAAATGTCTAAAAGGTGCTTAAAACTAATTTATGTGTCTTAATATGTAGACAATACAGGAGTTAAGAGCTTCCTAAGCTGCCTAAATGTTACATAATAGGCACATCTACACATGTGCATTTATTGCACAGTAACCAAAATTATAATGCAGTGTGGACATGCGTCTACATGCGCATGCCCATAGTGCACAGTAAATATGATGACTTATGCTGACTTGAGCGTAAATTTGATACCTGCATAATGTAGGTATCAACTTTACGCCCGATTAGTTACTTCGCAGTAATGCACGTGTGGACTGATTTAGGACTAACTTTAGTCTCAAGTCAGTCCACACACAGCGTTAATGTGCCTTAATGTCTGTGCATGTAGATGCCAGCCTATTCCCGCTTACTGCACAGTAAATTTACGTTGATGTAAATGCATGTGCAGACATGCCTAATGTGTAACAAAGCCCTAAGGTGCCACCCTGCCATACCTTCTGCCTGAATGCAGATCAACACGGCTAACTACTTCTGTGATCTTCTACCTCTGTTTCCCACCATATCTCAGACTGCACTGTTCTACCTGACGTGACACACAGTGGCTCTACAGCCTATATCACCCTTGATATGTGGAGGATATGCACACCTGCAGGCATCTATCATTTTCAACACAGCCCATAACCAGAGCTGCACTAACCCAGTTTAGCCTCCACCTGTCTTGTAAGAACAGTGGCATCTGCTCTTGCTCAGCTCTTGGAAGGGCATACCTGAACTAAATGGTTCTTACGGACACAAATTAGATTCTTATAGGCATGCACCTGCTTCCCCCACTACACCACTCACTTGACAGTAATTATGGAAAGGAGGTTTACAAAGCTATTTTAAAATTGACCTTCCTTACATCTGTGCAAATGCAATGATTCCAGACTCTTCCTTCAGTGGTTTAAACTGGCAAAGGAATGCAGGGGGAATTTACTTCTGCCCCAAATTTTGCATATCCACATATATGCTGGGGGATGAACTGCTAGCAACTAAAGCTACAAATACTCCAGGGACAACAACCTCATGCCAGTGTGCAGTCTTGTATCACGGTTATGTGTCAAAGGCAGCGGTCAAGTGGCATTTGGAAACCGCAGCATGGTCTGAGAGTGCATTCTCCAGGCCTTTGATACTATCACAAAGATTTGCACAGATGCACTGCTCAAAAATGATAACGCCATTCCTCATTCAAAACACAGTGAGATACCAACTCAGTGGCCCTGGATGGCTCTGCTATGATGCAATAACTTAGTGGACTAGCTGCCTGAGGCTCTTGATGACACCTCTGCAGCTCTCTACTCTCCCTTAAATAGCAGAAACACCTGACATTTAGTTATACCAGCTTCTGCTCTGCATATTGCTTTCTTGCATCAGCTTTGTACATGCCCGATGTGGCCCCAGCTATGTCCAAGTCGCGTGTCCTTCCTTGAGGCCACATCTACCTCAACCTCCCAGCCCCATCTTTACCTAACCCCCTACCCCCACAGGAAGCATTTCTTGTATCCATTTGTGACATACAATTACTTAGCTACCACTAGCACTGGCATCAGCACTCTTGTTCCAGGCATTGCCAGCTCCATAGTTAGCTGTGAGAACACATACACAACTCCATAAAGGTTGAAAAAAAAAGCTCCTGATGCTCTAGAGAGCCTGAAAGCCCCAGGGTAGTTGAAAACAGGAAAGACACACCCAGAACTGTGCTTTCAGGCAAATACAATGAGCAGGTAAATGTCAGACTGAACATAAACTATACACTAGGTGTCAAGCTGGAATAAGAAGAGCCAGGCCTTTGGCTCTAAGCATGCACATCCAAACTCTAGAATCTAGGGCTGTGCAAAGCTTCAGGTGGTGATTTGATTCGGAGGAGATTAGGCCTGATTTGGTGGCCAAATCTCTGAATCCGAATCGAATCGGGGCCAATGAAAAGGTCCCAATTGATTCAAAGCTGTCCAAATCTTCGACAAAGATTCGGAGCGTTTTGATGATTCGAGCAGTCCCCAGTGGCTGCAGCAGGGAGCTGCAGCTGACTCCGAGCTGGTAAGTACTAGGGGCGAATCGGCTGAATCCGAATCCAAAGCGAATACTAGCCGTTTCACACAGGCCTGCTATATGTTCTGGTTCAGACTCTGTTCTCATGAGTGAACTTATGCAAATCATTTTACTGATTGGTGCCTCTGTTTCCATAGCTGTAAGATAAGGAAAATGGTATCTATGCTCTTTGTCCATGGATTGCAAAGCACTTTGCAAAGAGTGCTGTATCATGGTAGTTTGCATTACAGTAGGCCCGCCCAAAACCCAAGAAACACTTTTTCTTTTAATA
>NW_017729034.1:6989441-6990017 GCF_001723915.1 Gavialis gangeticus
ACTGTGGGCTCAGGCTCCTGCCCTGCTGCCCTCCCCTGGGGCCCCTGCAGCCCAGCAGGTGTGACCCAGCACTACAGGGAATAATGGAGCCACACAGGAAAGCTGCTTGTCACTGTGAGCCCCACACTGCCCTGTTGACACATCTCCTGTGTGCACGCCTTCAGTGAGGGCAGCACCATGGGGTTGTGCCCCTCACTGTTACTGTGTGCACTGGGGACGCATCGCCAGGGCAGCATGGGGCTTGCAGTGGCAAGCAACTTTCCTGTACGACTCCACTATTCGCTGCAGGGCTGGGTCACATACACCAGGCTGCGGAGGCCCTGGAGGAGGGCAGCAGGGCCGAAGCCTGAGCCTGCAGTGTGCAGCCTGCCCTGCACCCACCCCTGGCCCCACGCACAGATCTGGGGGGCACAGGTCCCTCCTGCCCCCCAGGAGTGCAAGCAGCAGGGGGGAGCCAGCTCCTCCCCACCCCCCAGACGAGCCACGTCTCATTCCCCCTCAGAGCCCTGCATCCATGCATTATGGCCCTGGGCCCCAAGCCCCATGCACTGCCCAGCTGGGCAGCAGCCCCAGTCC
>NW_017729034.1:6995017-6995319 GCF_001723915.1 Gavialis gangeticus
TTTTTCCTTTCTTAAAGGGCCAGAGCTGGGGAAGGTGGAGCAGCCATGGAGGGGCTGGGATGGTGGGGGAGGGCATCGGGGGGCTCATGCAGAGCCCCCCACACAGCTTGGGGCAGTGGGGGGGCAGCAGGGATCACCCCCTACCCAGCAGCACCCACTGAGTTGAGGCTTTTTTTTTCTCAAAGAGCCAGGAGCTGGGGCAGGCAGGGCAGCTATGGGGGGCCGGGGGAGCGGGCAGGGGATGGGCCTGGATGATTCAGAGATTCAGCAGCAGCCAAATCTCCAAATTAAATTCAGCCAAA
>NW_017729034.1:7005484-7005774 GCF_001723915.1 Gavialis gangeticus
CACAGCTTTCCTGGTGCCCTTTGCTCCCCACCCACGGTCCCTTCTCCCCTACCCCTGCTGGAGGGGGTGGGCCTAGCTGCCAGGGTTCTAGGGCCTGGGACCCGGGTCCACATTCCCCTGACCCCAGCAGGAGGTGGCAGCTGCTGCAGCAGAGCACAGAGCCAGTTCCCCCCCTGCTGCCTGGCTGCTGCAAGCTCCTGCTGGGGCCAGTTCCTCAATGGTGTGCAAATTCCCAGGGCAGGGGGGGACCTGTGCCCCCAGATCTGTGCATGGGGAGGGGTCAGGCTGCC
>NW_017729034.1:7010774-7012290 GCF_001723915.1 Gavialis gangeticus
GGGACAGTGATTTGAATCACCAAACTGAATCACTGTCCCCCGAATCGGCCAAATCCTAATCTGAAGTGAATACTAGCCACTTCACGCAGGCCTACTAGATTCCAACAAAGGCTGAAAGAACTAGGATTATTTAGGCTTCTTAAGAGAAGACTGAAAGGGGATTTGATAACAGTGGTCAAATACCTGAAGGGCAATTAGGGGGAAGATGAAGATAGGCTTTTCTCTGTGGCCAGCAGGGACAGGACTAGGAGCAACGGCCTCAAACTTCAACAGGGGAAATTTAAATTGGAGATTAGGAGCAACTTTCTGACTATGAGGATGGTCAAGCATTGGAACAGGATACCTAAAGGAACTGTGAAATCTCCATCCTTGGAAATTTTCAAGAGCAGGTTAGACAGACAATTGGCTGGGATGGTTTAGTCAGGGATGATCCTGTGCTGAGCAGGGGCTGGACTAGATGACCTTGTAAGGTTCCTTTCAATCCTACTTTCCTATGATCCTGTGATTCTATGAGCAACTGCAGTGCATGCCAAAGGATGAACACAGGCTCTTTATGTCTATATTTAAAATTAGATTGGACAAAGTCCTAGAGACTTCTACTGTTGGAAACAAGCCTGCTTTTGCCCTGGTGTAGAGAGAATAGGATGAGCTAATGTACCTGCTATCTATACATAGGGAAGTGTCATTTCTCCGTAGACAGGCCCCAATTTAAAGTTCCTCTGATGTTCTTAAGATGCAAAAAGTGTTGGCACGAGTTGGAAACAAACACAAAGTATTTATGTAACACACAGGCTGGGCCCCAGTCCAAAACACTGGCCTCTGATCGGAAAAAGATATTATCCAAAGCTAACCTTGCAAACACCAAAGATAGTGCCAGGGTGTCCAGATGGTGTTCGGGTATGGCTGCAACCCCTGGACTGCTTCCCTTGCAAACACTGGCAATTGTGATGGGCAATGATGCATCCTCCTTCCCCTCTGCTTCCTTTGCACATCCAGGAGAGCATGCCAGATGCCCCAGACAATGCCAGGCACTGCTGCAGCTCCATGCTGCTTCCCTCACAAAGAGATGTGCTGGTGCCAATGTGGCCATATGGCATGGAGTGCTGCTAAACCTCCCAAACTGCTTCCCTCGCAAACACTGGCAGAGGTGCTGGGATGCCCAGATTGTGTCAGCCATAGATGTCCTCCCCCATACTCCTTCCATTGCAAACATAGGCAAGGATGCCAAGGGGCCCAAGCCATGCCGAATACTGATGAAGATCCCTCGTGTTCCACCCCAGGCCCCACCCCAGCAATTAGTAGCAGAAGTATGAAGGTTCCCTCCCAACCTTTCATTGCTCATAAACAGAGATCCTGGTTGTCCCTGATTAAAAAAAATGCAAATTCTCTAATAACACCTCCTCGCTCCCAGTCCATGATTACAATTAAAGGCCCTCCACAGCCCAGCTGGTGTCCCTCACTCCCCTGCCTACAGCCCCACTGATGCCCCTCCCCCCCCCCCCCCCCCCCCTTTCCC
>NW_017729034.1:7012518-7016134 GCF_001723915.1 Gavialis gangeticus
AGCCAGCTCCTCCCCACCCCCCAGACGAGCCACGTCTCATTCCCCCTCAGAGCCCTGCATCCATGCATTATGGCCCTGGGCCCCAAGCCCCATGCACTGCCCAGCTGGGCAGCAGCCCCAGTCCCAGCCCCAGCCCTGCCCAACTCCCTCCCTCCCTATGGGGGCCTCAGTTTCTGCCACCCCACTTACCTGTGGGGACTGCTCTCCACATGCATATATATATGCCTATGGCGCTCCCTGCCTGACCACCCTCCCCCTGCTCCCTCCTAGCCCCCTGCAGGCTGGAGCTCTGCTAGCCTGCAGAGAGCTCTTTGCAAAACTGCAAAATCCATGGGTTTCTCTGTTAAAATGAGAAATACATGTCTTACTCCAGTAAGGAGGGAAATCCATGTTTCACTCCATTTTTCCATGGGAAACAGAAAACCTGGATCTGTGCTCATAAACACTGGTAGTCATACCAAACCAGCAGAGATGATGTCAGACATTTTCAAGCAGCTCCTGGGATAGGGGTCACAGAGAAAAAAACTTGAATGCTAGAGGGAGTTGTAGTCCCTTTCTCAGACCTGATGATTTCTCTTATTATTTATAGTACCCATCGCTGTCCTATATAAGGCCTTTCTCTGGGGATTACAGTTGCTAGTAAAGCTGTCCCCAGGTAAGCCCCTGATGCAGACAAGCAAAACTGCTGCAAATTTAAATTTGTGACCTGGAAATCTGTGCTATTTGATTAGCTTATTCACAATAGCAATTTCATCATGGTTCAGCACATCACCAGCTAGTGGCTAATAGCAACTCTGTAGCTTGGGCAGGATAGGTATCCAGATTATGCAAAACAGTATCCACAAGAAGACCAAACCCTAATGTTAAAAGAACCCAGCTCCCCCTCTCAAGGTGCTGGAGAGAGAATCCCAATCACAACCAGACATAGAAAGCTTAGGGTGCAGCCCACAAATCAGTTTAATCTGACATGCTTCCCTTGTCTTTATATAGCAGAAACAACATGACTACTTTGACCAGATACACGCATCAACCCATCCTGCTCTAGTACAAATCTTGATGGAAGATGAAAGGATATATCTGAGCTCTAAATGCCTCATACTTTGATTAAAAATGTGTTTGTCAATTAGGGATTGATTTTTGCTGCTCATTAAGGTGATGGATGTCGGGGCTGTCGGAGGTGATATTTTACGCCACCGGGGCATGCTATCTGGAGAGCTAGGTGAAGGCAGAAAGCACATCTGCACACTCTGGTTTGCCAGTACTAACTTACTAGGCATGGCTGGGATAATATGATGCAATGAAGTCCAGGGAAGAAGCGCTGCAGCCCTCCAAGAAGAGAAAATTATCTTCTGCTACCAGCAGCTTGCTAATGCCTTCTACTTTATCTTGGTTAGAGCACAATAATCTGGAGACAGATTTCCAAGTGGGACTGGGTTGCTGCTTTCCTAAGCTTTATGCAAGGGGCCTGCAAATATGGGCCCTGCAAGTGCCCCAGTCATGGAATCATTGAGTCATAATGTTGGGAAAGGAGCTCACAGGTCATCTAGTCCAGCCCCCTGCACTGATGCAGGATGTGCTGCCCTCATACAGCCTAGAGAGACAGCTTTCTGTCTAGCTTCTTTTCTTGAGAAATTCTAGTTTAGATTTCACAGCTTTCCTAGACATCATGTTTATTATCCTACAACTAGGAAGTTAGGGTGTTTTCTATATCTGCTATATTCTGTATCTGCCTTGCAGTATTTAAACCATATATCCTTCCACCTGTGGCAAGGGAGAACCAGTTTCTCTATATTCTTTATTGCTGTCATGTCCCACCTTACTCTGTTATTCTCTAGACAAGACATGTAGTTCCTCATGTGACTTTCTTTTCAAACCCTTTTCCATCTCTCTCACTCAGCAATGGGCCCACTCCAGTGAGGTTGTTGAGTTCTCACATGAAAGCCATGGAAATATTCCCAGCTTTTCCCTCCAGGTAGCCACAGGCAGACAAAACCTTGCCACCACCTTGGGAGAAGCAGGAGCATCATCTCTGAGACATCTCTTTTCTCTTCCCCCTCTTACCCTGTGTGCAAGAGATTCCTTTGGAGTGGGCACCATTTCTGCTCTATTTCACCTCGAGAACCCAAGAGAGATTTAGTACATCTTAGAGCTACGTTAACAATCACTGGGCCCCCTCCATGATGGCTGAGTAGCCAAAGGGAGAACTGCCCCTGGGCCTGTGTGGAGCACAGCTTCCAGGAGACAGGGAATCGATGGGGAAGCTGAGAGCTCCTCTCTCTGTGGAGCAGAGACACACTTTCCTACCCTATCTACAGCATTTGAAGAGTTAGGAGGCCTCAGTAGCTGCACAGCCCTCACACTTCACCAAGGGAAAGATTTTACCTCATATGGTTTCCTAAGTAGGAGGAAGCCAGCTGAGTTTCCTGCCAGCAAAATTCTGCGTCAAGTCAATGAGAGCTTTGCCTGAGCAGGGACTTCTGGGTTTTGCCTGCTGTTTCTAAGTACGTGAAGGGAGAGACGTCCTGTAGTAATGTCTAATGTTTATATGTATTGGGGGAATCCATCACGTCTTCCAGCCCAGCAGCTCAGCACACACCACAAATGCTAGTTAATGATGCCTTGCTAAACAGCCTTATTTTATTTACAGATGGGAAAACTGGCACACAACTGGAAAGAGATTGGTCCACAGGCACAAGGAATGTCTGAGGTGAGAGCATGACATGAAAGGGCAAACCTCCAGGCAGGCAGAAATGAATATCAGAAGTTGGATTCAGAAGAAGGTCCAGGGAGGAGAAGGAAACTGAGATGTAAGTGCAGAGAGTGGGACATGCTGGAAGAAGCTTCATTATAAATTAAAAGGTGGTAGTACTAGGTCAGCAGAGACCAACCGTTTTGGTAGGTGTGCCACAAATTAGCACCTTACCCTCCCAAGTGCCACCTGAATTGCCCTCTGCTGCCTGATCTCCTGCTCTGCTTTCTGCTTCCTGCCCTATCTGCTGCTGTGCTGCTTGCCTCCTCCCTGATCTGCGGCAGGCCACACAAAGAGGCTGCCCACGTCAGTTTTAGCATTCATGTCACAGGTTGGCTATCCCTTTTCTAGGAGCTGGGAATAAAGACTTCTGGGTCCTCTTCCCCTATCTTTCTGCTTGACTTTCAGCATGTCATAAAGCTCCCCTGCATCTCAGTTTCTCTACCTGTGAGACAGGGGTAAGGCTTCCCACCTGACTCCCAAAGGACATGTGAGGCTCCATCCATGGATACCTACAAAGTCCTCCATGAAAGTCTTTACTAAAGAAATGCCATAAATTTAAGTCCTGAATGTGCTTTCCCGACTTTCTTCCCTCTTGACATCCTTGTAGTCAGCAATAGGGTTTGGGCAGGGTAAAGGGAGGTAGGGAGTCACACCACTTCTTACAGGCAGCACAACAGCACCATTGCATCTCTGTGAAGATAAACTGCTGGACTCAAGAGTCAGATAACCTGAGATGAGACAGATGAGAAAGGATAGAAGAGCACTGGATTAAATGGACCTGTTAGCTCCTTTCCTAATGTGACCTACCTATCCTTTGACATCTTAAACTAGACCTACACCTGTATCAGTCGGGGGCCAGATATA
>NW_017729034.1:7021134-7065943 GCF_001723915.1 Gavialis gangeticus
AACTGCCATGTAAATGCTAAGTATTTTTATGATTTCATTCAGTATCTATGTAGGGTGCCTAAATAGTGAATGGCACTGCTGGTTATTTGTTAGGTAACTGCTTTGTCTGAATAGAAAAGTCATATAAAGTAAAATTGAGTTAAAGAAAATTTAGTTTGTAGAATTAATGCAAATATTTCAAAGTTCTCCAAACAAAAATAACTAGTGAGAGGTGCTCTGCCTGGAGAAAACGGAGCGGGGCCGAATGTCTTTGGGCAAACTAGGGGGCACCCACAGATATGACGCCTGCCATAACCTCTTTCCCTGCCCTTGAGAACACTCCCCACTTTCAACCTCTGTGCAGAGACAGAATTTGGCTCTTTTCTTCCCAAAAGAAAACCCTGGAAAATTTGACCCCACTGTCTTTTTACCATCACACTGTCCATCTCATGTTTGGAATGGACTCTGACCACTAAGAACCAGAACAGGCTTCAGAGCCAGCATCAAGGGCTGCATTCACTGTGCAGAGTCTCTTCACAAATTAACTTACATCCCTTCTCTACATTAAGCTGCCTTCTCCTTGTTAATCTCTCCTGACTTCAGCACCTTGCCTGGCTGCCTTTTTTTACATATTTATACATATTGAGTTCTGCTGCTCCTTCTTGCTTTTGAATTGTCTTTGCTTTGGCTGCCTGTCTCTGATCTCTCTCTTCCCATTCTCTCCCCTATAGATACATACATATGCATACATACACACACACACACATATATTCATATGTCTAGATATATATGCTGATGAGATCGTTAAATTTATCAGCTCTCCCAATTCATTTGAAGTTCATTAAAGATCCACAGCACTGCTCCTTTCATCTGCAAATGGAAAGGGAAATGGCCCTCACCCCTTTCAAGAAATTAAAGCAAAATGGGTACCACTTTATTTTAAGTGCCCATTAACTAAAGCATAACTGAAACCAAGTTACAATGGGTGCCTCAGGGGAATGTACATATGAGGCACACACACGAGCAGTAAATGGCGTCAGGCACAATAATCAGCCCTCATGGAACAAACATCAAAGCTATTCATAGGCTGGGGAGGGCTAAAAGCTTGTTTTACACCCAGAAACGGGGAGGGAAGGGGGGGGGGGAATGTAGGCCCAAAAGCTCTCCAGTCTCTTTGAAAGACTCATTTAAGTCTTATTAAAATATTACCAGTTTTTTCCTTTTAGTCGATTTAAACTGTTAATTCATCTTCTGTATTTTCCCCTTGCACTTAACTATTGTACAGGGAGAAAACAGACTTGATATTATGAGTAAAAAGATATAACTGTAGCTTCTCTTCATCTGAAGGGCCTCCCTACCTCCTCTCCACCTCCTCCCCTCACTCTTTACAGGTTGGGTCACTGCAGCTTTCTTAATCTTTGGAGATTATTCTTCTGGGGCTTCATGAGACTTCAGTCAACTCTGCATCTTTTCATTCCTCCTCATTTAAATATTTTGGCCAATTGCTGGAGTTAATGATGATGAATGGGATTCAGATTAAAGCCCTAATAAGTGTTACGAGGGGTTGGAAAAAATCTTTCATTTCCATTAAAGCATAAAGCAGCTTCCTTCACTCTGTGTTCTTGCTTTCTCCAAATGTGCTGTTGCTTGCTCTCAATATTGGATTGCCTCTGCTCTGGCTGGCTGCCTCTGATCTCTCTCCTCTGCCCATTCCCAATGTAGTTCAATAAAAGGTTTGTCATTGAGATCAGTAGAAATGGGATCAGGCCCATGTGTTTCCTCAGTTTGTGCTCTCCTTTCTCCTAGCTGTCTCTCTCTGCTTGTGTTCTGCCTGCCTGTCTTTCCCTAGCTTACTTTAAACACAGAAATCCACTGCACAATATTGTAAGAAAAGTAGAATACTTCAAAAACTCTCATCCCAAGCTGTCACTGGCACATTGCAAAATGGTTTGAATAAGAACCAACCTGAAGCTTTCCTCTAAGGCCACATCTAGACTTTCCCAAGAAAACTGAATCATTTCTCCTTTATCTTTTCCCACATCATTTGGCCATATCATCAAGAAGAATGCTGAAAATCTGTTCCACTGGTCTCTGAGCCAGTGGAAACAAGGCCAAACTGGAAATCTTGCTGCAATAAATCCAGTGCTATTTCCATACCAGTTTCTCTACCAAAAAAAGTGAGAGAGAATTGAAGTTTAAGTTTCAGTGCTCCCAAGGTTTGGGTGCAGAATGCTCAGATGGCTCAGCTGGGCTCAGATTTTACTCTGAGTTTGCTCATGTTTAAGAATATCTGTTAGTCCCAGTACCAAGAGAGAGAGGGGCTGGTAGAATGTTTTGGGTGGATATTTGAGACTGGTGGAATTAGCTGGTCCAACCTTGCTAAATACAATTGGAAATTGTTTGGCTGCTTGTGATAGACCTTGTGTCCTCCTGTGGTACAAATATACAAGCAATGTAAATGATAAGGCCCACCAGCTACTCTGTAGTGGACATGAAAGAATCTCAATATCTAGGTGTCGCGTTCTGGTCCAAGGATAGAACTGTCTTTGTATTCACTGCACATTCTAGGCATGAGCAAAAATGTGCATTTCCCCAGGGACAAAATACGTGCCACAGCTGCTTGTCCCTGGGAAATGCCCGAGCACATGCACTCTAGCATGTAGCACATTACCCTGGGTAGGGTAGGGAAGGCTGAGGCCAGCACTTGGGCTGGTCCTGGGACCTTTACTTGGGGTCCTGAGGGCCTCTGGGGGATGCAGCTGCAGCAAATGGGCAGCATGGAGCCTGGCCAGCAGCCAGAACATGGTTCCAGCCAGCCAGACTCTGGTTTCTGGTGACGCACAGTGCGGTTTTATGGCATGAGATTTTTTGACACCAAAATGGCACAGTTTCAAAAAAAAGCCCATGCTGCAACGTAGCAGCATGGGGAATGCCTGCATGTGTATCATGCGTGGCACCGCAGACAGGTCTGCGGTGCTGCATACCACCCATCTGCACTCATCTGGATGCAGCCTATGAGATTATGCAGCCCCAGAAAAACCCTGGGGACTAAATAGGCCATGGAGACTGAACCAACCTATCCACTTATCAAGGTAATGGCACAGTGGCTGGAGAAAGCATGTGGAAAGCTGGCTTTGCTGCTACAGATTCTGCCCCTCTCTCATGCATAAATAAGCCTAATTGGATAAATAAGTAGCTAGGCATCATGCTGATGCAAGGTACTGGACATGTTTAGCTGGCTAGAAGGCTTAGATATGCAGAGCTGACTCAAAGACCACTCTAAAATCCATTTTAATCAAGGGAGAAAATGAATTTCCCAGACTACCATATGAGAAGAAATAACATTTATGATGCTCAGGATTAGAAATGGGTCACCATGGGGGAATCCAATGAGCTATATGTCTGTTACAGATTCCAGGCATATAGGACAAACTGACATGAAGATCTATGCTTAAATATTTATGACTATATCTGCTGGAGTTGATTTTTAGATTAGAACAGGGCTGAATCTCCATTAAGACCCTTTAAGAGAGGAGTGTGAGTGAAACTTAGGACAAGCTGGGCCTAGGGAAAAACAAGAAAGTGGGTGAGAGGGGAGCTAAGAGACATTCTGGATCATGCTGCATTGAACTGGGGAGTGCACTAAAGAAGCAGAAAGAGAAAAGCTCTTCAACCAAAAGTGCAAAGATCATCTATAGACAATGCTGGCAAATATGAGACACAATGGAAAAATGGAATACAAAAGAGCTGTACATATGTGGCCCAGTATAAGGACCCATTATTCAGGAGTTAATGCAAGGGACATCCAAGGTGGGTGCCTAGTGGAGATTATATTTGTATGATCCATTTCCTGTAATCCAGCATAAGCAAAAGTACCTGCAAAGGAAATGCAACTCATTGCAATGATCCAGTCACATGATCATCACAATGACATTATGTGGCTTTGGTACCTCAAGAGACAAGGGAATGACTATAGCTTTCCTTTGATTGTCACGTGAAAGGAAGGCCACCTAGAAAAAGCTAGATACTGAAGGAGAGGTTGTTCTGGTTACTCAAAAGATGAGAAGATCTGTGTTGATACAATTCACCAGCACAATGGAATGGAGACTGTACCAATGGAGGAAGTATATCTGGGACACTGCCTAAAACATGAACATTTGTTTGCACATGAAAAGGCACATTGGCATTTCCCTGAAGCATAGACTCAATAACCCTGATATAGCTAACCAGTTCAAATTCACATCATGTGTCATGCACAACCACAACTGTGCCACAGATGTCTAGACTAAGCATGACTTACAGAACCAAAACTTTGTGGGGAGGGCTAAAACTATCCATATCCTTTACTGATTGGCAAAGATAAGATCCTGTACTAAACATTCCCCAGTGATTTACATTGATACTGTCTAATAAAGTGAATTCTCACTTCAGTTATCATGATGTGCATTACCCATCTTCGTTTCCTGTTCTAAACTTCTGCATCAGTTTCTAAGTTGTTAGACAAATGCAAAATTCAGCTTCAAAGAGTTTACTGAATTTATTTTGCTCAGTGAAATGGCTTTTCTTTTAAAATGCCTTGCCATGGAAGGTTCTCTATGAATGACCAGGTTTTATATTAGAATTGATCGAAAAAGAGAGAGGCAGAAATGATTTTGTTTTCCAGGATTTTTTCATGTTTTTCTTTTCAAAATTTAAAATTTTGAAAAATGTTAACCAATTCTCAGTTAAAGGAAGTGTCATGGGATCATTTTGTCATTTTGAATTCTAAAATTTTGTCAAAAGTAAAGAATTGAAAAAAACGCCAATGAATTGTATTATTATTGCTATTAAAAGAAGAAAGGGAATCAATCATTCTTTAAAGAAAAAGAGAGTTAAACCATGGCATAATGAAGACTTTTCCTCTTCCAATTTTTTTGAACAAATCCTGAGTAGGAAGGAACTTGGGTAGCACTCCAAGACCGAGAAGAAACAAGAGGCAAGATGCTACAGGAGCAAAAAAAAATAGGTCCCGCCCTTTTACCTGCCCCATGCATCACTGCCTATGGCCTTCATAAAACTAAAAGTCCTTGGGCTGGCTACTTTTTCCTTATCACAACAGCTAAGTGACATGAATGTTATAGTGAGAGACTGCTAATAAGCAATGCTTCTGCCAACACCCAATGCCTCTGAGGAAGCCAGGTAGGGGCTTTTAAGGCCCTTTACACAGGGGCCTTACAACCAGCAGCTGATCAAAGTACCTCAAAAGCCATGTGTTCAAGGAGTTACTTATTTATTCTCTGAGGTACAAATCAGGGACAGCAAAAAGTAAAAATGATAAAAGATCTTACATCTTAATCCTCGGTTACTTTTCTGTGTTCCCCTCCACTTTATCTCCTGGTCATTACATGCTTGCTTTCCCTTCCTCTTTCTGTCCTTGCTGTTACCCTAAGGAGGCAATCTTAAGCTCACACAAACCCTGCCCCAAAGCTAGGGCTCCAAGGTAAGTTAAGAGGAAGTGTAGCCTGCCCATCCACTCCCTGTGCCCCAAATCCAGAAATGAAGCAGTGAAGATGCTCTGGGGGTGTTTCCTCTTGTTGCCACTCTCACGCACTCTGCCTCCAGTATCTCTGAAAACAGTGGGGTTGGTTTCTTTCACTCATTTCTTAGTTTGGTGTGTGCACAGTGGAAGCAGGTGGGTACCCAGTGCAAATGTACTGTGGACAATCTCTTTAGTCACTATGAATTCTTGTTTCTTAGTGTTTCTGAGAAGTAGCTGGGTCCTTAGACTTGGGAGCCAAGGAGTGAGCTCTTCATAGCTATGAATTGGCCTATATTATTGAGCGCTTGCCGCGACACTCCTTGTGTAGGCCCCTGTTTTATATTCTCCTCTTGGGTCATTTAAGAACCTCTTTAATCTAATTCCCTAGCAGGTTACCCATCATAAATGAACACTAGGGCTGGCTAGGAAACAGTTTTCCTACCCCATCAAAATTTTCAAGATTTCAACAATGTTCCTCTTCCTTATCAGAACACCTCCAAGACCCCATGAAGGGTTACACAAGCAACCAGAAAGAGAGCTCTATTCCAGGATAGCCTGATGAATAGGACACATACCTGACACAGCAGATTCAAGATCACAACCTTGGTGTGAATCAGGCAGAGCAGGGTTTGAATCTGGCCCTTATGTTAGGAACCCATAAATGTCCTAACCACCAACCTATAGGCAGTGTCACAGTTTGACCAGAAATGGCATCCTCTATCTAAGACCTATATCCTACCCAAAGTTTTATGATAATTGCCACATTCCTGAAGAAGACTGTCAGCTTGTCAAAACCTGAACTTTTCGGTAAAGAAGTTTATTAAAAAAAAAAATCTATCCAGCCCTAACAAGCACACTCAGGCCTGCTGCACATTCAGAACAAATAATACAGATATTTCCAAGTTCACCTTCTAACCCCGACACTGACTCTAACCTCACAGTAGGAACAATAACAAAAAAGCCTGAATGAACAGATGAACCTATGGATACTATTTCTATGTCTGCTCAAAGACCTTGCCTCCCTACTGTATCTGCGCTCCCGACCTTTATTTTCTGGCTCATCCGATTAAGAAAAAACAATTCACCAAGAAGCCCCACTAGAAGCCATGTACTTCCCATGGACAAAAAGCTTCCTGTATTTTTTACCTTATCAATAATTTGTTACAGTGCGGTGAACACAGGGATTGAACTTTAGTCATAATTTCAGCCAGCATTGGACCTTGGCATTGATGAAGGCCAGCATTTCATTCAAACTGTAGTAAAACTCTTGTCAGAGTAGTGTTGCTTCTTGGACAAATTAAAAAAGAGAGAGAAAAAAAAAAGAAAAATAGCCTTTACTTATAAAATCTATGGAAGACAACACAGAAGGTTTTGTCTAGAGAATTAGGTCAAAGCAGTAGTGGTACTGCAGTCATGGTACTAGGGAAACTATGTTAGTTGACCAACCAGATCATTAGAAGACAAAATTGGACAGGATGCCCTAGAAGGGCACAAAGGAGAGGGATGAGTAGAAAGAGCACAAAGACTATTTCAGAGTTTTGATCTTTAGTCAAAACTTACAGTATAACAGCAGAAGGGAGAGAATCAAGAGTAAAGGAGGAAACCAGCTGCCGGTCCTTAAGAGTCATTGTTCCATAAATGCCAGTCAGAAGAAATGATAAAGTAAAATGATTTCTGTTGTGGTGGGAGCAAGCCATCAGCAGAACCATGGACAGAACAGAGATAGACAACAACCTCTGCTTGGGAAAGCAAGCAGACATGGGAAGGCAGAAATTTGGAGACATGTTTGGATACAAAGTTCAGGCAAGGCTGGATCTGAGATTTAGGTTTGGCTCATTTTAGCAAAAGGGGTCAGCCACAAAGTCGCATCTTTTTAGTTTGGTCTCAACTCTAAACCAGTTGAGGGTAATGAAAGTGAAAGGAGCGAAGGCTTGGAGAAATGACAAAGCCAAGAGCCTGATTTTCTTACCGTCCAAATTGGTGTAAATCAGAAGAAACTCCATTACCATTGCACTGTAAAGCAGCGACTCAGACCATGTGACTGAAGGGGGTTTGAGGAAAGACGCTCTTGTATTAGCTAGTGAAGCAGCTTAACATACACATAATCACAGCAGGGGTAGCCAACCTGCAGCCTGCATGCCTTAAGTGGTATGACCAACTCCTGCATCTAGCATGTAGCAGTTTTGGAAGGGGGCAGACAGCCCAGTGGCAAATAGGGCAAGGAGCAACAGATCAGGCAGGCAGCACAGGGCAGGGAGCAAAAAGCAGAAAAACAGATTGGGCAGGAGAAGGGGGTTGGAGTGGAACTTGGGTTCAGGGTTTACCTTGTGGCATTCCTGCCTTTAAGGATGGCCCCCACTGAATTACAGGGACTGCAAATTACATTCACTGCCCATCCCAGAGGTTGCATTCCTTCCTAGGAGTCATTTACAGATTAACGTACCAAATAATTACTAGCCTAAGTGGGTGCAACTCCACTGCAGTCAATGAGTAAAGGCTGCTTGTGCCTGCCTGCACTGAATTAGTCCCTGAGACAGCGTTAGAGCTGGGTGACTAATTCACTATGGGCCAGGTGATGAATGTTGCCTCTTTCCCTGTTTATGAACAGTGTGAAAACAGTTTGTGATTTGTTTAGTGTTTGTCCCTATTAAACTGATTCCCTGAATTATTTTTGGCCTGAAGTTGATCCATTACAAGAGTTCCATACTCATAATTCAGCTCAGGGCAAAGGCACTCAGGCAAGAGGCTCCAGGGTTGTGGGGGGTGGAGCGGGGACAGTATGGAGGGATAACTTTCTCTCATGCCACAGCCATGCCACATGTGGCAAGCAAAGTTTAAAATAGCAGCAGACAGAGAGGAGGTATATCATTTGGAAATTACTTGTGCACTGCTTGAAACAACTATTAACAGGGTAGCAAACAGATTCTGCAAATAGAATTGCTGCATGCAACAGAACCAGGGACCAATGTAATCTCCTGTTTCCGATTACTGGAGCAAGTTCTGAAGCTGCCATCCAAATAACCTCATAGGAAGAACTGGGGAGCTGTGAAAGTTTTGTGGATGGTGAAAAGACAGAAGCCAGTCCAAAGGATTAAAATGAGATATCCAAAAAAGAACTGATTGTTACTCCTCCATGCGGAGCACTAACTATAATGAGATCTTTCATCATAAGGGGGCCTTTGTGAACCTGGCGTAGGAGTATAGAAGGAACACGGTGAATTTCAAACTGCAAAAGCGCAAGTTGAAAAACAATCAGAGATGGATGTGTCTAACCAAGTGCCAACCAAAAAGCGGGGAGGGAAAAGAGAAAGAGAGAAAGAGAGAGAGCATGACCGATGTTTTAAGGAGCTTATTGAAATAGTTCCATGTGTAGAGTTAAATCTGATTTATACATAGCTGAGATGGATCGGGTTATTTTTTTTAAAAGGCAAACAGTAAAATGGAAATTTCAGTGTGCTCTTGACAAGCACTCAGCCCCAATGCAGGGAGAAGAAAATTCACTGCTGGGTTCAGCCAAACTAGAGGCAAAGCTGCCCCGGGGCTAAAGTAAGGCTCTCATAAGTGAGGCTCCTCAATACTAGTCTATATTCTCCCTGTGACCTTGGGTGAGCCGCTTAACATCACTGCTCTGGGGCCAGAGTCATACTACCTTGCTTTACGATTCTGCTAAAACTCATAAGGTTCATAGCACTGGACTCCACAGCCCCTCCAAGGGTGACATACTACATGCTGAAGTATGCAATGCTCTTCCCTAATATCTGATCTGAACCTTTGTAGAAGCATTGTGCTCTTTTGCAGGATCAGAGGAAATGCAGAAGTCATGACTTGGTGATGGGTTCTTATTTTTGGCAGATGATCATTTCACCAAAACAGGTGGCTCTGGCCACCCTGAAACTAGTTAACAAAGATGTCAAACATTTGGCCTGCAGAGATTCTCTATCTGACCTGCAGGATTATTGGCAGACCACTGGTAGTTGGAGAGAATGGCCTGCCGTGGAACTCAGGGCCCTTTTGCCCTGCTGGTTATTACCACTGCCCCCAAATCCACTTTCCCTGCTGGACTGACTCCCTGGCTGTTGCCAGATACCCACCCCTGGACCTCTCAACCCTGCCAGACCCCTCTCTGCTCCTGAACCTGCTGCTGTTATCTCTGTGCCTCAGGCTGGAACTGGCCCATGAAGAGCTCCGCAGCTTGGTTTCAGCCCAGGGCCCCAGATGAGTTTGACACCACTGAGCTAATAAATTCAGCTTGAAGTCACCAGTTTTGGCAGGAAAAAGAAAACAAGGGTTTGATTCACAAAACTGCCGGAGGAATAAATGGTGCCTCCTCCCCATCTCTCTATCCACTAGCTCAGTGGTTGGGACTTCAAAGATGTAGGAGGCAGGGGTTCAGTTGCTTCCTCTGTGTACATGGATTGAACCCACGTATCTCCACTTCCAGACACGTGCCTTAGCTGACAGGAGACACAGCATCCTGAGTGCAGAAAAAATGCTCCCACCCTCTCTTGCTGCTGACACTATTCCACTTTGATTTATTAAGCATTAACTGAGTCAAGTACTGGCACCCAGATCTTTCACTTTCTAGAAGAGCTCCCTATCCACCAGGCTAAAATTATTCTCTCCCCTCCCCGCAACCTCTCTACAGACAGACAGACAGTTAGATGAATGTATACATACACACACATATCTCTCAATGAATATTGAAGTTATTTCTACACTTAGTGGAACAGTTACAAGAAGGCAAAAAGGAAGTCCCATCTCAGAATATTTCATCACCTTATAGGGTAGGGAACTTTCATGGAAGGTACAGGTTCAAATACCTTCAAGCAGAGAAGAAAATAGTATGCAGGTCACCCACATCCTGGGCAAGTATTCTAACCCCTGGGCAAAGGGAAAACAGCAGAAGTAGTGCGTTTCTTTCTTGAATCTGAATCTTTACTTCCCTTGCTTTTTTTGCAAGCATCTTAAAATGTTCTGATTTGGGTCAAATGGAACATTTTGTATCAAGTGAGATTTCAGTTTTTCATGTTGGAAATGAGAAAAAATACTCCAAAACCTTTCATTGTTACATCCAAAGCATATTATTATTGGGCTAAGCAATTAAATAGAAAAATCAATGATTTGCATGGCTTCAATCATAACTGCACATGGCAGTGGTTCTAAACCTTTTCAACCTAAAGGCACTCCTCGTTAGCCTCGAGGTAACCCTCACTAGACTCAAAGCACCTTTCAGAAAATCCCACCTTTTAGTTTGCACTTTTTTTTTTAGTACAAAAAAACAGAACAAGTCCTGCGTTGCAAACGACTCTGACTATGGCAGGTTAGAATGTTTTTGACGCTATGAATTACAATTTGAAATCCCTGGGTTAATCTTGTGAATCATGTTTGCACATCTAATGGTGCTAACAATGCATGGCATTCTGCATCACCCTTGAAAGGATCTAACTCCCTGGTTGAGGATCACTGTCCTATGGCCATTAAAGAATCAAGGGTTGCTTTTACATTGGGTTTTAACTCCAATTGTTCAAATTTTAATTTCAGCAATTCTGTTCTGCTGTTTTAAAATCCCAGATGTTTAATCTGGATATTTTTGTCACTGCTTCTTGTAACCAACAGTTGTAAAGTGTTACAGTGCACTATTAAACAGCTGCTGCCTTCCTCAGGTGGCTGCATTTCAGCATCAGGTGAAGATGCCTTCTCTACTTCACACAGGGGTTGTGCAGTTTATTTCATTTGTGCTTGCGAACAGCTCTGAGAGCCTCATTTAAAGATTGCTCTATTCTTGGCAGAGTAAATTTTCTTGTGGAAAGTATAGTAGTGGTAAAATGGCAGCTTTTATTGAGACCGACACCAGAAACACTACAATTAGAGAGATGACTGCTGAGATTTCTCTACAATGCACTGACAAATCATGCCCTATTACATATTATACGTGTACATACGCATTTTGTTTTAGGATGTATTTGGTGCTCACATCCTACAGGCCTTAATCATGTGAGTATTTTTCAATCAGACTGCCAGCATAAGAGTTCCACCAGTTTAGCTAATGTGATTAATATTCATCACTAAAGATGTTCTGTATAGCAAATCTGAATAGAAGGAAGTTGGGGCTTCCCTTTACATGGCTAAATGGGGAACTCATTTGGGGCTTTGGTTTCTTCCACTATTACTCTATCAACAGGTGCCAGTGCTGAAACAGTGACAACAGCTTCCCAGGTATGAAAGGAGTCTTTATTCACCATAATTTATCCAGTATTAGTGAAAGTACTGCACCCACAAGCCTATACCCTGACCCAGATTTACCACTCACAGGAGAACCAAGAGCGGAACTCATTTTTTATGCACTATGACTTCAACTGCACCATTTGAATCAAGCCCCTTAACCCAGTCCCAGAAGGACTTGGTGAGAGAGGAACTGGTTTCACAACCTGGCCCTCAGGTGCATAGTTGGTGCAATAGCATGCCAAATGATTTCAGAAATGGTATCTCACTGAATTTCTTGGAGACTGGCATTTCCAGGCATCATCATTCAGTCCTTCAATAGACACTATCAACAAAGGTGGCAGATAGTGCCAGCTCTAAGGGTGTTTTCCGTGTGGTGGGGAACCAGATTAGCCTTTCAAGCATATTCTGTATAGACCACTGGGAAGATTAGCACATGGTAGATAGCTACTAATGACCACATTCAAGCTAGTGATGTGGAGGCACTGACTCAGATAAACCATTCCTTCTCTTCAGCATGAAGAGGATTCAAACCAACAGGTTCTTTGCATTCACTGCTATCTTGGTAACCTTCTTATTTTAATCTGATGTATCTCTGGCCTTTTATGTACTGTCTGCTTTCTTTGCAAAGAACGAATGATCAGGAAGATAAAAAATTTGCTCCACTACAGCTACATGATTTCTTGACTTTACAATGGCTTCTCATATGCAACTACCATCCCTTGTCTCCCAAGATTAAAGGATTTTACTCTTTTGTGTCTAAAGGTAACTCTCACAGAGAGCTGGAGAACTATGGGAAGATTCTGGCAGCTAGCATCATACGTACCTACATTCAGACTTTCATCTAAGGATGTCAAGGCACTTTTCCCAAAAGGGATAGATATTGTTAGCTGCAACTGAGGAAACTTTGGCATCAGGAAGGGAAAGTGCTCTAAGGTCACAGAGTGAGTTCATAGCAGGGGTGAGAACAAAACTCAAGCTCTCATAACCTTAGTTTTTGTGTGCTCTCCATGGGGCCACATCATTTGGATCCATCTCTAAGAAGGGCTACCAAGTCACCCTGCATTTTACATATACGTGTGTATGTATATGTATGTGTGTACGTGTGTGTGTGTATGTATGTATATATACATACACACACATACATATATATACATATATATGCCTATGCATATATGTATGAATGTAAAGATATGCTCCCTCCAAGAGGAGGCAAACCAAAAAACAGACATGACAAGGGAAAACAGAGAGGTGCAGTGAGGAAATCAGGGGAGACGAGAAGAGAACAGAGATGGTTCAAACAGTAGGTTTTAAGGAGGTGTCTGAATGAAAAGGGAAGCTTTTGGTGGATGAGAAGAAAAAAGAAGCATTACATACATGAGGAGAGAAGATGTGTTATGAGTCCACAGAACCTACTCTGTTTCAGACCCTGATATAGTCCTTCTGGGAGGACTAGGCCTTAAAGTCTCCACTTCTTGCCAAAGAGAGCCTTGACTCCCCACTTATGTCACTGGATTTTGAGCTTCAGCACCTCAGTTTTACTCCATGGCCATTTATCAGGTCTCTGGGAGCATGGGCCTTTATAGTAGATTAATCTTCTTGGGAACTATAAAACCAACAAGTGTCTGCAGCCACACAAAATCAAAATGGGTCAAGTTAAAGACTCTCCCAAGCCTAGAGGACCATTCAAGTAGTGTGGTAAAGGCATACCAGTTTCTGCAGCCAACAACATAGAAGGGAATGATGTGGCCAGCATCACACACAGCTCATATGGACCCCACTTCCCCTCTCCCACCCAAATAACCAGGTAGCCACTCACAGATGAGTCAACTCAGGAGGCAGCCTTGGGCATGAGTTGAGAGCAGAGCTTGAACTTACATGTTTAGAGCTGAAGTGAAACACCTTAATCATTCTGCCACCTCACCCCCTTTACAAACAATACATCAGCCCTGGCCTTCACTACAGAGTTTTGATAGCAAACTAACAGTGCACGCTCAAAGCCCCTCTGTGGAGGCAGGATCCTCCAGTCCACCAGCAGTATTGTTCCAATGTTGCCAACTGGAAGAAGGCTTCTGCTACTACCCAGTAGCCAGAAGACATTCCTTGGCTGCACCAGCTGTCTACCAGGGTTCATTCAGCAGCCCCCTGGCAATATTGATGCTGCATTAGATCCAGGCAGAGCTGCTAGAAGTGCACAAGGATGCACCCACTTTGTCTTGGTGGTGGTAATGGCTGGAGGACTGCTGCCAGAATTTTTGGTGGGAAAAGCAGGTAAGTCTAGACAAATCCTAGTCAGCTGGAAAACAGCACGTAGGGTTACCAGGAAAGAATAGCAAAGAAAAACCTACATGCACATGCATGCTTACTGGGGAGGGTTGTTTTGCCCCCTCTAGCTGGCAACTGGCCAGGTGTTGGTCTTTCATTGTCCCACTAGTGTCACACAATTCACAAGGTGACAATTCTCAGTAAACCCTTCAAACCTGCACTGTGCCTCCCTGATGCACATACAATACTATAATTGCTTCACCTTCATTCCAGGAAGGAAGTTCAGCCCTTCTCATCCAGTGCACAGTAAATCAAAAGTAAGTAAGGAAACCAAGTTATATGCCTTTTACAAAAATAATAGACATTGTACATATTCCCCCCCAGAGCAGGAGAAAATGGAAAGGAACTAGCCAGGGAAGAGGACAGAAATGGTCACAAACTGACCGAGAAAAATTTAGCTAGACATCAGGAAGAACTTGTTCATGGTAAGGGTGGCCAGAATTTGGAATGGGTTTCCAAGGGAGGTGATGCTTTCCCCCACCCTGGGGGTCTTTAAGAGAAGGCTGGATAGGCATCTGGCTGGGGTCATCTGAACTCAGCACTCTTTCCTGCCCAGGGCAGGGGGTCAGACTCAATGATCTGTTGAGGTGCCTTCTGACCCTACCAAGTATGAAGCTATGAAAGGAGCATGAGAATGAGGAATTTTGGAAAGACTGCAAAGATGTAGAGGAAAAGAATTTGATAGGTTTATAAAGATGAGGTTCAAGGATTTGCATGTGATGAGCTTACAGACATGAATTCAACAACAGGGTTAATGGATGACAGCTGTACATGAGCACAGAACAACTCTGTTCAGAGTCTGCAGTATCTGCTTAAGCTTATCCCAGGGCTGGAGGCTCTTAACTTCTATCTTGGATGCACCGTTCTGTTCCTCAGCAGGAGCCACAGTCAAGACAGGACTGCAACGAGGGAATGGGGAAGATAGTTTAAACACCATTTGAAAGAGAAATACCTCAGAGATGAGGCTTTCTGGCCTTCTCCAAGTTTTCTCCTCTCCCCTGGTCCCTACGGCAGCTATGCCAGGTATCTAACTCCTTGGTACTGAGAAGTCAAAACTCCTAGTCATACCAATTAGTGAGGCTGCACCTGTAGTGGTTTGTGCCAGGAGACAGTCAATGTTGACAGGAGGTGGCCATGGGATTACAGCTTCTGACTACCTGCCCCAGACATACATGGTGCAACAAAGGGGGGAGGCCACTCATTCACCTGAGCAGAACAGGGCTACAAGCGGACCAGCCCCATCGTGCTTCAGTGGAAGGCAGCGTTGCATATTCACTCTTGTACCCAAAGGCACTGTACAAGAGCGGTTGTATTCTGTTTTCCCCTGGTCCAGTCCAATTTGCTTGGCAGAAAAATGGGGGAGGCCTAAAATCACCTCAGCTAAATTGTTTTAGAGCCCTCATTTTCTAGCCATTTTTCCACTATTATCATGTGGAGGCACAGGAGGGCCTGCTGTGTTTGGTACAGATGTGCCCTGTTAGCAGCAAGGAGACACATACACCTCATGCCAACAAAGAGGGCCCAACCCACAGTGCCCCCTGTTCACATAGCGGTGCTCCCAACACTCATCTTGAGGCCCTCTGAAGGCATTAGCCCCCAGAAGTCACCAGGAGCGATGTCTCTCGGCTTGTGACCTAAATGTCCTGCCAGTTTCTGCCCCACAATCCTGAGCGCTTCAGAAGCACATTGTGAAATGCTAATCTCCCTCAGCTAGCTCCACTCAGACACTCTCCAATATTCCCAGCCCCTCACCTCCTGCCTGCACACAGCCTTTGGTATCATAGCGTTTCTCCCACTGGCTTCCCATCAGATATTTTTTCTCCTCTGGCTGCTTCAGGTTTTTTTTACATTTTATCTTTTTTTTGTTTAATTAGGGCCTTTTGTGCTGAACAGGAATGCGCAGCCACTTGAGGGAACAGATGAAAGAGGAGAGATAAGTCAGAAAGGAGGGCTAGGTAAAGAGAGAGAGAAAGAAAAGTGGATGGCAACTTGGCGGACAGACAGAAAGAGAGAGGGAATGTGGTATGAACAAGACCCTAAAAGAATCAGGGAAAGTAAAGGTAAAGGAGCAGAGATGCAAAGGGATGAGGGGAATAAGGAGATGTGGGGGGAGAGGGCAGGGGGAGGGAGAAGGGGAAAGAGAAAGAGAGAGAGAGATCAGAGAAACAGACCTTAATAGAGAAAGAGTGTTAAGACTGAAAATGGTATTTCTGCTTGTCCTTTTATCTGATCCCAAAATGATCAGACAGAAAAAACCCAACTCAGAGGGAAGACAGCCCAGCTACAGAAAAATGTGAGCTCTGTAGGAAAGGCCAGTGTCAAAAAGAGATGGCCATGTGAACAGTCACTTTAGGCAAGGTCCAACTCTAACTCAGTCCCACCCTCCTTCCAATTCCCAGCCCCCAGAGATGGGTTTAATAATCCTCTTAACTGAAGGAACCAGGTTTGCCCTAACTGAGCCTGGTTTAATGTGATCTTTTTATGCAGCTTATCCTTGAGTGAACTAGAAAGAGGAGAATGTGTTATAAATTGGGACTTGATAAGAGTCAATGAACTGTCCCTTACTGGATGGGCCCAAGATGTAGTTCATAGCAGGGTACAGAAATCATCCCACACATACAGCTTGCTCCATCAGTTAGGACAGATTTTTTTTTTAAGTAGGAGGTAGATCAAATACAAGGAAGTGCTGAACAATACAGCCTTTGGCTTTGTTGTGTATTTGTCCTTACTTGCAACTGGCCCTCCTGAAAGAGCCTCAGCCGTGGGTGAAAAGGAACACAATATCACTGTGTTTTGTATAGCATCTCTCAAGCAAAAGGCAGCACAATTGCTCTGTGGAGTTAAGAAATAGAGAGCACCACAGGCAGAAAGAAATTAAGAGGCAGCAGCGATAAAAGAAAAACAGCTACTTCCAGATGAAGGAAGGGTGGTTTGGTAGATAATGCACTGGACCAGCACTTGGAAATTGAGGCTCTATTCTAGGTTGCCTGTGTAACTTTTTGGAAGTCACTTAACCTCCGTGAGCCTCGCTTCCCAAGGTGTGAATTAGTGTGGTTAGTAACTCTTCCCAATCTAGTGTGAAAATAAATGTAGCAATGTGTGTCTGTGGTGCTCAGACACTGCAACAATGGGAATCAAATAAGCAAGCTAAGAGGCTAGAAGGTGCTCTCACTGGCTGAAACAATGCCTTGATATCTGCCAGTGTGAGACCCAGGAAATGACCTAAGATGTGTAGCCTGGGTACACCCAGGGGTGTGTCCTGTCTGCCAGTGGAAGGGATGGGGTAGTCAGGCAAGAGTGCTGTGAGAGGCGCCTGCCACCTGGGAGCAGTCCCCTCTCTTCTCTATAGAGCCCAGGCCGAGACAAAGTGCTTGTCTATATATAAATGTATTGCTACCATAAATAAATATGAATAAGAGACACTAAATATTTACAGTAAAATTAGTATGCAACACCATATACAATAACCTGCAATCAACATATTGCACCACTTCAAGGACTGCCAAAACATAAACTGGGTGATTCACAGCATATGCAATAATTAACCCCCTGCACAGACTAAGCATTAACACTTTGGAACAGGTAAGTCAAGGCATCAACACAATAAACACATATGACCATCAACTTAAATAAACCCAGATAGGTTGAGGTAGCAATACCATAGACATACACAGGCAACAATACAGGTAAGTTCCGATAATAGACAGTAAACACATATAGTCAATGAACACAGATCCAGGGGTGGGCAAGATGTAGCCTGTGGGCCGGATGTGGCCTGCCAGGTCATTCTATCTGCCCTGAGGGGTCCCTAAAAAAATTAGTAAATTAAAATTTATCTGCCCCGACTGCCTGTCATGCGGCCCTTGATGGCTTGCCAAAACTCAGTAAGCGGCCCTCCGCCTGAAATAATTGCCCGCCCCTGGATAAACCTCTATAAACTCCCTTAAGGAGAACCCATAACTATATTAACCTCTACAGTACAAAACAACAACAATCACAAAATATGGGGGTGCACTCAGCACCCCACAGGGTGTTCCCTGGAGCCCCTCCCCTTTGGGGTGCCAGGATGTGGATACACCCCTCCCACAATGGAGGAGGGTGGAGGCTGCAGACCCTCCTCTCCCAAGCCCACCTCCCCTGCGGGATCCGCTTCCCCAGCAACTCACGCTCTTGCTCTGAAGCAGCCAAGGCCACCCCTGGTGGCTAGTCCCACGAGGGGCTCTCTCGGGCAGCGCCTCCAGCTCCTCCCGATGGTCTAGTGCCCCTCACTGGGCATCCAGGATGCTACTACGGGAGCTGACACTTTACTGGCTCCGGTTTCCCAGCCTCACATAGGGGGTTCTTCTTTTTCCCGGGCCCTGCTCTGGGCACCAGGGCTCTTTTAGTTTAATGCAGAGCCACACTGCGGGGCTCCAGTTACTCAGCCTAGAGCCGGGGCTAACTTGACCAGCCTCGAGCTGCTCCCAGGGCCAGCTCTCCGTGTGCCAATCCACACACCGCCTACCCAGCCGCTTGCCTTGTTCACAGGTTCAAGCCGCCTTGAGAGGCTCCTAGAGCCTGAGCATTGTGCACTGATTCGCGCACCATCGAGGTTCAGGTGGGGTCCTGAGGGCGGTCATCTCCAGAGCTCCTCTCTCCACACCATCCCTCTCTCCCAGCATGCCAAGCATGCTCTCCTTTCATATGCTTCAGGGCCTTCACCCCCAAAGTTCTCCAGACCTGGCAGGGTGCAGTCTCAAACCAGGTCCAGACTGCTCCTTGCCCCCTCCCTTCAGGGAAAGGGCATGGCCTTGCTTACCCTGGCTTGCTTCTGACTGGCGGATGGGCTCCACCAATCAGACTTGCAGAATCTCGTGCCCAGGACTGATCCAGAGCTCAAAAGGTAAGTCTGCTACATATGGAAGACCCGTTTTGTTTTGTTTTTTTCATGTCACCCCATAAACAGATGAAATTATACTTCTAACTCTACAACTGGTTTGCAAGGGCACTTGTTAAAAAAACCTGTTAAAAAACAGAAACAAGCTGGGGACACCATTGCCTGCCTGCAAAGAGGGCCGGTGAGGGCCTCTACACTGGCTTATATTGGGCTGTGAAAAAGAAGAGCTCTTGTAAAAAGACAGATGGTTTCTTGTCCAACAACTTCCATCTGAAGTAATTCCTGCTCCACCATCCCAGATACAATCCATGGAGACTCATTATTGACATCAGAAGTATAACAAGCAGGGTTTGTGCCCTGGGGAAACCCTGTGGGAGTGATACTGCTGAGCACTGGAGGGAAGGAGCCAAAAGCAGGTGAGCAGAGGGTGGGCTTCTGACCTGTTCTGGGGACTTACAAACAGTTCCTGGCTCCTGCTGCCCTGACACAGTGCACATGCCCTTGTTGTTGGTCCTTCAGCAGTAGCGCAGTGCCTGTGCATCTAGCTGCTGCTGCAACACCAACACTGGGGCTGCTTCTGCTGTCAGAGCTCAGACTCTGTGGGGCTGGGGGCAACTTTCTGGTGCCCCCACTAAGTTAATGCCTAGGGCTGGTGCACTGCTTACCCTCCCCCCTCCAAGTTACATTCAGTTGGTCTAATAAAAGATATCAGATTTACCCAAAGGACCTTGTCTGCCTATGTCCTTAGACCAACACAGCTACAACCAATACCCCTAACTACTGATATATATTATCCTTCTCCAACTCACAGCGTAACTTGAGTAAACTGTCCCCACTGGCAGGTTGGGGTGCTGCATCCTTCTGAGTCCTGATCCCATAAGTGTCTTAGCTGCTTTCCTCTCTGCTTTTAGCTTTGGGCCCTGGGCTCCCCTCTCCCTGTCCAGGATCTTACAAGGTTCTTCTGAACAGGAATTTGGAAAGCTTTGCAAAGTGGGTGCAGAGCTTGCACTTTTTTCACACAAGGGAAGAATGAAGCAGAAAGTGGCTCCTCCCATCCCCCCAGCACCACCTGAATACGTGGGGTTGGCACACCTTTCTTCCCTATATACCTACTGGGCAATTCCGTCTTTTCTTAACAGTCACACAGTATGATGAATGGAACTTGAGAAGAGTCAGACCCCAGGAAAGACTTAATTTGGGGTTCTTCTGGGGCTCAGAAAGCTGACTTTAGATAACTCTACAACTCTAGACCTCTAGCTCTGCCCCATAAAGATTTCTTTCCCACAACTCTGCCTGCTTCCTGCATCACTAACTGTTTATAAAATGGTCGGTGAGGCTAGGTTAGGGGTGGGCAATTATTTTGGCTGGAGGGTTGCTAAACGAGTTTTTGTGATCTGTCAAGTGCCACATGGGTAGCCTCGCCCCTGACAGTTACCCCGCCCCGGTTGCCATCTTGGGACTAGAAGTCCTGCCCCCTACCCCCTGATCTTTGCCACCAGAAGTCCCTCCCCTTGCCCTGTGAGTACTCCTTTTGTGTGTGTGTAGGGGGGGGAGGGGTTGTCATCTTGAAAATGGAAAAAAACACCCTCAGATACTAAAAAAATCAAACATCTACTATAACTTATTTTGATTTTATTTTTAAAATATTTATGTTCTGATTTATGTGTATATTGTGGTTGGGGAGTGGGTGTGAGGGCATGGGGGCGTGTATGTGGGGTGTGGGTATGGTAGGTGGGATGTGTGGGGGTGGGTGTAGAGAGGTGTGGGTGTGGGGTATGTGGTTGGGGTCGGGGTGTGTGGGAGGATGTAGGTGTGGATATGGTAGGGGTGAGAGTGTATGTGGGGGCTGTGGGAGGGTGTGGGTGTATTTGGGGGTATGGTGGGGGGAGTGGGAGGATGTCGGTGTGTGTGTGGATATGCTGGGGTGTGCAGGAGTGTCTGTGGGGTTATAGTGGGGGGCAGTGGGTCCTGGCCTTGTATCAGGGAACTATATGCTGCCTGGCCAGGCCAGGCCAGGCCAGGCTGGCTCTGTGCTGTACTGCATGGTTCTCAGCTGCAAGGCCAGGACCTTGGCACAGAGCCAGCCCAGCCCAGCTCATCTTAGCAGCAAAGCTGGGACCCATGTAGCGCAGCACACACGGGATGGGCCAGGCCAGGCTGGCTCCATGCCATGCCATGCAGTCCCCAGCTTTGCAGCCAGAACTGCATTGTGCCAGGCCAGGCTGGCCCTGTTCCATATCATATGGGTCCCAGACTCGCAGCTGGACACTACACACTGCAGCTGGGACGGGACAGGTGGGCCTGGCTCCCCACTTCCCACCGTACCCCCAGCATACCCTCCCCCCCACACCAGAACCCCACACCCTACCATGGCCTCACACATAGTCCCACCCACTCCCACCATAACCCCACACAGTGCCAGATTTAGATTTAAGCTACTTAAGCTATAGTTTACAGGCTCACAATATGAGGGGCCTCTAAATAAGAAAAAAAAAGACTCAGTATCAAATTTTACAATAATCAGCTGGAAAATAAAGGAGATATGGGAGAACAACTATCTAAATATGGACATTTTCATTCTAATATGACTCTGTGTGTACACACACACACACACACACACACACACACACACACGATTATTTTTATTGTATGGGACCTCTTAAGCTGGACACAGCTTAGGGCCTCAGCATGTCATAATCAGGCACTGACCCCACACACAAACACCACTGGTCCACTCCCCCAGCCCATTCTTACCTGAATTTCCACTCTTGGATGAGGGAGGGCATGGGAACAGCCAAAGGGGTGCCAGGGCACAAGCCTCTGGTAGGCAAAACCTTCTGCTCTCTAGAGACTTCCTGCAGGTGGGGATGAAGAGGGGCAGGGAAGGTCAAGTTGGGGTTGGGTTGGTTGCATCTTGCAACCAGAGCCTGAGCTGCTTGATGCTGCAGCCAGTGGCTCATGCCGCTGGCATCTCGTTGGCTTTTGGACAGGCAGCCACTGGCAGGTAATAATTGTCCAAGTTTTAGAGGGCCCTGCAGGCCACATGGAATGGCCTAGCAGGCCAAATCCAGCTTGCAGGCCAAATTTTGCCCGCTCCTGGGCTAGCTGATGTGTACTGGGTCTTATGAAACAGACAAGCAGTCTTGAACCAGCTGCTGGAAAAGAAAGGTATCCACAGCAAAGCAGGCTATTGACACCCAGGTTAGTCAGACAGAAGTTGAGGGTAGCAATTCAAGCAGGGAAAGCTCCCTGCCAACCACCCCTTTGCAGCAGATGATGAAGTATCTGTAGGCACAGCAGCAAGCTTTCAGAGGCAGCATAGTGGTGAACCTGTCAGCATCACCCAGTTAGAGGGACTTATGTTCATTCACTGTCTCAAGCTTACGCTGCCTTTGTGGGAGTCACGATTCGCTGTGTGAATTTCAATGGGATCTTTAAATCTCCCAGAGATTTTTCTCTTCTCCAAGCAAATTTCCCTGAGCCAAGTGCCTGGGATTGACAGCTCGGCAGGTATCACATGCCAATCTAGCAATTGCTTTCGTGCCAGCTGTCGGAACCACGGACTCATTTCCTACAGATCTTTCTCTTTTTATGGAACATCTTTTTTTCTTCCCTAACCAGGGGCCTGAATCAGATCCAAGCTGCGTACAGAATCAGAAGCAGGGTCCATTATGTAAGACAGGTCTAGCTTTGCAGGCCCTGTGTTACCATAGCAACAAGAGCAGGCCCAATTCGGGAGAATGAGGGGTAAAGGGGGGGAAATGTGAAGAGGGCTCTGTATGGCCTTAAAAAAGATTTAAGACTCTTGCTTCTCTTTTGCCTCATGGTATTGAGATAGGGAGGGGGCACTGCAGAAGAGGAATCAATGAAAATGAGGTGTGCCCTATGGCACTTGAGACGTAAGGAGAACCAGTCACTGGAGCATGCAGCTGTAAAGGTCCACCTCATATCAGAAAACCAAGGAAAATGCATGTTTTATAGTTTCATAGTTGGTAGGGTCAGAAGGAACCTGAGCAGATCATCAAGTCCGACCCCCTGCCATGGCAGGAAAGAGTGCTGGGGTCAGACAACCCTGGCTAGTTGTCTATCTAACCTCCTTTTGAAGACCCCCAGGGTAGGAGCGAGCACCACTTCCCTTGGAAGTTGGTTCCAGATCCTAGCCACCCTGACAGTGAAGTAGCGCCTCCTGATGTCTAGACTGAATCTACTCTCAGTCAACTTGTGGCCGTTGTTCCTTGTTACTCCTGGTAGTGCTCGGGGGAACAGGGACTCTCCCGTTACCTGCTGGTCCTCCTCTACACATCTGTGCAGCAGATGTGTATTGTGTTGGCTTTGTATTGGGATGCAATGGTAAACCAGGCCATCTCTTGTTTACTGCTGAGTGTGGCACTACATTTGCACAAGCACTAAAGATTTCTTTATTCTTTGCACAATTAACTTGGCTTTGCTATCGGGGCACTCCCAGGTAAGTCTCTTCTTTTAAAGACACTAGTGCCACCAACTAAAGTGAAAAGCAAGGGGCTGATCCTTCATGCACATGCACGAGGCAATGGGAGCTTCCCACATGCATCTTCAGGGAGCATTAGGCATGGGATGGTGGTGAGGGGGTTAAACCAAGGGCCATAGTAGGGCCCCAAAGGTACATTGGGTCACTTTTAATAGCTCCTGTGACTTCACCACTGATCCTTTTCCTAGAGTCCTTGACTTCTTAATACAAGATAAGAGCTCCTGCTAGCTCTCACTCCCACTGTATTACAGGTTTTAATGGGCCTGAACCAAATGCCCCGATGTGAATCCCCCACAGATCCTGAAGAGCAGGGGTTGATTTGGATCTCCAGGAGGTGCAGGCTTGTGTTACAGAGATAGTGCAACCCATGTCTCATCACAAGGTGTTCTAGAAATCTTTTTTTGGATGTGAGAAACTTGAAGATGATTCCCCTGTTCCCCCCAGAACATCCAAAATGAATAACCTCCAAGAGCACTCAGAAAACCAAAACAAATGACAAGGGCAGTGCTTTTACAGTTGAAGTTGAAGAATCATATCTCCTAGTCTTCTAAAAGCCCCAAAATGTAGGCTTTTATGTGCAAGTCACTGTTCATCTTCCTTAGCACAAATTAAAATCATGGTCAAAGAGCTGAAGTGACCCAGGCTTTCACTCGTCATAGGGACAACCTCAGATAGACTGAGCCCTGCAAACCCCACACAGTAGTTATGCTCAGAGAACTTCCTAGACTGGTTTGTGGGCCCCACTTTTCAACCAGCCCAGGCTTAAGTATCATGCTACACTAATTAGGAGAAAAAAACTATGTCTCAATATCTTCTTTTTCCCTATTAGCAACCTACCATGGTGAGTGCCCATGTCTTCCCTGCTGCCACCAGCCATTCACAGGCCACTGGCAAAAAAGGGCAGATCAGCCTGTCACCTGAAGAAAGCCAGAGGACAGGATAGATGAGGATGGGGAAGGGGAGGGAAGATACAAGTATTGACAGATTAAATGTGGGGAAAAAACCAAGGCAATTGTCCTTCAAATGCAAGGAGATGACACAAGTCTCCCTGCATCTTCTCCTCTCATGCTCTCCTGCCTGAAAACAGAAGAGGTGGTTAATAGAGGAAAGCCCCTTGAATCAGCCCTGACAGGCACACATTCAGAAAGTGATGGCATTTCCCTAAACACTGTTTGTAAAATGGTAATTATCCAGCAGGCAATGACAGCTGGTACTTAGCACAGGGAGGGAGTGAGAGCGGACAAGAAGAAAGGGTTCTTGCTGTAACCAAACAAAGGGGAAAGAAATGTAGAAAACATCATCAGGAGAAAATACAAAGATTGCTGGCTCTGCTAATAGGTCACTTCAGCTCCATGGTTTGTTTTGGAATGATTGAGGTAGAACGTAGCAGCAGACTGAAGGGACAGACATCCTCCCTGTCATTCAACTGGGGACATAGACGGCAGGGTGCTGAAAGAACGGAGTGCTGATACTACTGGCATCTTTGCTAATGGTCTAGAGCAGCAGGCTCAAATTTTATCCTGTTTTGGGACCGTTTCTTATCAGAAAACCCTTCTTGGAAATGCCCCCTCTTAGCTCCAATCCCACTGTTTCTCCAGAGTGGTTGGGCTTCATGAAAGTCAGGAGGTGTTTCTTCTTTTGGGATGTCTAGAACCAGACTGGACAAGGTGCTGGAAGATGCCTCTTAGGAATCCATCTTGTGCTGACCAGGAAGATGACTGATCTCATCAGTCTCAAATTTTACTTCTTCCCTGCTGAGTAAAGGTTGGTTTGTGGTCAGGGTAATGGACTGGAGAGAGGGTTCAGTTCTAGGTCTAATCTATATTCCTCCATGATCTTGGGGAAGTCTTTAATTTCTCTTGTGCCCTAGTTGTCCAGCTCCAAGATGGGTAGGCAAATACATCCTGTCTATATGTTTTGCTACATCTTGTAGGCAGGAAGTGCCTCTTACTCTGTCTCTCCCTAGAGCCTACCACAATGTGGCCCCTATCTCATTTGGACTTTTCCTGCATAAATATAACACAAGCACAGTGATTTTCATGGCACAAAAGTTATACAGTAAGGGTCTTAAAGAGAAAGGGTAAGAGAAATTAACTCATGTTAACATATTATATAGCCCTGTAAAGCTCCAGGCCCCCCAAATCCTCATTTTGTGCCTGGGCTGCTCATATCAAAGTTGCTGCAACTAGGACGGTCTTTCTCTAATTGCTCCCAGCAGTTCTCAGTTCTCTGATCTCCCCAGAGGGCTCTGCAGGTCAGGTCTTGCCCTATGAATTTGCTGCCCCTCTGCCTCAGATTCTGTGGTGTACATATTTTATTATGGTTTAGGTTGCAGCTGGCAGATACCCAGCAAAGAAATGTATTCATAATCCCAGAAACACAATCATACCAAGAAACCCTGGTGAGCTCACCAAGGGGGGTTTCTGGCAAGTGCATCCAACAGACAATTTGAAGACATAAGGAAGCTTTGCTACTTGAACTCATACCAAGGAAACAGCACAGTTCAAAGTCAGTCCAGGATGTGGGGAGGGGACACAAGGCCACCTTTGCCTCACCCTCTTAAGTTGCACAATTCACTCCTATCTGCAGTCAAGGATCTGGACCATGACATGTCATTATCTGTACAACCGTTCCACGCCATGGCCCTATTTATAGCCCCACTGTCCTACACAGAGCATAATCACAGAGTTCAGACTCAATCTTACAAACTAGCTTACAAGCAAAACGCAATGCATAGTCAAGGAAAAGGCGAGAGGTAGAAGAGAGGTCAAGCGAACAATGACATCAAGCATGTTCTGCAGAACATCTGGTTTCACAATGCAGATCTTCAGTTCCTCCCCAGTACCAAGTGGCAGTGTTCTTGATTGTCCTAATGGCCCAGTCCATCCTTATTCGTTTATGACAAAGTGCTAACAGTCACTAACCTCTTGCTGAGCACTCTCAATGCTCACTGACATCACTGGGTGTTTCACGGGTTCAGCCTTTCAGAAGCTCTGACCTTTACATTTCTTATACGATGGATTCTCCTTGGCACAAGATCTGTATGTTAATAATTTCCTCAGCACCCATGAACATTTAATAGGAGATATATTTTTTCTGCTGGAGACAGATACACCTCTGAACAGTAATTTATTGTGCTGGTATCTCAGAAGCTGTTTCTTTGAGAAATATACGTAGAGATTGTATTAAAAGGGTATAGTTTTTATGACGATGACTGATGATTTGTTTGACTAAATCTCTTATGTATCAATCAAACTGTTTTGTAGCTTGCATAAGATTTATCCTCAAAACTGTCTTAATAAAGTTCAGATATTACTTTCCCTGAGTAATGGATTTGCTTTCTTTAAAATATTGTTAAACTGTTCCTATAATGAGTGCGATTTGGGGCACAAAATTTATATGTAAAAGCTGCTGATTTGTAAGTTATCAATATATTTCTAAAGGGACAAGTACAAGTAAATTGAAAAGTGAAACTTTCCATAAGCTGACATAAAAATGTATGTATGTTTCTAGGTACAAAGTAATTACTTTAAGCAGTAACACAGCATTTATAGTGAGATGTATTAAAGAATCACCAACAGTGAAATAGCTAATGTTGCAATTTAATTATAAACCCCTCTATATGCTGGCACATTTTCACTATTACTTTTGTTGTTACTCTTGATCTGTAGTATGTTGCCTAATACAATTTACTGTGCATTTTTCATACAAATGACTATCATGGCTTCTGTTTATCAGCCATACGCAGAATGTTGCAGAGCTGTGGAAGACGCTACACAAATATATTTAAGGTTGTAGGGGAAAAATATGATAGGTGGTTGGTACTGCATGTTTTGAGATTTTTTTTAAAAATGTGTATGCAAGCAGCTAGTGTTAAGGAGGATGAATGTCTAGTCATAATTTCAGGATTTCATTTAAGTATAAGAATAATATAATAGGGCAGGTGAATACTGGGAGGGTGGGAAGGGGGGACAATGGGACTCATCAAAAAAAAAAGACCATACATATTCCTTACTAATTTAAAATTGATTTACTGTAGATTACTTTTTCTGATTTGTTTTCTGCAAAAGAATCTCCACTCAGATATTTCCTGATTTCTGAGAGTTCAACAATCCCTTAACATAGTTTATGGATTTAAAGATGCTACGACCAGACAGAAGTGTTAGAGTCTGTTAATCCTGTATCCTGCATGCCACAGGCCTCAGATTTCACCCAGGAACTCCACAATCCAGCCCAATACTTTGTGGCTGCCTCAGAGGATATATTTTAGGAAGCTTAATGTCTGAAATGTAGGGACCTACCAAATTTGCAATTGCATGATTTTCCTGGAAACTTTGAATACGGCTGAGCTCCACAAAAAACGGTGGGTTTGCTGCAAAAAAAATCTTACCTGCAAGCAGAGGAAAGGGTGGTAGAAAACCCTGCAGTCTTAGAGGGGGGCTTGGGGGCCAACGGTGAAGAGTGGGAGGGGGAGGGTGGGAAGACTGCACAAGCAGTTGGACTGTGGTCCCAGGCCAGCTGTGGCCAGCAGCCAGAAGGCTGCAAGTGGCTGCACCAGGGTCCATGGAGCCCCAGCATGACTTGTTGTGTGTGTGCACCTCCCACCAGCAACAAGCCATGCCAGGGCTCCATGGACCTTGGTGCAGACACTTGCAGCTTTCCAGCTGCCTGCCACAGTCAGCCTGTGACCACGGTCCATCTTGGGGATACCCCATAACCATGGCTTAATTACCCTGATTAAGCTTAGGAAGTCATTAAACCATGATTAATAACATATGGATTAATGGCGTCCCTGGGTTTACTCAGGGTAATTAAGTCATGGTTTCAGGCCATTTGCCAATCTGTGGTGAGGAGTAGGACTGCTAGAGCTCCTTGGCCAACCAGAGCCATTGCGGGGGGATGGAGGCACCACACTCAGCCAGCAAAAATAGCAGCCGGCCTTGAGATCTGCCTGCAAAATCAGCCAGTCACCTCCACTGTAGACCCCCTACTGAAATGTATACAGGGAAGGTGTGTTAATGTATACACAACCAAATATGTGCTATAGGTGGATGCCTTTTTCCTTTCATGACCATACAAAGATGCATGCTACTGTTGGATAAAACTCCTAGTTTGGCCCTCTCAAATGTATAAACTGCTCAACATGAGTGAATACTTTACGTGTCTTTGCTAAAGCACTCCAGACTGGTGCAAGGTCATGAAGATGTAGCCTGTCGCTGACAGAAAGGTTCCCCTTTGTCAGGGGGCGTTGGTGTTGACATCATGCTACTTGTTTCATTCAGCTGTGGTGGGCTTGTCTAGACAAGAAGTGCAGAGATACACTGCCTGCATAGAAGTTCTGTCTCCTGAGAAATATTATCTGGGGAACCATTTCACTCAGTTTGTTCCCGAGTTATTTTTCTCCCAGTGGCCACTTTTACTGCAGGAGAAAAAGTACAAACTTTTGCATATTCGTGGTTTCTCCAGGGAGAGCTGAGACTCTCTGGAGAAACCGAACATCTGTCCAAGCCCTTGGTAAGTGAGCAGCGGAAGAATCCAAAAGAAGGTGTTCATGCGTGGTTTGGCATGGGATTCAGGGAGAGCAGACAAAATGATGTGTGTCCAAAAGGAAACAGGGATGAACAGAAAGGCAAACAGAAACAGGGGGAAACAAAAGCACAGCTAGAAAGTAAGAGAAGGAAAGGGAGAGCAGCAGTGTAAAAGAAAAGGAAAGATAAAGAGAGAAAGCAGGGTGGGGAATGGGGAAGTAGGAGTCAGAATAGCTGGCAGTAATAGGTAACTTAATGTGTGATCTCTAGATGCACACGTAAGCATCAGGACACAATCATAGGCGTTCACTCACAGACAGCAGCATGCAGAATGAGGCACTGATGGCAAATCACAGCCTCATTTGAGTAAGAAGGGACATCTAGCACATCGCTGAAGCCATTCCTGAGCACTGGGGCAAGCCTGATGGCACTGACACCAATCCCTGACAGATGGGTGGCTCATCTCCACCTGGAATATCACTAGGGCTCATGCTTCCACACCCCGCCTTATCAGCGGAAACCACAACACTTCCTAGTTGTTCTAAAGTTTTCCCTCATATTTTAGCTAATGTTTCCCTGCTGCAACATAGGACCATTACTCCTTCACACTGACTGGTGACAAGAATGGATCCCCATCCTCTTTAAATGATCCCTTTATGGATCTGCAGATGCCAATCGTGTCTCCCCTCACACATCTTTCCTCTACCATGAATATGCCTGGCTTTGTTCATCTTTTCATTTAGGTCTCATTTTTCCAACTTTTCATCATTTTTGTGGCTCTCCACTGAGTTTCCTCCAATATGTCTTGGCTCTAGGATTGGGAAGGGAAGGGATGTTAGTTATACAGCATAACAACTACACCCTGCCTCTCACATGTCTCAACAAATACCTTGTTGAGTTGGTTTGAGCCCAATCACCTCCTGCCCATGGCAGGGGACTGGACTTGATGATCTTATAGGACCCTTCCAGTCCTTCTTTCTATGATGCTATGCGCCCAACCAGGCTCCAGCACATCTGTGGACTGAGCCCTAGAAGCTTCCCTGAAGATCATCTATATTCTACCTATCACCCCGTAGATATATACTGGGGCTTGTGGGCTACCTGCTTCTGCCACTAGAAGGCATCTTAAGATCACTGGAGCCCTGGGACCAATTGTGAGGAAGTGTCCTAGAAGAAGGAGTGGGGACCCAGGAAGATGGAGCTTTCTGTGATGAGCAGAAGGTCCCAACTTGATATTTTCATTGGTGGTTCGATACCATTTAAATATTAGGATGCCTTCCCATTGGCCCCAGGCCCAAATATCATTCAGACCATTTCATTTATGCCTATCCAGGTTCTAGGTCCCCCTGTCCCTGTACTGCCTCCATTCCTCTTTCTTGGTCAAAGCCTCCACTTACAAGAACTGCTGACCTACTTATCAGAAGACTTCTGCTGTTAAAATGGCGTGCTTGCCTAATTTTTGCACAGTACAAAGATGGCTTGGTGCTATGATTTTAGATGCAAATGGGCAACCTACACAGGAAAATCAGGAATGAAAACAGTGAGTAGGTCATTTTAAATATTATGTGGATGTCTCCGATTGCTCAGTTTAGCTGCTAAAAGGGCTCTCTGGGATTGGATTAGGAGGCAAACTTTTTAAAAACATCTGTCTGGTGACAGTATCCAGTAGAGTACCCAGCAAACCAGACACGGGAAGGTCATTGTGTTCCCTGAGGGGATTTCACAGAGGGGGACAAATCAGAGGCAAATAAATGAAAAACATAAACACTGGGTTTCCCTCTGAAGAAGTTATGTGAAGGGAAAATGTTTTTGAGGGTTTGCTCATTTGGCACCCTCAATCAGCTCCAAGCATAGAAGTGAGTATTTCTGTATCTAGCCATGTGATTGAACTGGAGGCACCGTGGCACTGATCTGACTGGATGGAGAAGTCTAGATAAATGGAGATCACACTTTTAGAGTGGTTGGCCAAATATTTATCACTTGGCTGCATCATGGAATCATCCCCACCTCCAGCAGGCGAGGGACGAGGAATAGAGGAGGAAAGGAGGTGGCTGCCACTGTCAGAAGGAGGAGGGGGAATGAAGAGAGGAAGCAAGCTTACCCCTGGTACCCAGCAGCTACCTAGGGAAGGGAGGAAGGAGAATGGAAGGGAAGCAGTAAATAAGAGCAGGGAGAGCACTGGAGGGATCCATGGCATGGCACAGGACAGGGAAGGGGATGTGCATAGCTGATCTGCTTGCTACTGATACCCTACCACAGGCCAGATTCAGTGACCAGATCCAGCCCACAAGCCCTAAGTTCAGTACCACTGATCTAGATGCTAGGACACTGAAAAGCTGTGGGAAACAATGAAAAGATGAAAATTTGGCTCCCAAAGTCACAAACACAGACTCTGAGAAAGTCCTCTGGAACCCCTCTTCATAATGGGCTAATGGCAAACGACAGCAACTTATAGATGCCTTTCTGGAGGACAAAGGCTCAATAATATTCCTTTGCCTTACCCAGCTGCAACATCAAATTAGGAGTGGAATTTACTGAGCCTTGTAGAATTTTCTATTCATCCTAGAAGCTGCAAGGTTTTACCTGATTTGTGCCAACCTTAAAGAAAATCAGTTTAAAAAGTGAAAAGCATCTCGTTCCTCACAGCAAAAAGAAAAGAAAAATAAATGAGATGTAAAATGTCATCATTTTGATGTGCTGGCAAAATTCCTGGAATCAGTCAACCAAAGCTAACTATGTTTATAAATATTTGGGATATGAAGATACTGTATATAAATTTCATTTTATTATTATAAAAGGGTATTTGGGGAGGGGGGGAGGGAGAGCTCTGAAGTATATTCTAAATATATAAATCCAGGGTGGTTTGTGCTGTGGATAAAGGAGACTGAAATCCTGTTTTTATTCACACAAGTTCTTCAGCAAGGCAGCTACTTCCGTTCCAGCTCCTCCACACAGAAGTCATGGGAGGTTTGGTGTAGGAGTGCTGGCTGTGTTATTCACAGCTACTACAAGCCTTAGCTACTTCCAAAAAGAGGCATTGTGAAGAATGATCTCTCTGTTGTAAGGTTTTATGCTGCCGCCTGTTACCCTAGAATCTGAGAATCTTCCACATAAAAATCAATAGCACTAGCAAAGTCCCTAGCCGACTTCATGAACTCTCTCAAATGATACAGTAGTGACTGCCTTGGAGAAGAGCTAGGGAATAAATACAGTTCACAAGCTAGCTTCTCCCTGCAGGACTTACTTCTGGAAATGGTTCAGGGGTTCTGGCTTTGGGTCTACACAAATCCCAGCCTCTTCTAACACAAGCTTCTGGACCAAGGCATATATGAGTTCAGGCTACCTCTTATTGAAACCATTTTAATACATAAATGTGTGCGGGTGTGTGCGCATGCACACACACATTTCATACTTGTATGCCTCTCTCACACACATTTGCATGTCATTGTCCTGCCCTGCAGCACCCCATTATTCTACCAGTGCTCTTTGCTCTTGCCATTCAGTACCCCCTAATCCAGCCCTACCTCTATCAAGTACATGGGCTGTTCAGGCACTTCAGTGCTGCACAGCCCCCCCTTTATTCCACCCATGACTCCCCCATCACCTTGTTATTTTACTTCCATCCTAATCAACAACCAGCCCTGTGATTCCAGACTTGTACAAACCCATTCCGGTTAATCTCTACCCCATTCATCTTGCAGCTCTAATAGCACCTACATTTTCATTTGTTGTTCTGGATTCCTAGCCTTTTCCCACTGTTGCCTGCAATACAGGAGGGCACATTGCCACAGATTCCACTTCCACTCTGCTTTCTAAACTATAGCAGGAAAACAAGCATTAACCCACCAGGAAACCTAAAGGAGAATTACCGAATGGACTGGATTTGATGCCTCGAAACAGGCAATCAATCAAGACAAAGGGTCTGCCATAATTACCCTACACTACAAAGCACTAACTTGCTGTCACTAGAGTACTGGATCAGTGATGCCAAAAACTCCAAGCTTCACTGAGGTGTTAGGGCATTCCTTGAAAGAAGGTGAACGGTACGAGGACCAGCAGAGAAGCCCCATCCTGTCCCCCACCACTGCACACACATCTTAACTTTCTATTTCCCCTTCCCTGGCAAACAGCCAAGCTCCCTATGGTGCTGGGGCTGCAGGGCTCTGTTTTTCACTTCAGTCAGACTTGCCACAACGAGCCACAACGAGCTGTGAAATTTCCCAACATGCTGCACAGTGGTCCAGATGTGCTCTGTCATGCTGGATATTTTGCACCCCTTAAAACCCTGCACCTGACACAAGGGCAGAGCGTCTTACACAGAAACAGCTGGAAGGAGACCTGATATCATTCCTGTGCTATAAAAATCGAAGCTGTAGTACATTCTTTAACGACAGAGAAGAAATTCTGCTTGCATTTATATGTGTGCTTATTCTCATTTGGGAAGGCAGAGCTGCCAGCATTTCAGATCAATCTTCCTTCATCAGGGGCTTAAGGCTTAGAGAATAATGCCTAGTTTTATTTTTTTCTTCTTAAATGTTAACTAAACGTAGCACTGGTGAAAGGCACCGGCTCGGGTCCCCCAGAGACCAAACAGCCAAATTTGTTTCTCAGTCGCAACACTGTAAAGCCAGAGTAATCCAAATGTAATCAGTGGAGTTATTCCAGAATGGAATTTGGCCCTTTTTATTGAAACACAGCCAAGGCCTGGCCCCACTGAAATCAGGGCAAAACCCCAATTTGGCCTCGAAACATAGAACCCAGACACTTTGCAGGGTTTCTTCTCTTAACCCTCTTCAAAGATGATGGTTTGTGAAGGAACTGGGGAAATGTACAGCACTGCAACAAAGAGCTCCACAGGACTGCTGTAGTGGTCCAGCGGAGTGGAGAGGCAGAGCCTTTTGAAACAGAAATCCCAGGAAACAGTTCAGTGACTTGTCCTTCACTTCGCAGCCTGCTGGGATCTAAGTGGGTTGGGGATGCCCCAGATATGAAGGACCTAGGTTCCACTGTACACTGTGAGGGGCAGCAGTAAAGCCATCACCAAAGCCCGGTAACCTTGCAAGCATTATGAGTCACACTTTACCTGGGAAAACCAGGAAATCCCTCTGCTTGGCTCCTGTATTAAACCCTTTGGAGAAAGCCAGTCAGCAGAAATAGTAAGGAGGTCAGAAGCAGATAGGCCTAAACTTACCACTTCTGTGGGGTGCTTTACCATGGATTTCAGTGGATTGACATACAGGCTCACACTGAACACATTTGAGAGGACTATGGAGGGTGATGGGGATGGTTGCTATGTAGGAACACACCTGAGGCCCTGTTCTTTCATAGGCCAGCAACTCACTTCCCTGCACTGATGACTTTTAGTCGCTATTGCACTAAAGCAGAGATAGCCGGGCATTTTCCAGTGAAGCAGTGTCTTGTTGGAAAACATACACTTGTCAATGCTGTCATGTTTCACACAAACATTTTTGTATCACCAAACTTTCACAGAAGTACAGGCAGGTGTCAGTAAAGACCCAGTCTGATTTCCTTCTGGTTCACCTGCAGGACTCTGAGTTTTGAGTCAGTAGCTCCAATCCATGAAAGCTGCCTCAGAATTGGAGGCACTGGATCTTCCAGGGCTTCCATGAGATAGTCTTGCCTTGAAAATTGCCCCAGGACTGGGGCCTTTAGCACTTCCAAGGTTTTCATGATGCCTGGCTGGAAGTCCTGGGAGCTCCAACAAGTTTGGCTGGGGCTTGAATCACAGTGCTGACAAATACACCCTGAAAACCCATGGACGCCAGCTGAATCCAGGGCTCCTGGAGCACCCGTTCTCTCTAGTGTGGAACCCAGAGCTTGGCAGGCTTGCCAGCCCTAGGATCCTCAACTAGTCTTAAGTCTTGTAGTCTCTTTGCTTTGCGGTCAAGAGCTAGAAGCCCTGAGAGTCTCCCCAGGCTAGCCCCAATTCTGTCTGTTGGACTCCCCAGGAGCTGTCTAATCTGGGAAATCCTTAGAGATTGTGGCTAGGGAGCCTAAGGGTATCAAGACAGTGAGATCTATTTCTTTTTAGTCTTTTTTTTTCTTTGGGGGGGTGGTTGGAGGAGGAGAGGATATTCCTATTGAAACAGATTTTCTTCCCCAAACAAACCATTATTGGAATTTCCTTTCCACCGGATACTCTGACACCTGACACACCAGATTTTCCCAGACAACAGACTGTCAGGCCAGCTCTACTCCTTAGATAAGGTACAAAGCTGTGATCTAGAAATGCAATGCTCTGGCAAGCTGTTATCCACTCACTGAAGCACCCTCCAGTACATAAGCTTCCTACCTTGCTGCTGTCAGTATTTATGAGGCTGATATCAGCCTGAGGTGCCTGCTGCATTTAGTAAAAGGTCGTAGTTGCATGCTACATCAGGGGACTGCCTTGTGAGCTCTGGACAAGGTTCAAAAACATCCTGCCTTCACACGGTTTAAATTCATACACTGCTCCAGACCTTTGGCATGTCACCTGTCATGACCTTCTTTGCCCTGACAGATCTTTCTTGCACCTCAAAGAGCTGAAGGATGCTGACTTCATCACTCTATAAACGCTAATCAGCATAATTCAGCTGCATGAAGAAACATCACAGTGTGGTGCAGGGAAGCAATAATCCTCCTCTGCACAGCAATAGTGAGATCATGCATGGGATATTGTTTCCATTTCTGGGTGCCTTGTTACTACAACAATACCGACAAAGAGTAGTAAGTTCATACAGGAGCAATAAAAAATGGGAAGGGAAGGGCTGATTCATGAAGAAAAAGCATGAGAACCAAAAATGCCTTTTCTTGGCTTTGAGAATGGGACTTGATAAGTATAAACCCTAAAGAATTAGAGTAATACAAGAAGGTATGGTTAAGGATGGTAAGATGAAAAACAAGAAGAATTAAGCAGGAAAAATGTAGCTGGATTATCGGGGGAAAAAACTTCCGGACAGCAAGATATATGAATAGTGGAACTGTCTTCCATGGTACATGTTTGAAGCTTTGTTGCTAGGAAAATGAAACCATCCTGAAATAGTTCCTGCTTCCCAAGACATTTGTTAACTGCAAGTGTGGCCAGGATGCTAGGTTTATCACTTCCTGAACTTTCAGCTGGATGATCCCTTTTTTTCCTTTGTATCCTGAACTGATGGGCAGTAGTAGCATGCAGATGTTAAGCAGATGTCACCTCCCTGACTTCAATACGGTGGTGAATGAGAGGATAATTAGCCTCTACAAGCCTGTGTGCCATGCAATAGGTTACAGAATCCTGTGCTCCAGTCCAAGAAACCGGCAGCACTTCTCCTAGAGACATGAATACTAAGTGATTGGCATAAGTCAAGCCAACTTCTCCAGATACTTGTGCATATTTAGTTCTTTGCTCACTACTGAGCCAGGTAAAAAAGAGCTTGCACCTACAACACAGAAAATGACAGACTGAAACACTTCCAAATTTCAACAAGTCCAGGATCCTGCTTCTAATTGTGGTCAGGGGGAAATGTTTCAAAGGTAATAGATCATTGCAAGCAGGCAGAGATGGAATACTGTGCCCTCATGCTAGATCTCATCCTGGTATTTGATAGTTATTACATTCTTGGCAATCTCCTATGACGTGCTCCACAATCTGCTCATATATGGTATGAAAAAAGTACTACCTTCTGTTGGTTTAGAAAGTCTCACCTTTTACTCCCACTGTAAGCCCCCTTGTTCTTGTCTTCTGAGACACAGAAATAGAATTGGCCCATTTATCTTCTCTACATCATATCTGGCTTTAGAAAGGTTATCATGACCCTCTTATTCAACTCCTTTCTAAGGTAAGTCATCCCAGCCTTTCCAATCTCTTCCCACATGACAGTTTTCAAGGCCCTTGTTCATTCTTGTCAGCCATCTCTGACACCCCTCAAGTTTTGCAGCATTCATCCTCTCAAAGATGGGGTTATCAATACTGCTTACTGCAGGCCTGGCCAACTTGCAGCACATGTGCCACAAGTGGCAGGAACAGCTTCTGTGTGTGGTTGTGCCAGATCAGGGATGAGGCAGGCAGCACAGTGGCAGATAGGGCAGAGTTTAGAAAGCAGAGCAGTGGGTAAGGTAGGGGGAACAGAACAAGGAGAAGAAAACGAGCATCAGGTCAGGCAGGAAGCGCAGGGCTGAAAGCAGAGAAAGACTGTCAGATTGGGTAGGAGAAGGGGATCAGAGTGGCACTTGGGGAGGGCACAAGCCTTAATTTGTGGCACACTGGCCAAAAAGGTTGGTCCCCACTGACTTCCCTTGTTCCAACTGAGGCCACAACACTGAGATATTGCAGGCTCTGCCGCAATAGTTTTCAGTATGTTCACAAGGAGTATAGCTATGAACTCCCCTCTCTGATCTCAAGTTTGCTCAGAGCTTTGAGCGAGCTGGTGGTCACAGAGCAGCACTCTCAATGCATTCTGGTTCCTCTGCTCTCCATCTCTTCTTCCAGACTGTTTTCACCTTACATTCAGAGACTGGTTGCTCTGCCCTTTCACTGTGTGGGTTCAAGCACTCTATAAATAAAGGATGCAATTACCATGTTTCCAGTTTGGGGAGGATATAAATGAGTGGTCTTTTAAGGGTATTCCTATGGAAAAGGAGGAATGTTTTGTGTCTTCACTAATCCACCTATTAGTCTTTTCCATTATAATCAATAAATCAATTTCCTTTTTATATAGTGATGTTGGCTCAGCTGTGAGGTTTTGATGGCAAAATTCATTACTCAATTGTCTCATCGCTTCCTTTCTAAGTTCAAAAACATCCATTAGCACCACTATGTGAAGCTCCATTAATCCGCTTTCGTTATAATAATGTTCTTATTCTTTCTCAGTGTCTTTATTGCATCCCACTCATCCTTGTTGTCTCACAGGAGCTTTTAATTAATGCATTAAGACCTAGTATTAAAGAGCTAGCAGATTTTATTTTTTTAAAGTATTTTTGCTCACTGGCCAGAAATTAACCAAATTTGTGGAAGTGTTTATGGTCTAGAATGGGTAGGGTCTTATGGAAATTATAGTCTGGATTCTTTGAGTTGGCCTGAGTTACAGTCAAAATACCACTTTCTATACTACTTCCCCCTTCTCTCTACACTATTTAAGTTTATCTTGTTGTGCATTACAAAATATTGTTTTGTGCCAGAAGATGGCATTGCATACGTCAACTCTGAATGCTTTTATTTGTAATGAAAACCAAGGGGCTATAGCGCAAATGCAACAAAGCAGATCTCAAGAAACATCACCAAATGGCATGAAAAAAGCTGTGGAGATCCTGTCAATGCTGAATGCAATCCCTTGCCCTGATTTAACCTTGAGCTCAAATCCTGACTTGTAACCTAGACCTCCATATCTCCTGATAACATTGTGTAACACCACAGCAATTTAAATTTCCTCCTATTTCTCTCTTCTTCTTAACTCCTTCCCACCTTAGATAGGGCACTGAAGCTTAGAACATGGAAATCAACCCACATAGATGTTCAGAGACAGTTTGAATGAACAGAAATGCCATTGGACTAAAGGCCAAATCCTATTCCACCTATTAAGCAGAATGCAGGAATAGGATTAGGCGTAGGTGATCCTATTCCACCCTGTTTCAGTCTCTGAAAATAAATTAATGAACCTGGTGGGAGGGTCCTCCTCCTCCTTGTTGCTTTGGGTGACTTAGTCTTCCAGCTAAGATAGTGGCATGCCACACAGGTTACTGTGTCAATGTTTTCATGGATCTGGCCCCAAGCATCAAAAGTCCTGGGTGCTGGTCCCAGTTCTGTCATGTTACACTGGAAAAGTCACTTTACCTGTCTCTCACAGATTCTTCTCCTCCCCTTTTCTTTGTTTAAATTGCAAGCCCTCTGGGGCAATGCTCCCTCCTCCTTCCACACACACACTTAATATCAGTACAGCACCTGGCACTGAGGTTTCCTGTTCTTGGTGGGGAGCTGCTACAGTGCCAAGAATTCAGTTATTAAAAAGCATTCAGTGCTCGTTACTGATAATATCATTTGCATTAACTGTGTTCAGTCTCAAGCCCAGAGCCCTTCCACCCCACTGTATCAAAGGGTGATGTCCTGCTCATAGGCCTGATTTGAAGTCCATCAAGTTGATTGAGGGACACTCCATTCATTTCCAGGGGCACTGGATCAGGGTGCACATAAGCAAAGGTGCCAAGATGTGCATTTCTGCCATGCCTGCAGGAACAGTCACCACTGCATAAAGACCATTTGAGCCAGCAAGCAGGAATCCACTGAGTGGCATCAGAACAAGCTAAAGGAAATACCTTACCTTTGCCCTTCTTGTGTGCACTAATAGGACACACATCTGCCGATGAAGAATGTTAAATTCCTGTTCCTTTGTCCTCAGCAAGGAGACTAATTTGCTTTGGGAACAATGTTCATATAGGACCCTCCAATGAAGTTACATCCTCTTCCTCAATCTTCCTTGTCAAGAAGGAATTGACATGTTTACTTCTTTTAAAAGGAGGGCAAATGGAAAAATGCCCAGGAAAGCAGGCAAACAAAGGAATGTGTTGTGTGCTGGTATCTTTGACAAGATAGAGAAAACAAATGATGACATGGTTTATAGAATTTATCATTAAAAAAAAAACCAAACCAGACCCAAGAACTTTGCAAGATACTTCAAAAGGAAGGAAAGGGGAGAAGAAAACAAAAAAGAAAAGAAAATCTGTCATGAATCTTCTCCCTGCATCCAGACTGCCTCAGTGAGCAGAGATCCAGAAACAAGCTAATTACTGTCTTCCTTTTACTCTTGCAGTTCTGAACAACATACACAACATTTTTCATGATTATTAATAAAGAAATGCTTTTATCTCCTACTTATTAAGTGTTCGGGGGTAGAAGCCTGGTATCTGACAGATACCATATGGGATAGGCTGGAAACAGCAGGGCTCAGAAAGGAAAGGAAGCAGGGAAAAACTTTGAAAATACTATTTAATAGAGGAAATAACAGTCCAAACTACTGAAGCTTGCAGACTACCTACAATGATTTCAATACTGTTATTTTCTTCAAATTTATATATAAGGGCAACAGGGAATAGGCCACGGAGTCTTTCACTGTCTGCATTGAAAAACTCTCATCTGTTACAATGATAGTCCACTGCCAAGAAAAATACAAAACTTGAGCACCTGGGAGTAGCTGAAGCTGCAGATGGAGGAGGGAAGAGGGCTGCAGGGCAGGAGTGAAGGGCACTGGCAAGGCCTGAAGGCAAGAGTGAGAGAGTTTGAACAGCATCTTCCTGTTCTGTATCTGACTTGGGTCTTTACTATCAGCTCCCTCATTTCCATGAACAAATTGAAAAGCAATAAAAGGAAAACTAAAGAAATTCCTGCAGCACTTTCCTGACTCCCATTGGGTGCTGAATATTTTTCAGAGTTCAGGAGATCAACCCAGATGGGCTGCTTTGTTGAACAAGTGGACAGAAACAGCAGGAGCCATGAGGTAGAGGCGGCAGCTGGAGAGAAAAGCATTGTCTCATTCACTGAATTCCACACCATTCTGCACACATAAGGAATCACAGACACTACATCATAGCCTCTGTCTCCACAGCACCACTATCTTTCCTAAACATAACTCTTAATTTTCATCCTAGAAACCAGGCTGTCCTACTAAAGCCAAGCAGGAGTTGTCAGGCCACAAGAACTGTCAGGTCCAGGATCTGGAATGTAGTAATGGCCAATATCTAATTCTTGACAAGAGAAATAGCTCTCCGCCTCTCCCATAATGCATCTACCATACACCACAGTTGGAGGTAAATGACAGATAGAACGGACAGGTATTCTCTTAAATAAATGAATATGTGAGCTAGTACAGATTATATATGGCCCAGATAACCTTCTCTCTGACACTACAGCAACACCAAGCTTCACAATGTAGACCAGGAAGCCTCTTAGACACATCAGACATAACATCATCTACAACTCCAGTCAGTGTGGCAAAATCTCACCAGCCGTATATGGCCAATAGGCTCACCCACAGACTATGACTCAAAGCACTGACAGCCACTGAGGCAGAGACTGTAATAGGCCCTTTCCTCTAACCCTCTATGAGAGAGCAGAGATTTGACCCTCTCAATCCCAACTAGCTGCTAACATCATGAAACTACAGCATAACCCATTTTATTCACCACATCCAGCACTGAAAGTGCCCCAACCTTTATTTGCGTTCCCTGTATGGAGAAAGAAATCCTATTTACCTTCTAGTTGCAAATCCAAACTTCACACCTTTTTCACCCCTATATTCATAGAGGACAAGATCCTATACCTTCTAAATACATGATCCTATTCCTTCAAAAGGTGGGTAGGTCCCCACTCTTACTTAATTTTTTTTGTAATTTAGCTTTCAGGCTAGAACGTCAGAACATTGCAAAAATAGACATTAATGAATTTTCAGGGTGGAAGAGGATTGTACTTAGGCACATCATAGGATGCACTAACACGAAATGCGTTAATGCGCATTAGCCTGATTTACCGTGCAGTATGGGTGCATGTCTACACATGCATGTCCTTACTGCTCAGTAAAAATGGCTAATCATGCCTAAATGTGATAGCTGCATATAGAAGTATCAAATTTGGGGGCAATTAGTTAAAGCACATTAACATGCATAGACATGACCCGGCACTAACTTTAGTGTCCTGTAGCACACTGCTGCTGCCTTGTGGCTCCTAGTCCCTGGCTGTGCCTCTTTGGTAAGCACTGCTGGCCACTGTGCAGAGCCAGCCACACAGGGACAGCTGCGTGGGGGCCCAAAGAGTCGGCATGGAATGCACCACCACCATGTCCTCCCTGTCAAGGAATGGCCCTACCTGCATGTGCATGCCTAAGCCCTCCACCAGGGGCCCCAACGGTCACCAGGACGAGGTTGGCAACCTCACAGCCCTCTGGCAGGGGGCAGAGGTGCAGAGGCAGTTTGCGTGTGGCAGGCACTCGAACACCCATACATATGTGGCCCCACTGGGCAGGATGCAGGAGCAAAGTGCGGCAGTGCCATACAAAGATCAAGATCTTGTACACACAGTGGGTGGCCACAGGGGCGTGTAGGGGGTGCATGTGGGTGCACGTGCACCCCCTGAGCGTGGTGGTGTACCCTCTACAAAAAGGCACCACCAACAGTGTCTAGAAGCGGCTGCGGGTGGTCGCTGACCCTTTGTCAGCGTTCACCTGCCCCCCCCGCCACCACTGACAGTGCCAGCAGCATCTGCGGGAGCTCCCGCACTTACTGCTGCTGTGCTCCCACTGCTGCTGCCACACTCCCACTGCCACCGTGCCTCCCCAGCTGCCAGAGGCACCAGTCATTTATGGGTGGCCGTGACCAACCACAGTTGTCAGTCTGGTCGTGCCCACAAAACTATGCCGTTTTTACAGGAGCTGACCAATATTTTGGTGTCCTGGGACCCAGGCTACAACCCTGCAGTTTACACCAGCAGGGCAGCCTGGCTGAGCCCCTGCCCTGTCCTAACCCCTTCAATGGTGATATCTCCCTGGAGGAGAGGCCCTCGGGTGTTTAGTGCCCTGCCCACTTCCCCAGTTGCTGCACCCACTAGTGGCTTGGGGAGCCCTGGCCAGCAGCTGCCTCACCATCTCCACATCCCCAAACCCTGCCACAAGGAGCAGCCAGTCATGACACCTCTGGCTGCCAGCAGTGCCAGCCCAACCCCAGGGGGGGCCCTGGCTGGGCCCTGGCCTGCCACACAGTGGACTGAGGACACCAGGTGCAGTTGGATGCCGTCACTGACAGGGATAGCCTGCACTGAGGCACCAGCCTCGCCAACCCCGGCCACAGGGTAAGTCCTACACCGCGAGGAGGGCCCCCCCAGTCCCCACCTCTGGCCCTGGCCCTGGTCCTTGGCCCCAGTCCAAGCCCCTTACACTGCCTCTGGCCCAAGCCCCGGTCCCCCTCCCTGCCTGGCCACACTCCTCCTGGGTTCAGGTTCCCTGTTGAGAACACACAGAGAGGTGGGACACAGTTCAGAACTTAATTAAGCAGTCCATGTCCCCACAGCTGGGTGGGCACAGGCCTCTCACACCCCAAGGAAATGTCAATGGCAGCAGCAATGTCCTTCTTGGCAGCAGGGGGCAGGGACATGTAGCACTGCCACAGGTAGCCCTCCAGGTGGCAGTGGAGGTTGCAGGGCAGCCCAGGATTGTCCCCCACACCATCATAGATCAGGGTCCCAAACCAGAAGCACAGGTGTGCACAGGACACCAAGAAGATCAGAAATAGCAGGGTGTAGTGACTTGGGCACTCCTCCACCTGCACAAACAGGGGTTGCACTGCCTGGGGGATGTGCAGCAGGGGCACACTAAGGGTGCAGCAGCAGCACAGGGGAACTGACCCTGGGGTGCCTCCCTGGAGAGGACCCCAGGAGAGACAGCAGTGACATGGCCAGCCCATCACCCAAGTTATCCAGGAGCCCTGCATGCCCCAAGCCCGGGCACCAAGAGCTAGGCAGCAGAGCAGTTGGCCTGCAGGGAGAGAGTGGGGTCTGGAATCACAGCAGCAGGTGCTGCCAGCAGCCTGGCCTGTCCCACCATGGGAAAGGGACAGGGGACGCAGACTGCCTGAGGCCAGCACCCAGTGGGTCACCAGCCCCAGGGGAGCAAGAGGGGATGGGGGGGGGGCTTGGGCAGCAGCCACCTGGGCCTGGGCCTGCCAGGACAGCTTAGTGTGGTCCCTGGGACCAGACACCACACACCCCTCGTGCAGAGCATCTTATTTCTGAAATGTTGCAAACTCTCACAAAAGGCTTCTGCCTCTTGCCTCTTGCCTCTGCAAGGTCAACATCTGAATGTGGGGGACAGCCCACCAGCCCTAGCGGGGATATGGCCTCCAGATCACCACCACCCAGCTCTGGAGCCCTTCACATGTGCCGGCTGTACCAGCAGCATGCACAAGACCAGACTGTTCTGCTCCAGTGGCTGGGGGCGATGACAGAAGAGCAGGAGGCATGGGAGCAGGTGTGGGAGGTGGTTGAGGACATCACCCAGGAAGAGGCATGGGACCAGGCCCAGCTGAAGCAGGGAGCAGATGGAGGCCAAGGAGCAGGAGCACATGGAGCTGCTCCAGCAGCAGGTAGACCTCCAGGTCCAGGCAGTGGAGGCCATGGACACTGACTGCTGGAACCTGGGCACCCTCCTGGGCCTGGTGGTTGCATCCATGCCCCCGCACTGCCTAGCCCCTGTCCATGGCCCAGCAGGGCTCCTGGATCCTGCCTGCCACCCCACAGCAGGTCCCCACCTGGACTTACGAGAAGATTTATTTTTTTTGCCTCTGGTGCTTCCTGCCTGCCGAAGCCTCTGGCCTAGTCCCCATCCTGGTTCCCCCACCACCCAGACCCACTGCCTGCCCTGGCTCCACAAGGGCATGGAGCCACAGCAGCCAGCAATGGGGACAGGGCCCCATGCTGGCTCTGCTAGCCATGGACAGCCCATGGCAGAGGGGGAGGACCAGTGGCCACCACCGCACTGGGGGCAGACCTCCACATGCCACACATGCTGCAGTGTGCACTCCCATGGGGGAACAGCCTGAGGCCAGAGTGCTGGGCAACTGTTCCTGGGCTCTGTCCTTAGATGCCTTCACCCTACGGCCCTCCACTCCAGGACTCAGACAGAAACTGAGACTATTGTAAATAGTTTATACTTTTTGAAGCAGGTTTTTTATTGTTGGTGAGTGGGGAGGGTGGTGGAGTGGCTCTGTTGGTTGAGGCAGGAGGTGAGAGGGGGCTTTATGTGTTGAGGGGGGAGAGAAGAGGGATGGGGGTGGGTGTTGTGAGGGTAATAAAGTTTTTTTCTTTCAACTATGTGCATGTCCTGAGAGTGGTGCTGGGGGGG
>NW_017729034.1:7066115-7098909 GCF_001723915.1 Gavialis gangeticus
GGGGTGGTGTGGGGGGGGGGGGGGGGGGGGGGTGGGCAGTGAGGCAGGTGGGCTGGAGCAGGGAGTGCAGGAGGAGGGGGGAAGCCAGGGCCTCCTGCAGCTGATGCCCTGGCCCCTGCTGGGGGGTGCACAGCTGTCTTGGGGCCCACAGGGCCAGCACTATTGCCAGTAGGAATGTGGGGCACTGGGTGTTGCTGGCAGGGTCAGGGCTGAAGCAGTGGGGCATTGGGCATTGCTGGCAGGTGTATGAACAAAGCTTGCATGAACAATATGGTGTATGAACAATATAGTGTATGACCAAAGCTTGCAGAGTTCTGTAGACTTAAAAGCACTATGAAAAAGTAGAACTATTGGCAGCACAGGTTGGTGATGTAGGTTACGATGAGATAATGGTTCCACTCTCTAACCAGATATCAAAAACCTCCTAAAGAAGAGAACAGCAAATGCCTTGACCACAGCATCTGAATCCATGTATTTATGTAAATATATGGGGCAGAGGCTGGAGCAGCCATAGTCCAGGGAGGCAGGGTGGGCAAGGGGGAAGCTGCCATGTGCTGCCCTTGAGCTGGGTATGTGGCTCCTGGTCAGGGAAGGGGCTCGCCAGGGATCAGAGGGCAGGGCTGCATTTTAAAGATGGCTGCCAAGTGCTGGCAGCTAGGTCTGGCTTCAGCCTGGCTGCCAAGTGCTTGCAGCCATGTGGCCAGAGGCTGAAGCTCCTCCCAGTGGCCACAGGGACACATGGCAGAGCTGAAGGGACTTGGCACTGGATTTAGTGCAAAGTCTCTGCATGTGTAGACACCTGGAAAAATCACTTACTGCACAGTAAATTTAGTCATGCTTAATGCATGTGTAGACGAGCTCACACAGTTATATTCTGGCTCCTATTCTAGACTATATTAGCCACCCCAGCACTGTGAAGAGGCTACAGAGGAGCCCACAGAGATGCAGGGAGAATCACCTCAGTGAAGAAGCATTGTCAGAATACGTATGCTATCTAGACAGAGTTGCATCACACAGGCCCCTCAACCTGGGAATATGGGACAGCAAGGCTGGTCTAGGAGGAGTGCCCCCTGACCTTTGCATCATAACTTTTCTGGGCAACACACAAGGGATTTATGTGGGCAGTTACTAATAATTAAAGCAGCCCAGGCCTCCAGGGTAGAGAGAGGTGGCTTCAAGCTCTTTCCAGAACTCAGATCTTGAGAGGTAGCACGTGAAATTGTTAGATTAGACCATGTCAATACTTACCCACTAGAACAGACTGTATGTGTCTGTTGCATAGAGGAGAAGGGACTTAACAAGTCATGATGCGATTTGTGGTTCACTGTTTAAAACAAGGTCACAGAGCCAGGGATAGCCTAGTTAAGGGGGCTGTGCACCATCAACACTGTCCATGTGGTTGAGAGGATCTGGGAGCCACGTGCCTCCTATGCAGCACCTACAGCAGAGGGTGGGGAGAAACATGCAATGGAGGTGGCATCCTGGGGCTGACCCCTGCAGCATATAGCTGGTGTGGCATGTGGTACTGTGCAGCCCCCAACCATGCTGCACTTGGACAACTCTAGTTTAAAAAAATATATATTGATGGCCATGGTAGCTGTGTGATAGACATGTCACTCTGCCTTGACAAAATGCCCCATCCTAGGATGAGCCTATGGTATGAATCAACGCTATCACCAAACATCAGAAGTATCCAAGAATCCAAATAGAACTATGCAGTGGGGACTACAACTTTGGCTGTTTAGCTCCAAAAACATGGCTGCCTAACACTTGAGCTAAAGGAAATGTCTCTTAGGTACGAAGAACAGATGGACTATTATATTTTCTTTAAGCTGCAACCAGCCATCAGATGGCAAAACACTCCTACACACATAATGGCATAACCATCTTAGCTAGACACAATGATCATTAATATTGTTTGCTGAATTGCAACCTATTTTCTACAAATATAGCCAACAGTGTGCTTTCCAGAAGATTGAACTATATGAAAATTTTGAGTGAGGGATAAGAATCAGCTACTTTTTAACAAGGAGGAGGCAAATGGATCTTGAAGTAATTGTCGACTCCAGGATGGACATGAGCCACCAATGTGAGGAAGGAGTCAGTAAGGCTAACTGCACCTTGTCATACATCTACAGATGCATCACAAGCAGGTCCAGGGAGGTGATCCTTCCTCTCTATGCGGCGTTGGTCAGGCTGCAGTTGGGAGTACTGTATCTAGGTCTGGGCGCCGCACTTCAAGAGGGATGTGGCTAACCTTGAGAGGGCCGAGAGGAGGGCCACTCACATCATCAAGGTGCAGCAGGCCAGGCCCTACAAAGATAGACTAAAGGGCCTGAGTCTATTCAGCCTCCACAAGAGAAGATTGAGAGGGGATCTGGTGGCACTCTATAAATTCACCAGGGGGAACCAGTGGAAAATGGGTGAGGCTCTGTTCGCCCAGGCACCACCTGGGATAACAAGGAATAACGACCACAAATTGATTGAGAGCAGGTTCAAGCTTGATATCACGAGTTATTACTTTATGGTTAGGGCTGCCAGGCTCTGGAATGGGCTCCCAAGGTAGGTGGTGCTCTCCCCTACCTTGGGGGTCTTCAAGAGGAGGTTGGATAGATTTCTGGCTGGGGTATTATGATACCAACACTCGATCCTAACCAGGGGAGGGGGTTGGACTTGATGATCTGTTCGGGTCCCTTCCAACCCTAGAAACTATGAAACTATGTAACAAACATTAGATGCAAGTCAAAATTTCAAATCTGGTTAATTTGCTAATGACCTGTTACTACAAAAGCATTTTGACCAATATCCTCTACATTTTGCAGGAAAAAGAATCCCTAATAATATCAGGCCAAATCATTTTTGCTAAATAAAGTTGAAGGGGAATAATAATAAGTCTTTTCATAGAATGTGTTTGGAGCCTTAATTACCATTATCTCTTCATGACAGATTGGCCATTTATCCAGATTATACAGACACGGTGAGATTAGATTAGACAGCTCAGTCTCTGCGTACTTATTCTATCTCACTCTGTGGTACATTGAGTTGGCTAACCGAAGCCGAGCTTGTTCTCCCAGGAATTAGATACCCCAATGGATCTTTTTTTAAACTTGGCTTTCAAAAAACATTGATTAAGAGTCATAAAGAGTAGAGTAAAAAAATGCTTTGAGATTGCAAGGACTTTCTAGGCCCTGATTTCAGGGGCCATGCAGCACTCTACAGGTTTGAGGTTATTTTCCCAGTAAGGGAGGCAACGACATGAAAATACCCACCAATATAACTGGTACTGCCCTACAAGTTGTCCATCCATTATCAGCTTCCTGCTGGAAACATGGACTGATTTAACTGCCACATTAGCTGCTTCTGAGCAAGCGCTATGGGTTTTATGGACTCTTAGCTGCCACATTAGCTGCTTATGAGCAAGTCCTTTGGGTTTTATGGACTCTGACTGTGTTCCTTTCAGTCTTGGGGAACATTTACAATTCCCTTATTCAAGTAGGCAGCAGGATTAAGTGACAAGGTTGGAAAATGCACGTGGATTTTGAATACATTTCGTAGGAGGCATCCCGGGCTCCTTTAAAAAGAGCAAAAAACAAGTCTGTATGTCTCTGCCATCCACATAGCACATTATAAGTGTTAGGGAGGAAATTAAAGAGGAGTAAAAAAAAAACTCTTGGAGTAAAAATCTGAAGGTTGGAAAGCTAGCATGGATAGTGTAGCTGTAATACTGGAATCAATACCTAGCTTCATTGAATGCTGTATGGCTGGTTTGTCATCTAGGGAGATTCTTTAGATTAGGTCTTAAAAAAAAGTCATTGTGGCTTTCCCCAGGCACTAAAGACACTCAGATATCTTGAAAGTGTTTCCTTTTGTCGTAAATTTTCCTTTTCTTCTGTTTTGGCCCATAAAGCCTGCCTGATGAAAGCTCTCCTCTGTAGCTAGAAGTGGCTGCATTTCCAATATGCTGTATGAACAAAGCTTGCAGGGATCTGCGGACTTAAGAGCACTATGAAAATGTAGAACTACTGGCAGTAAAGGTTGGTGATGTAGGTTATGATGAGATAATGGTTCCACTTTCTAACCAGATATCAAAACCTCCTAAACAAGAGAACAGCAAATGCCTTGTCCATGGCATGTGAATCATAGTTTCATAATTTCATAGTAGCTAGGGTCAGGAGGGATCTGATCAGATCATCTAGCCCAACCCCCTGCCACAGGCAGGAATGGATGCTGGGTTCACAAGACCCCAGACAGGGGATCATCCAACCTCCTCTTCAATTTGCCCAAGGTAGGGGCGAGGTCCACTTCCCTGGGAAATTGGTTCCAGATTTTGGCCACCCTAACTGTAAAACACTGCCATCTGATCTCTGACCTAAACCTATTCTCCACCAGCTTATTACCATTGTTCCTCGTCACCCCACGTGGTGCTGGGGAGAAAAGGGCTCTACTGATTTGCTGTTGATCTCCCCTGATGAGTTCGTAGACAGCCACCAGGTCCCCCCTCAGCCTCCTCTTGCTGAGGCTGAACAGGTTCAGGCCCCTCAGTCTCTCTTTGTAGGGCCTGTCCTGCTGCCCTCTCACCAAGCCAGTGGCCCTCCTCTGAACCTACATCTTTACATAAGAAAAACTCTCCAAACATAACTGTTCACAGTGGTTAAAACTGCTCACTGGGCTATGTTGATAGGCCATTAGGAAGGGAAATATACATGCTATTAGAAACACCCTGGAGAATTTTTTTTGATCATTGGATTTCCACATATACACAAGTATGACTCTCCTAAGCACTCCCTTATACTTCCTACCATATACTGCGTACCCATGCCCCAGTACATCTTAAAATCCCAAGCATCTTCTCAGCTGCTAATGGAAAGAAAAAAAAAAACCAGAGAGAAAAATCACAGCAGCCCTGTGCTTTTCCAAAGGCACTTCACAGATGCAAATCAACTTCCTGCCTATGAGGTCACTTTCTTGGTAACTGTTGCTCAACTTTGGAAGAAATGCTTAAGAAATGCATTTATTTAGTGCTGCCCATCAGCTGTGCTGATAACCCGTAAGTGCTAAGGACAGCTGGAGAAATGCTAGAAAAGCAGTTTAGGTTGACTTTGCTTTTGCCTTCCTTTTTATAGGAGTCTTTGCTCATCGCTTTACACAGCTCTGCAATTTGAGCTTGAGTGCCTCTGCATAAACAGCACCCCCCCACCCAATTTAATTCTCTCTGAAAAAAAGAACAAGAGACTCTGCTCCTTTCTTTACAATAATGAAAAACAACACAAGAAGCAATGAATCTCCACACATGGGCACACGCACACACACAAATGCTCCCCTTCACATACCATCTTGAAAGCACTGTGCTGGGGGCTGTTACCATCTTGCTTGATTAAGGTGTCATTGCTACTCAGAGTTTGTATTTATTATTTTTCCAAGGGGTGGGTGGGTTTTAGTGGTTGCTTTATTTTCCCCTCTTTGGAGAGGAGGAAGGAGGGAAGGGTGTTTATTTATTTTTGCGCCTTCTAAAAGCTGTGAATCACAGTTTGATTTACAGCCTGTCCCAGGGGAGTCAGGAGACCCTAATGAGAGAGCAGCCAACACAGGTAATTAATACTCACCAGACGCCTGACCGTGCTATTAGTGAGTGTGTGTGGGTGCATGCACACTGGGGAGGAAGGACAGGTAGCTGATCCTTCTGCACTCTCACGTGTCTCATCACCCTCTCACATTAACAAGTAATTAGGGGTGAAAGGATGAGGCCAACTACCATCTGGTGGGGTGTACCTTGGTGGGATGGGGAGGGGAGTAGGGAAGGGGTGAATGGCAGAGGGAAAGAGGGGAAGGCAGGGACAAAGCATTGATTGGGGATGCTGCGATGGAGGGGGTGGGTGATGGATCACCCCTGCTTAAAACAAACAAAAAACAGGCAGCTTGCCAGCAGCCGCTTAGGCCAGTTTCATTAAAACTCTTCATTCATCATGCTGAAACGAGGCGGTCTTTGTTATTGCAGCGGTGGTGTGCTGGTGCTGTAGCCATTTACCAGAGTGCGTGGGCAACTGGGGCGGGAGGGGGGCAGTGGGTGGGGAAAGGAGAGTAGTGAAGGATGGATGCCACTGGGAGGCAACAGGGATCACAGATCACCTACCAACTGCTGAAGGACTGACAATCTACTGTGCTGTGCTCCGCAGACCTGGGTTGAGAAACCTTGAGTCCCGCTGATTTGTTCTATCCCTTCATCAGATCAAATGATGGTGCCACAGGGTATTGCAGCATGGTGTGGGGACACGTACAACATAGCCATGTATCAACTCACTGTCAGACCATGACAAAGTCATGGCACAATAATGTTCTTAGGGCACCAAAAAAGCCTGCTGCACCTGCCTGAAGAGGGATGCAATGTTCTCTTAAGTTTTCTCCATCTTTGAGCTTTAGGCGCAGTTCTTACTGTGGATAGGGAGAAACAGAAGAGCAACTAGAGAGGGTAGAAACCCACTCCCCAACAAAGATCAGGGGTCCCAAAGCTTTTCACCTGCCCTTTTCTACATTTTCAGCATCTCCAGGGCAGTGAGATATGCATTTGGATTATCACACTTGGAAAGGGACTGGGAGGACAGGGATAGCTCTTTGGAGCTATCAAGGGCAGGACACTCTTAGCTGAGTCTGCCTACCCACAAAGCCCCATCACCAGAGGGGTCCAGGCACTAAGGTGCACGATTGACAGCCCAGAGGTTGCAAGTTTGAGGCCAGAGCAGAAGTGTTCATGGTGCAGTCCTGTGAGAATTTAACAAATCTGTGAATTCTTCTAAGTACATTGTCACAAGGACGCTGGAAGCAAAAGTAGCTTGTGTCTCTTTCCACCTCCATCTTAGCAGCTTCACTCAGAATTTTATCATCAAGCTCCCAACCACTGGCCCAAGGACTCTAGTTGCCTGTCTGTCATGTAGGTCACCTATTTCATTTGAATGCCTGGCAAATGGAATTTGTCTAGATCAGTTAGGCTTTGCATAAATATATCTATTAAATGATATGCAGATACTAGCCTGTTCACAGGCACAATGAATTCAGGGATCGAGGCTGGGTACATCTGGATGTGTGCATGCATGAGAGACAGAAAGAGAGAACTGAGTTTTGATGCATTTTCTGCAGCCCCAAGGATATCACTGGTAGAATAATAATATCTAGGGATATAAACAACTTGGGATGGAGATGGAGAAAGAGAAGAGCAGCATGTGTGTGAGAGTGTAAATACTATTTACATATTTAAGAGCACAGTCAAGGAAGGAAGAAAGACAGAGAGAGGGAAAGAGAGAGACACACACACAGCAAGTATGTGTTTATGTGTAAAGTGGGTTGCCAGCCATGCTTAGAAAACTTACGTCTCAAGAGGCCTAGTCTTAGCTCCTTCTTGAATTAAGTGACAGCACTTCTATTCATTTTAAAGGCAAACTGCCCTTCCTGAAGCAGCAGTTCCATATAAATGATAGAAAACACAAAATAAACTCAGATGCAAGGGGCATCTGATTCTAAGAAATCATTTGAAACACAGGACTATGTACCCAGAAGGATGCTGAAACAAGCCTTTCCATCTATGTCTGCTGGGTGCTGGTGACACGGTGCCAATCCTCTTGGGATGGAGCTTACCTTGACATGTTCCTGACATCATGATTATGAAACTATGTGTTGGGCCATTAGAGGTGCTGGAAGTGAGCCTAGCCTCCCCTCAGTTAATTACAGCCATCAGGCAGCAATGCTGTCAGATGAAAAACATGTGGTGAAATGGCCTATCTCCAGCATCATGCCTACAGCATCTGAAAGATCCTTTTGTCTATTTTTTTGGGATGTCACGAAGGTTTGGTAGCAAGGCGGCCATGTTTAGAGTTCTCAGAGATCCCCTTTGAAAATGTCTGCTACAGCCACAGCAGCTAGGTAACATTCATTAAGGTGTTGACATTTTCACAGGAAATTGGTGCAACCATTTATTTGGACAATATTGAAAAGTTTCATTCAGACTTTTAGGCTAAATTAATAGAATCATAGTAGAAGATGTAGTGGACACTAAAGGATTTACAATATGGTGGAAACAAACTATTCTCCGAATATTTCATTTTATGAAAATGCCCAAGATGTTGACTCCCTCCCTGATCAGGACAAAACCAAATATCAAAATCTTGGTATTTGCCATGGAATGGAAATTCTTATTTTCAATTAAGTTTTATTTTAATATTTTGCCCTTCTCTTCTCTTTCCCACCAAAAAGCAGTTTCACCAACAGTTGTAAATGTGGATTTAGATGTCTGTTATTCACATTTTACAAATGTAGAAACTGAGGCGCAGACTCTGTGGCTTCCCCAGAGTAACATACAGGATCTGCCCACATTGTCAGAAGTATAACAGTACCATGGGTAGATGTGCCCAAGACAGCTTCAATCTACTTACTTTAGGTACTGAGATCAGTGAAAACCTAGCACAGCTAGGTCCTAAGCAGGCTTTTGTACTCTGTTTGGAAACCTTCATTGTCACAGTTTCACTGCTAGTTTTAGCAGAGATAATAGGAGCAGAGCTGGCTCAGGTCTGCCTACAGGCTACAGGTCCTGCAGTCCTCTCCCAATGGTGGTGTAGACACAATGACAGCAAAAGGATGCCAGAGTTAGCAACAGATCTTTCAGTCCTCCACCATTAAACTACAGCCACCCTGAAAAGCCAAGATTATAACCCCACATCCTTGCTCCAAATGCACCACCTTGCTCCAACTGCTGAATAACTCTCCCACACAGAAGTTTTTCCTAAAATTTGACCTAAATTTTCTCTCTACTTTTCCTGATGGGCAGTGAGAGTAATTGGTCCCTCTCCTCTTCACAGCTCATCCCTTCATGTATCTGCAGACAGTTTTCACAGCTCCCCTCTGTCTTCACTTCTCTGAACTTCAATGGAATTTCACTGGGGATAAGGGTGTAATTTGGACCAGTCATGCCTGGCTCTCTCAACCTCTCCTCAGAGGTCTTCCTGTGCATGAAGGATTTGTCTGGTTTTCTCTATTTTAATGGTGCACAGGGGTGTTTTCCTTGCTTCTCTGATGTGTGTCCAGCACAGCTGTGTCTCTGGAAACTGGATGTAAAGAGAATGATATTTGCCCATTTACATCGATTGTGGGACTGAAAAGTTCTAACAAACCCTCTTCTAAAATCAATTTTTCTGACTTAAGGGGCCCCTGCTGTATTCCACTAACGAGCATCTGATCTCACATTTCACCAAAATCCCATTATACTGTCATGCATATCCCATCACACTGTCAAGAACCAGGCACAGGTTCTCTATGGTGGCTTCATTATTGATGGGTATGCTTCCCATTCAGAGGGATTCAGAGTGTGAATGAGCACTCAAAGGCCTGAAACCTTCCAAGCATCCCATCAAAAGTAGATGGACGTATCTACCCAGCATGGTCCAGGTCATCCTGTGTGGCACTGAACACCCCCAATTCTCATGGAGTTGAAGATATAGGGTCTCTTAGCCACTTACTGGATTGGGCTCTTGGGCTTCAAACTGTACAAGAAAGCTGTCTGGACCCTTTCCATGGCATTCTGGCAAGCACACCAGAGGAGCCAGGACTCCTGAGTGCCATTTCTGGCCCTAACACTGGTTTGCTTCACAGTCTCCAGCAAGTCACTCCACCTCCATGACTTCATAGCCTGATCTGAAAAAAGATGGGATAATCCCCCCTAATTCCCAGGGAAACCACTGGAGTTGATAGGTAATGTTTGAGCAGCATTTTGAAGACATTTAGTCCTACAAGCTATTGTCATTTGCCAATTCTGTTTTTACTTTCACTGAGAGACAGAAAATAGAGAGAGACCTCAGCTGGATCTGAGGGCAAACCAGAAAGCAGAGACAAACATTCCCAAACTTTGGAGATGTTCAAATAATATGCCCAAGTGAAGATGTGAAATTTGTAAATAGCATCTGTCTTCACAATGTGCTAGGAGCAAAGTCCTGATCAGAACATCTCTACAGGATATTTCAGATCTAGACACAGACCTGATTCTGGCACGTTCAGACCCTCACTGCTTCTAATCAGTTGCTTTTTTTGTCCAAGATGGTTGCTCCCATCACTGATTTCCACCTTTTTTCTGCTTGAAAAAAAATCAGAAACCTGTGTAAAGGGAGAACATAATATTTTTCTAATCCTCGTGCTGCTTTTTTCCCCCAGCGTTCCAATCCCAGGGTTGTGGCATTGTAGTCCCTTGCTTTGGATGAGATGAGCAAGCCAAACACACAGACCTCTCCCCTCTTGAGAGAAAGCAGCTAGGGACAGGCTGAGTGTAAAAGGATACAGCAGCTGCTAAGGATATGCAAACATCTTGGTGCTCATTACACCATTTAAGAGTAAAGGGAGAGGTAAAAGATACCTTTGAGTTGAGGCTGTATATACAATGTTTTTGGTACCTGTTTTTTCTTAAAGCACTGTAAGTGAGTTAAGTATCATTTCACTTAGCAGGATTCACTAAGGGCCATATTCTTTTCCACCTACTAAGTCAGGAGTGGGCAATTATTTGGGCTGGAGGGCAACTTAGGGAGTTTTGGTGAGCTGTTGTGGGCTGGATCAGCACCCCTAACCCACGCCCTCAACAGCTCACCAAAACTCCTTAGTGGTACATTACTAGACTTGGGAGCAGATTGTGGCTCTGCCTTGGGCCTCAGCCCCACACTCTCACCAGCCAGTGATCCTGGCCCTGCTGTCTTATGAAGATTGGCCTGGGGCCCCTGCATGCGGGGTGAGCTTGGCTGAGTGGATGGGATGGAGCCATGGACTGGAAGGGAGTGGCATCTGGGAGCAGGATGGCCAGGCAGGGCCAGGGCCAGGGCCAGGGCCAGCCGGGATCATAAGGTCGTGACAGTGCGGGGCTGGGGCCCAAGGGAGAACTGTGATTTTCTCCCTGCATGCCCCTTCCCACAGAACTGGCACCCATTGCAGGGACATGCAGACAGTAGATTGTGGCTCTGCCCCCAGCCCAGTGTTGTCACTGCCCTGTGATCCCAGCCCCGGCCCTGGCTGCCAATCCTGCTCCTGGATGCTGCTCCTTGCCCACCCACAGTCCCATCCCATCCATCTGGCTGAGCACACCCTGCCTTCAGGAGTCCTGGCCAGTCTCCATGGAGACCCTTTCCCACTTTCTCCATCTGGTGCCCCTGTTGGTGGGTGTGGGGTACATGGGCCAGGGTGCCCGGGCAGCAGGACGGGACCTGGTAGCAGCAATGATGCTAACAGAAGCAGCTGGAAGGAGCTGCCGCTGCTTGGACTCTGGGAAGCAGAGTCTGACCATGGTGCCTCTCCAGCCATGCTGCGTGCCTGGGGGCAGTGGGACTGGCCACACATGCCATGTCCCAAGGCTGCCCCCTGCGCCTGGACCAGGTGAGGCCAAATAAAATCTACTGATCGGTTGGATCCAGCCCCTGGGCTATATTTTGCTTACCCCTGTACTAGGTTTTTAAGTGGGCTTAGGCACCTGATTCTATTCCACCCTGCTCCAGTCCCTTAGAAACTGTTCAATACAAATGGTAGTTGGGTACCTTGTCCTGGCTGTTTTTTAATGATTCTCTTTTAAGACCTCAGGGACAAAGTAAACAGGTTAATGGATTTTCAGGGACTCAGGGTGGAGGAGAGCTCCACTTAGGCACTTAAGTTTACTCAGATGCCTAACAGGTGGAGTAGGATGTGCCCCTCCATCTTCCTATGCCACAGTTCCCCATTTGTAAAATACTGATATTCTTCTCTTTGCTGGGGACAAATGAGAGTAACAGCATGGAGGCAGGATTCTTAGAGGGCACTAGGTCTGTCTCAGCACTGCTACCACAGGCGACTGATCTGTGATGGCAGTTCCACAAGAATAGCAGCACTGATGCATGCATTTGCTTACACCATTAAAGATACAGACAGTTCTTCTTTCAGTGGCACAGGGTGTTCACCTCAATAGGCAGGGCCAAAACATGCCCTTGCCTCATTGAGCACAGCAGACAAGGAATCATACTAGACTTCTGCTGGGAACAAAGGAGAGAGTTTTGAGGAAGTCTACACAGAAGGGCTATGGATCATAGAAAGTCTTTGTTAATAAAGGACCAACTCAGGAAGCTCATTAAAAAAATAACCCATATTTAAAAATATGACAGCGACATGAATAAGCACTCAAAAGCAAAGAAACGCCAGCACAGAGGCTGCAGAGACACTATGTGCCCATCAGGATGGTGAAGTCTTTGTTTATGTCATCATACCTTATTTCTCCCATAATGTCATCTCATTTTTTGCCATCTTTTCCAAAATTCAGAGTGAAGGAGGCAGGGCCCCTCTTGCATTTCAGTGCTTAGCCATGCAACCTAAATGTTCTCCTAAGGTAGCTTTTTTAAAGGGAATTATGAATATTAGTTCTGACAAATCGCAGTAAATTGACATCCCTGAAGCTTGCGATGGAAATTTTCAAAGCTGCCTAAGGGGTTTAGCTGGACAATTCCCATTAATTTCAATGGGGATGTTGAAATCACTTAGTCAGCCTTACAAATCTCAACCTAAAGTCCTCTGCTAATTTACTGGGCATGTATAGCATGAGTAGAAAAAAGAAAAAGCTCCCCCCATTCATAGCTTCATAAAAGCACTGTAGTTTTCCTTTGGAGCAAGTCATACGTACTGTGGGGCTGGGATGGAACCTGGGTATTGATGAGCTTCAGCCCAATCAGAAGGGCACCAACAAGCGTTCAGGACCAACCTGCCAAGGATGTGGTATAGACATCATCTTTAATGTCCCTTATAGTAGCAACCTAGAAACACGGCTGTTCTAAATGAAAACCAGACTCTTTGTGAAGCTGTAGGATCCAAGCAGATCCCTTGCTCTCTCTGGCTCTACCTTTCAGACTGACTCACCCAGTGGGTATTCCTTAGTGTCACCACACAGCATCTCCCTAAATCCTGGCCTGGACTTTTCTGTCACAAAAACGTCTAGTGACAATATGACATCTCCCATACTAGATCCTCCATCTGACTACAGAGCAGGAACCGAGTCCCTGTGTATACGGCAATATTCTTTAAGTGGCTGAAGCCAGGCAGAGGCAGATAAGAGACCTAGTCAGAAGCATGCTGGTAACAGATACCCCAACTTGCAGGCCTCACTCACTCTCCACCAGGTGGATGAGCATGTTATCTCCCAGATGCACGTGCCTGGCAGATTCTTACAGTGATCAGAGAAGAGATTCAGACAGAAATACTTTTAGACCTTTCAAATATGTAAGTCCAAATGTATTTGCTAGCAGGAGAGGAAATAAGCAGAAAGAATTCAAAGCACTGTTACCCACTTCTCTTTCAAAGGCCTTCAACCTTTGCGAAGGGTGTAGAGCTTGGGAGTTCTCAGACAGGCACCTTGTTTTCAGTGGACAATAGGGAGCAGTTTCTGAGGGTTTTCCCCCATTAGGTAGGGAAGAGAGTGTAGACTGTACCTGGATTTGATTATACTTTTGTGCCCATTTCTATACTGCTCACAGTCTTCAAGGATTTCACATATTGGGCCCCAAAACTGAGTTCCTTCTGCTGTGAAGCTGGACAACAAAACTCTTAGCTTCACCCTTCACCGACAACACACATGCCCTGACCTCCTGGCTAGGGACAGACATTACATGTAAACTGGTTTAAGTGATCAGAAACTGGTTCAAACCTGTTACAGAACAGATGTTCAGTGCACAAACACCTGTTTGAAAGTGGCTGAAACCAGCTGGAGATAAACCTGCCACGGCCATGTCTGAACCCCCCTACATCATGAGGCTGTGATTCACTTATTTATATGATGTCTCAATGCTGCCTATTTTTAACTGCAGAGCTGCAGGGAGTGATGTGCATTAGGAACTTTCAATACAATTGATTTACAAATAAAACCTAGACTGCATGCCCTTGTGACTCAGCTGTGGTCTTCTGTTCTGTGGATAAGTTGTTAATTATCATTGTTCCTATTATTTATTTTTTAGCACCCTCATTCTGCAAGGTATTTACTGAAAGTGCATGAAGACACAGTTCCCTGCATGATAGGGAAGTACAGCCTCCACCCAATGATGACAGAGAAGTCACAGCGATACAGTTCAAGGGGGTAAAAGTCCCATTACCGTTGCTTTGGAAGGCATGGAAATAAACTGAGGGTACCCAAGCAACTAACTCCCACCCCGAAGGCAAAATAAGGGAGGAGAGGGTTGTAAGGTGATTTTGAAAGAAGCATGGTAGGTGGCTTGTTGGATTGGTGTCTGTGGTAGGGAAGTGGGATGAAGGTAAAAGGCAGCATGAGACAGAGGCAGTGGTGGAAGAAAAAACAATGAAAGTGAACTGCAGCAATGTGTGAAGCAAAGAGAGAAATGGGTGGATATAAATTGCAGCTGAGTGGTGTAGTCCTGGAAAGAAAGGCTAAGAGAATGTAATCTTGATTTGCTCTGTGATCCAAAATCCATATAGACCAGTGTAAAAATCCTGGCAATGACTTCAAAGGACACTGAGTTGAGCTTTTGCTGCAGTCACACTGATGCTACAGATGTCTGCTCTGAATCTGTTAGCTATGGAGTCAGCAAGGCGAATCCAGTAGAGCCAGTTTTACAGAGCTCCTTCACCAGGGCAGCCTGACTTTTGGTTGTGGAGAAAGCTGTGGTCTGCAGACCACAGGCACTTATTAAATAAACAGAAAGTGTAGTAATCTCCGTTCATTCTCCCCCACCACCTTCCAAAATGCAATGGTTATTTTTTGTGCAAATGACAATTTCCAGCTGTATATTTTTTATCATATTAAAAAAAGAGAGAGGGAGAAAGAAAAAATAATAATTTCCAAAGCATTTGTGTCTAAATTTGCCTGCCAGTTACAATTTTCAATTCAGGGAATGCTCTCTGGCACCTCACAGGAAAAGCTATAAGCTGCAGAGCTGCATTATTCAGTTCTATCCATCTCTAGATGTATTATTTAACTTCTCAGTAACAATTCCGGGGACATAATCCAACAGAAATGCTGAGAAACAAAGGAAATTGAAATTTCAGAATAGCTAAAATTGGTTTTCAGTGCTTACTTTATAAAAACTGTGAAAAATGGTTCCAGCATAACGGTAGCCATTTAAAGCTAAAACAGCACAGCCACACGTTAGGATATAAGTCTACAAATGCTGGTCCTTGAGCTCCAACCATAAAACCCTCAAGGAAATCCCTTGACAACTGCTTGTAGTAGTAAATAGTTTATCCTTGCTGTGGTCCAACATCATTTACCCAATCGCTCTGAACTAGTGGTTTTCTACCTGTGGTCCACATATACATTGAATAATCAGATGACTATGATTAATCAATGTACATGAATACTCACACTTACAATTCAAATGGGTCTACACCTCCATGCAAAATTGCCAAGGGGGTCCAACAAAAAAAAAGTTGAAAACCACTAATCTAAACAACTCAAGACTAGGAGGAGTTAGGACTTTTGATGTGTTGAGTGACCTTGGAAAGTCATTTCATTTCCCCTACCTCAGTTTCCCCATGTAATTAATGAGGATAAAAACAGTGAAAATTCTCCCACCACTCAAACAACAAAAAAATGTGAGAGGCTTATTAACGCAAGTGATCACAGTCTCAAGTCTGTGGTCATCTAACCCCAGCACTCTTTCCTGCCCAGGGCAGGAGGTCAGACTCGATGATTTAATAGGTCCCTTCTGACCCTAAGACCTATTAAATGTATGAAATCTATGAAACATAAAATATCCCCTCCCAGCACCATCCTTGCCCTCTCTCAGGTGTTCTTAGCCAACAAAATCCCACCCTGTGTCTAGTGTTGATTCTGCATTATCTGTTTATTTTAGTCTATAAGATCATCCGGGTAGGGGCCTGATTGTATTTTATAGCAGTAAGATGCCCACAGGGAATCATAGTGAGGAGAATCAATGCTAATAGTTTATAAAACGTCTTGAGATTCCTGGATTAACCATCTTTTATTGGTCCAAAGCTGTGGCTTTCAAACGTCTTTTTCGCGGACCACTTGAAAATTGCTGAGGGTCTCAGCGGACTACTCAATAAACTTTTTTTTGTTCTACAAATCAAAGCACACAACTCATAATATCAGTAGTCTTACCTAACAAGTACAGATATTCTCGATTGTTCCTCAACCTTTCTGCGGACCACCTGAATGCAGCTTGTGGACCAGTGGTGGTCCGTGGACCATGGTTTGAGAACCTCTGGTCCAAAGTATTATTTGAAGCTACTCTCTTAAATAAATGCCTGGTATTTACTAATACCAGCCTATATTCCTAGTCCTCCATTATTTCCAAACATGGTAGAAGGGTGCGTTTTTTTTATTATATTCAAGGATCAACAAAAAAATATTGCAAATACGAACTTATTTCTAAAACTGGAGCATGAGGGAAGGTGGTAGATGTGGCAGGAGAAGAGCTGAAGTGCAGAGATAAGAAAAACCTGTCAGAGTGTGAAGCAGAAACAAAACCCCAGCCCCACCTGCTTTTAACTAACCACTAAACTGTGTCTTGAAAGTCAGATCTGCTTCCACTGCACACACACGCACAAGAAACACACCCTGAAGAGAAAATTTAAGGCTCTTAAAGCATCAGAAATGCATCCACTGGAGAAAGAGGATGGATGATTTTCCCGAAGGGGGATGAATTTCACAACTGATGACAACAGAACGAATTTCTGCAGTGCAAACTGGGCAAGTTTAGGAGAAGCAGGAATGTCTCTTGGACGGACACCCTCTTGCTCATAGGGTATTCAGTTATAGCACTTGTCTCTTCTGGAATTTTAGGATCATAATGATATTTTCTGTCCTTGGGATGAAAAGAAAATAGAGGGGCAAAACACTCTGAGGCTTCAGGTTTCAGAGGAATGGGTTAAGGAAAAAAAAGCATCAAATTGCTAAAGTAGTACAGAGAGCCCTGGCAAAGCAATGAGACAGGACCCTCAACACAGACTGCACAGATCTGATTATGCAGGTACACCAAGAAGGAAATGAGATTATTCAGGGTGGACCCAGGGGGTTGCAACTAAAAGAGGAACCAATATTTAAGAACGCTACACTTCTTTCTTTCTAGGAGCAGACACAGGCCCCATGAATCTCTACGTGCAGATATTAAACAGCATAGTGGCAACACTGCAAGAAGACTCCAACACCAAGACTCCGGTAATTCCAGCTGAGTTTCTTGCCAGCTCAGATTTCACTGTGTTCGTTCTCTGTGGCAGTGCCCCAGCATGAGGCTAAGGCACTGCAAAGTAAAAGCAACCTGTTATGAAACTGAAACTGAGAAAAACTCCTCTGGATTTACAGGTATTACCGACCTCAGACTTGGCCTAGATTTGTAAGGCCTTTTGAGTAAGTGGGGGCTGAGATTCAATCAAAGCTTCCCTACTCTTCAGAGCTCCCAATGAGGTTCTGGGAGGAGAGTTTAATTGGAAACCATGCAAAACTCAGTAGTATCATAAGGGGCTACAGAGATCTGGGCTAATTTCCTTTTCTAGTTTTTGAGCTGGCTAAGCCCTACAAAGCAAAATGAAAGACAACCTATGCAAAGCTCAGAGGAACAGAAACTAGTAATGGAACAAGCCATGATGTCCAGCTAGAGACAAAGACACACACTTCCATAGAGCCCAAGGAGGTTTAGCTTCAGGTTTTGATGGCCTGTCTATACACAACTTCTCTCCCAATCCTGTGGGAAGAACTTATTTTGTTGGTGTTGGACCTGAGGCTGGGAGGGAAGCCATGTTAGGAGACTTGGGAGTTTGGCATGGGATCTACAGGACCACACACAACATGGCCTTTGGTGAAGAAGCTCCTGGGGGACACTAGCGACTTGGCTATGAGACTTGGTTCATTATCTTGTGGTTTGTAAGGCACTGTCAACATGCCTTGCATGCTGTCTCATGCAGGGGGTGTGTATTGCTTGTAGTGATGGGCAGTGCCTGTGGGGAAGGCTGTACCTTCACTGGCAAGGGGCATGCCACATGTCTAGGATGACTGCCTTCTATGGGGGCAGATGCAATACTAGAGTTGCAGCATACTGGCTGATGATGGAAAGCACCATGGGAACCATTGCACAGAGGATGGCACATGCTGCTTTACAGACTCACCTGTTCTCCATTCCATCTCCCTTCTGAACAGCTGTCGTGTAGTGTTGCACTGAGGGCTAAGAACAAGCTAGCTGCCTCCACCAAGAGGATGAAGCACAGGTGAGACTGAGCTGGCAAAAGGCCTCAGGTAGGCACAACGGAAATGTGGAATACTGAAAAATGCCAGCCAGACCCCTTCAGACACACTGTGGAGGTGGCACTGGGATGAATCCCTTGACTTGGTATCAACCCTAGTGCGCCCAGCACTGCTTGGAAAGCTGGTTGCAAAACTGCATGCAAGGAAGCATCAGGCTGCCAACCAGCCTGTCACTGGGAATAAGAAAGGCCGCTGCTTTAAGAGTCCTCACTCTGACTATGTAAATGCCACTGGAATCCGTGTCTAGCATCTCCATTTGTCACAGGCCGCGGCATTAATAGAATGTTTAAAAGTCATGATGTCATCGCTATTAATCAGGCCCCCGCTGGGCCATGCTCCGATGCTGCATATTAATCATCAGCAGCCCCAGGACTCGCTTATCTGGAGAGGCTAAGTTTAGATCCATAAAACATGATTTATTTTTAAAAGTAGCATTATTAAAGATGAGTTACGGCCTCGTTCACTCTCTTGCTGGAGTCTCCTTAGGAAAAAGATGGCATTTTGGAGTGGAGACTCCTACTATTTTGAGCCAAGCAAACCAAAAGCTGCAATTGTGACCCTCTAAAGACCTGGGATCTTCTCTGTTATCCTTCTGCATAACAGGGTTGTCCCTATGGTCTAGCAGAACTGTTCTTGGGAAACTCATCCCTAACCTAAAAGAATTGCTCTTATACTGAGAGAGCCAGGATGACAGGCCTCTATGATCATCCATTCCAGTCCCTGCCACTGCAGGCCACTGAATTAGGTAATCATTCTCATCCATTTATCAGGCCCCATTTTAAAACCAATTAGGTTTCTTGCCCCCAAATAACAAAGCTGTCCCAGACCCTCCTTCCTCTGAAGGTCAGAAATCCTACCTCCATATCCCTGCCCCTTTTGCCTGCCCATTGTCCCTCTCAAAAAAGTGGGGTAAGGATCTCAAGTAAAGACAGGCCTGGGAATGGGCAGATGTAGGATTCTGAAAAATGAGGGGGGGTGAAGACGGTGAGGTGCATCATCATATAACACAACACACATTTTTCTTCAGGTAAAAAACAAACTAGAAGCTTTACTATATGCTAGGGGCCTACAGCTGTATTATTCAGTTTAAGATTGATGCAAAAACAAATATAGCTGCATTAGAATGAGTTAAAAACAGACTGCAAGGCTGTGAAATAGGAGCTACATTGCCAGGAGCAGCTAACTGGCAGCAGTACTGCAGAACAAAAGCTAGCTTGATTAGCAGAACATCACAACAATTAAAAGGAGAGAGGGTCATTAACACCTATGGAAGGAAGGGTTTAGAAAGGATGGGGTAAATTTTAATGAGACATGAAGTCATTTGACTCCCTCAGCACTGCCTGAAAAGAAATGCTGCTACTACTACCAGGTAATTGTTTTTCAACTTTGGGTGGAATAGTAATCAAAGGGTGGTGCAACTGCACCACTGCACTCCCCCCCTTGGGTCTGCCCCTGTCCTGAGCTAAAATTCTAGCTCTGAAATCCACCCAGGGGCTTGGGAGTTGGTTATAGTTAGATCTGAACACTGCCACCAGTCATCATTTCCATTCTGGTCTAGACCCATCACCTGGGATTTGGATATCACAGTCTGAAGTGAACTACAAAGATGGATCAAAGTCTGAACTTGGCTCTTTGACTTCGTCTCTGTGCTCTGCAGAGACCTGGGTCACTTAATAGCATCATTCCCTTGCAAGGAGGAGTCTGTGGGGTAGTGTGTGCTCAGTATTGCACTGGTTTTCCTAAAATCATTTTAAAAAGGCCCAGTCCCATCTGCACACAGGGATCATATTGGTTAAATAAAAATAGCTTCTAAACTGATTTATTGAAATTGATGTTACCCTTTTCTATAGACACTCCTGTTTTGAATGCAGAGCTCCTTATGCATACACATCAGAATGGGGCACTCAACATTCAAGAGTAGCTGAGCAAAGAGTGTGCAATATTTTAAAACTTACTTTCTAAATCTTTCTAGTTAAATAAGTGCAACTTCTATGCATCAGCCAGCCCAAAAGAGACACATCAGAGAGAGACAGAAAAAAAGAAAATAATCTCACTGGGGCATGTGTCTCATCAGTGAGGGAAGACTTGCTTGATCAAAGGCCACTGAAAATAGCCAGTGATGAATGTGTCCTCGCTCCCTTTTACCCCACTATCGAAGCACCTGGTGACCCCTAGAATGATGAAGCTGGAGAACCACAGGCATCCTGTCTCCCTTGGGAAATTGCACTTGAATTGCCGCACAGGCTAGCCACATCCATCTGATTTTCTGTAGGCTAGAAGTGACTCATCTTGCCCTTCCCTTTTCCTCTACTAAGAGGCTGAAGACACATCTTGCTGAAGCCAACTTTTCTGTAGCCATCCCTTCACCTAAGCATTAACACTGCACTCATCACAGTAGCATCTGAGCACTGAGTCATCCAATGCCTCTCTCGCCTCCAGGCTACACTGCTGCCTGGCCCATCCTTCAAGTCCCCTCTCCCCCCCAGCTCCCCTGAACCTCAGCCAGGGATGAAGACAGCAGCCCTAGTTGCTTAGTGAAGCGTGCCAGCATTAGCAGGAGGCATCCTGCTATCTGAGACACATACACCAGAGGGAGCTAGCATTATTATGGATCAGCTCGCTGAAACTTGGGACGCTGTATTACAGAAACCTCTCTGAAGGCTAGGACATTCACCTAGGAGCAGAAATGTAAATCTGGGTGCCTATGTTTTCATTATTACCTTCTGGATATCCAAACTTGGTCAAGCAATCCAACAGAGGAACAATATTGACAGTTGAATTGCTGTCTGAACTATTGCTCAGTCACCCTCTAGATAAGGCCCTTTGTTAAATCCTGCCACCTGCCCAGGACTTCTCAGAATCCAGCTATGTAACTCCTACCCTGAAGTTCAGAATGGGCAAGTTTCATAACTGAAAAAGAGCTCATGGAAAGGGCTAAGGAGTCTTCCTACAGAGGGCACATTTACCTGCTTGGACCAATAGCAGGAAGTAACGGATATTCATAGAGCCTATGAGAAGGCAGGGAGCTGTCGCCCACACCCATATCTAGTGTGATGAATCTACACACTGTACACAAAAAACACAATTACTAGGCACTTTGCTCAAACATCCCTAAGGGAGGTGGGTCCTTTAAACTTCAAAGCCATGGGAGCTTTGCTTGTATATGCTGATTAAGATTGCCACCCAACAAATGATTTATACAGGGGACTGCTTTAATTTTAACATACCATTCTTTAATTTTGTTTCCCTGCAGACAAGACAGTCTTGTGACAGGGTTGCGGGCAGCAGCAAAAATCTTAATTTCCTGCTCAGAGAGGCAAGTCTCCAATTCATCTTCCCTCCCTGGTGGGAATGGGGCTGTGGGTCCATGCCTGTGTCGGAACAGATGCCGGCTCTCACAGGGAGAAGAGAACGGAAGTAATGAGAGCTCCAGAGCTGCAGCTGGCAGAAAAGAAATAGACCCAGCATCCTCCTATTTGCTTTCATTAGGCAGCTCCTAATGGAGCAAGTATGGGGCTTTGGCTCAGAAACCTCAAACGCAGGCAGTGCCTTAGATTAGAAGCCTTCTAATGTGCGGCTGCTGCTTTCATCCTTCCTTTTCCTCTGCCGCCTCCTTCATCAGAATGCTTCCTTGGCAGGAGAGGGGCAGGCTGTCCAAGGACACAATACTGACCTGGCACCAGTGAGCAGTGAGCCCCAACCTGAGAAGTGCCAAACTTGGTTTAGCCAGCTCAGTGTCCTGTACCTCACAGTGGCACAGAGAAGATGTGAAGAGGGAGCATAGCAATGCAGGGCCTATTCAAACTGAGCTGTCCCTTACTCCTCTCCCCCTACAACTTCCAGCATCCAGAGGCCAGTTTGAAGGCTGCCCCCTAAGTGTCCTGTGTAATGCCCACCAACTTATCCACCACAAATTTGTCCAGTCCCCTTCTGAAGGTGCCAAAACTATCAGCCTAAAGGGTACACTCTCTCTGCCATTACCCTTCCTGTCTCTCCCTTGCATATCCCTTCCCCATTCCAAATTCATTAGAAAAAGACCTGTGTTTTGCTTACTAGCTTTGCAGCAGCAGGCACAGCAGCGTTTATACTGCAGCATCCATATCAGTGTTCTGGCTGCAAAGTGAGAATTTCACCTGCTGTTTGCAACAACCGGGTATTGAGATCTAGTCTGCATCCATCCTGAAAATAACCTTTCAGGCCCATCCTGTTAACTGTTTGATGCAACAGGTACTCCATCCCTTAACCTAGTGAGAACAAGCTTGGTTCCTTCTTGGTGGCTTAACTCATCTCCAAGTCTGCCTACATTTCTTACCTGGGCTCCCTCCAGCCCATCCACAATACAGCTGCTAGAATTTTTCTATACCTGACCCACCAGGCTACATCAGTCTCCTCTCTGAACTCCATTCCCAACTTCCGTCTGTTCAAGTCCCTGGAGCCCTAAGTTGCTGAAGACCTAAATTTGGTTTTGTGTTGATTAACTGCTTATCTGCAGTCTGTCATGAACACCAACTGGTTGCAATTAGCTGGGGAACAGAAGGAAGAGCAAGGAAATGCTCTTCTAAGGAATCTGGAATGGTCTGAATATGGGAACTAGGGCAAAGAACAGCAGAGGGCAAATCCTACTCTGGACTCATACAAGTCCCAGTGGCAGTGTTCTTTCTGGGACACTGTCAACTCTGGACCATCAGTAGGATGGTCATGAAGCAATATATTCAGGGATCCTAGAAGAGGCTACAGCAACTGAGGTTGACTGTGCCTAAGGGCCACTGAAAGGATGCATAATTACAATACAAGTTCAGCTTTGTTCCTTCTCTTCCTGTCCCATCCTTCCTCCAGCTCAACCTCACTTCCTACATTCACTGTGCCCCAGAACTTTTTATGCCAGGGGCTATTGCAGAAGCTGCATGGAGTGGGCTTGGCACCTGGTATTGGGGCTTTTTGCATGAAGGAGTATTTCCCAGTAACCTTTATGCATGTAATGATGAACAAGGCCCTCCATGTCTTGAAGTCATGCACAGATGCATCTCGAGCAGGTCCAGGGAGGTGATCCTCCCCCTCTGTGTGGCACTGGTCAGGCCATAGCTGGAGAACTGTGTCCAGTTCTGGGCGCCACACTTCAAGAGGGATGTGGACAACATGGAGAGGGTCCAGAGAAGAGCCACTCGCATGATCAGGGGGCAGCAGGGCAGGCCCTATGAGGAGAGGCTACGGGACCTGAACCTGTTCAGCCTCCACAAGAGAAGGCTGAAAGGGGATCAAGTGGCCTGTTACAAACTAGTCAGAGGGGACCAGCAGGCACTGGGGGAGTCCCTGTTCCCCCAAGCACTACCAGGAGTGACCAGGAATAACGGTCACAAGCTGGCAGAGGGTAAACTCAGGCTAGACATCAGGAGGCGCTACTTCACTGTCAGGGCGGCTAGGATCTGGAACCAACTTCCAAGAGAAGTGGTGCTGGCTCCTACCCCAGGGGTCTTTAAGAGGAAGCTGGATGAACACCTTGCTGGGGTCATTTGACCCCAGTACTCTTTCCTGCCATGGCAGGGGGTCAGACTTGATGAACTGCTCAGGTCCCTTCTGACCCTACTAACTATGAAACTATGAAGTCCCTTGGTGTATCAAGAAGACCATATATTCCTGCCCCACAAGGTGTAATGAGGGGGGAGTATTAAAGTTCATTATCTGATGGAATAGGTGATTGAAGGGAGATGAAACACACTCTCTCCCTCCATCGCAGAGCTCTGCAGTTAAGTGCACACTGAAGCCTTGGTAACTATTTATTATATTATTAAGATCTAAAATCAGTTGAGTATCTGCGCAACTTTGTCTTTGATTGATGGGGAAAAGGGGCCCTGAGGGAAGGGAAACCATTTTCCAAGAAAGAAGCTTTTAACATCAGAAAGCTAAACAGCCTTCCCCATCTTCGTACTTTACATGGAAATAACTCAACCCCTCATGTACGACCAGGAGGCAATAATGGAGGGTTCTGTAAGGCAATACCAGGCATTCTCTCCCCTCAAGTCAGAAATGCAAAAGTAATATGCAGGGAGATGCCAGGGACGACTCTCCAAAGAACAGAGGAAGGAGGGGTGGTGGGGAGTTATGATGCCAGAACCAGCCCTACAAAGGCACTCAAGTCGCCTACCTCATTATTGTCTCATTTATCATCCTCTCCTCCACAACAGAAATGCAGCTTAAAGGCCCAATCCTGCCAGATGCTCAGCACACTCTGCTTCTGTTTACTGAACTAGCAGCTGAGGAGATGTATGGTCTTAACCTCTTCACATGTTTGTAACCAGTGGTTGGGCTTCTTCTGGCCTTGCTCTCCACTGTCTGGTATGCCCTGAGCCATTGTTCTTACCTGTGCAAAAGTAGCTATGAAATAGTACCACTGGTAATGGCTTAGAGCCAATACCATGACCAAGGCAGCATAGACCCCAGGCCTGCATGTGGAGATCCATAGCAGCTTAGCTATCCAGGCTGCCAAAACTTCAACCACACCAGCCAACTCCAGAGGCTCTCACAGCTGCTTCATTTTTGCAAGCTTTATCTAGTTCCCTCTCTAATTACTCTTATCCTTTCTCAGCATCAAAAAGTGTACAATGAGGACTCCAAGTAACCAGCCACTTGCAAGCATATGTAGATTTGAGCCATTCTTACCACCTCTGAGCTACGTATGCATGTCCTGAGGAGGTAGAGACCCAGGCAAATATCATCTGATCACTACAGTGGGAGAAGTGATTATGGATTGTTAAAATGCATTGCACTGTGTTTGAGCATATAAAAAGCCCGTTTCATTAACAAGAAGCAGTACAGCACACAGGCAGAGTTGTAGGGAAGAGGACATTATGGAACATGCCCAGAGGCCAGCATACCGGCTAAGACACTTCTCTTCGTCTGCTGCCACTGTGACCTGGACTGCCATCTTAAGCTCCAGGTGCAAACTAGATTCCCTGAAACATGACTCTCTTTTTCCAGATCTGCTCACCAGAACCCACTGGCCAAGCATTATTAACTCCCCTCCCCCCCACACACATTAATGGTCTCACTGTGCATCAAAGACAAAATAGACCCTAGGGAATTAACTCCTTTGTGAGCCCTAGCAAAGACTCTCCCAGAGAAAGGGGTGGGGGAAGCTAAACAGAAAAGTGTGAGGGGGGAAGAAATGCTTGCATGGGTGCTCCTTACGTGTCACCTGACATTCTTCAAGATTGAATTAACTTGCAAAACTGAAAGGCCGAAAGAACTGGGAGGCTTAGGGTCTCATCCTGACAAATACAGAGCACTTTCCTCCCAAAAACATCAAAGCTGTGACTGCCCAGAAACTCTAGAGCCTAATAGCACAGAAGAGACAGGGTTGTAGTGAGTATAATGCAAATTCTTTGGTGAGGCAGCTGCACACAGCCCAACCCAGCCCTCTTGTTCTCTGCTTCCATACTAACACAGGGCAGTCAGCCCTGTGACACCCCACAGAACTTCCCCATGTCCTTTTGTGGCCTTTTCAGTGATAGAAGACATAATCATTGTTCATTATGACACTGTTCATTATTCTACAGGCCCCTCTCAGGATCAGGCCCATATTATTTATTTAAGCAATTTCTATGCTGCCCTTCCCAGTGAAAGATCAGGGAGGCAGAACAACTTAAAAACACTAGAATATATTACATAAAATGATACCAAAATAAAGCAGAGATCTGCTAAACAACATTGCAGCCTAGTTTTGGTTGCTAAATGCCTGCCCAAGCAGAAAGGTATTGCAGTGCTTCTGAAAGATGTTCAGACTCAGGCTTTGGCAGGATTTAAAAGGAAGGGAGTTCCAGAGCTGAGGAGCTATTTCAGAGGGTGACCTCCCAGATATTTTTGCCAGGCAGACATTGATGGTACGTGAAGGAGGTTTCCCTCAGCTGACATTAGGGACCATGAGGGAGCATAGAGAGGAGACAGCAGTCTCTTAGACAAGTATCTCCTAGGCCATTTAGGGCCTTATAGGTAAAAACTAGCACTTAAATTGCACTCAGAAGGCTGCCAGGAGCCAGTGCAGATGCTCCTGGTGACCCACCCCAGTCAGTAGGCACGCTGCTGCATTCTGTACCAGCAGCCACCTCCAGATAGTTTTTAAGGGAAGTTCCTCATAGAGCACATTACAGTAGACTAGCCTTGAAGTTACAAAGGCATGGATGGTGGTGACGAGTCTGAAAGAAAGGGTCACAGTCTTTTCACCAGATGGAGTTGGGGACAGGCACTCATAGCCACCACCACCACCTGCATATTGCAATGATGAATATACAGATGCAGCAGAGGACACAAGAGCACCCCAAGGCTGCGAACCTAAGTGACAAGGGAAGGCTGAAACCCATCAATGATAGGTGTCCCAGTCCCCCTTGGGTCACACTGTATGCCCACCACCATTACCTGTCTTGTTTGGATTCACTTTTAATTGGTTCACATGCATCTAGTCCACAGGTATAGCCAGGCACTGGGAAAAGACTGAGGCTGCAGAGCCAGGGTCAGAAGAGGAGAGGCAGAGCTGGGTATCATCAACATATTGGTGGCACCTCTCTCCAAATCTCCACACAGTCTCACTCAGCAGCCTCATATACACACTGAACAAGATGAGGGACAATATGGAGCTTAAGGAGATCCCACAGGAAAAGTCTCAAGGGTATGACATGCATGTGTCCATCATCACCTTATGGGATCTCCCAGCTACGAGAAAGAGGAACTAATTTAGAAATGTCCTGTGAATACTCACCAGGTCCCATAAGCACTTTATCAGCACTTCATGGGCTATTGTATCAAAGGTCACTGAAAGTTCAACTAAGATCGGCAGGGCACAATTTCTGGTGTCAATCTCCAGGCAAAGATTATTGACTGACACCACCAGCATAATCTCTGTGCTACACCCAGGGCAAAAGCCAGACTCACAAGGGTCCAGGAAATGGATACCATCCAGACGGTCCAGGAAATTGATACCATGCAGATGTGCCATCCAGATGTGCGCAGGAAGGCTGGAGACTAGGCAATAACCAGCTGGGGAGTCAGCATCAAGTGATAGCTTCTTGAGCACGCATTGGACAATCACAGAGCATCTGGAACCATGCCATCCTGAACGGAGGCAATGACAACCTCTGCAAGCAGTGGCCCCAGCCTCCCCCAGTTGGCTTTACTAAGCCAGGACAGGCATGGGTCCAGTTCACAGATGGTCATCTTCATCTCTTCAAGCATACTTTCTGCATCAGTGGGTGACAGTAATTTAAAATGTTCCATAAAATGAACCAACACCTTAGCAGTGAAAGCATTCTCAAGGCCACATCAAAGGAGAGGGAGGAGTGTTCCTACAGCCACTGGAGGTGAAAAACCTGGGTAGAGGTAAGGTCCTTCCTGATGGGCAATTCAGGAGAGTGTGGTTGGGATAAGGCCAGGGGGAACCACCTATCAGAGGCAATCATGGACAGCTTCCTCCCAGGCCTTGCCTCTGCCCACATATGAATGAGGGCATTTCCTTCTCTCTATTCTCCTGTGGTTCCTGTTGGCATCTCTTTAGATGGTAGATCTAATGAAAACACGGGAGAGTCTGTTCTTTGTGACCACAAGGTTAATAAGACTGGAACGCAGAAGCATCAGGGACTGCAGAGGGAATAATTCCTTTTAAAGCTAGAGATAGGAAGGCAATAGGTGGTAAGTGTGATATTTCGGCAGTGAGGAGTCCAGCTTAATTACCTGCAATTGAAAAGTAGGAAGTTATATATTAAAGCACAACAACTGGAAACTTTGACTGTTCAAGAAGATTTACCATCATTAACTCTCTGGCTTCCAAGCATGCTTGCTAGTTTTCACTGGTACTGGCCAAATATCAACATGGATAATTACACTTGGGTTATCTACAGCTCCTCCAGTCTTTTCAATTAGACCAGGGCTTCTCCACACTGTTAGCTCTGAAGCATAGTTCAGCCATATACTAGCATTTATCAAACGGTATTTTGTTGCACCCCAGAACTGGCTGCACGTTGGAAGTTAGTACAGCAACTGCAGCCTGTACTTGGGTTGGCTAAATAGGAGAATATAAGTGTATGGTTATTCAGATAATGTACTGGCACTTGGATAGGGATATCATGCACATCTGTTAAGTGGTTGAAGATTATTTGGCAGAATTTGCATGACTTGAGTATTGCTGATATTCATGATGTCTGGCAAATGTAATATCTGAGTCACCCATTTCATGTGTGTGTATATATATTAAAGACAGACATATGCTTTGTAGAAAGCACTGGGACTGCTGGGTAACAGATGAATGAATGAGTGTGTCAATGAATGAACAAACAGCTACCAGTCTTTAGCTCAAGATCCTTTCATGCTTTCTCTGTAGAAACAGACCCATATCAGACTCCCAGTCCAACTACCTCTGAACCCTGAAGGTGCTAAAATCTACCTGAAGCCTTACTCTTCTGCTGTTGTCTAAAGAATAGGGGTGGATCCAGGATTTTATAAAGGGAATGAGGAGACAGCAGCTGATGCTGCAGGGCTTGCTGTACCCCCTGCTCCTAGCCTCCCTATTTCCCCTGTGAACAGATGTGTCATGGAAGCAGTAGCCTGGGTTTTTAAGTCTGTCAATCAGGTAACAATTTACCCTCCCCAATTCTTCTGCTCTGTGCACAGCAGCATATCCCCACTCCTTCCCTCTCATTCCCTCTCTCCCCTGCCTGCCACTACCATTTCCCCCCACTGACCAGGGGGCTGGAGGTAGGTTTCAGAGATGTTTGTGCCTCACTCCAGTGGGCTGCACATGGAGCCAGGTTTGACCTGAGACAGCAGCAGTGGTAGCAGCAGCAGCTGCAGCCAGGTTATCTTCCCCTGTGCCTGCTTTTAGGCATGCAGGAAACACCAAGGGGACCAGGCATGTAATAGGTACCTTACCATCACTGCTGCTGTCTCTGGCTGAGCCCAGGTCCCTGCAGAGCCTAACTGGAGCAGGCAGGAGACTCAGAGCCTTCTCCGCCCTCAGGGGCAGCCACAGACAGCAGCAGGGGTGGTCAGGAGATGGAGGGAAGAAACAGGGGGGAGGTGCTGCTGGGAATGCAGGGGGCTGGGACAGGGGGAATTCTTACCCACTTAGGTGACTTTAAAAAAGTTTCCAGGCTCCTGTTCCTGTGACACTGTTGACTGAAAGAGAGGTGCATCTATGCCATTGTGTCCCCTTTGGAGATGCCACTGGCTAAGAAAACAGGGATACAGACAAACTAACAAGTTTCAGATAATTAAAAGGAGGCAGAGTCATACTGCACATCAGCTGCTTGACAGTAACTGTCAGGTATGCACAAATACCCTGTGGTAACTGGGGCAGCCTACCTTGGAGTAATACAGGGGTATTATTATGGTTAATGTTTCATTTACCATGGGGTAAATGCAGGTAAGTGAGCAGTTGCTGCAGAGCAGCTGACACTTGGGTCTCAGCAGATGATTTACAGCTAGTTACTATAAATGTGCACAGGAAGAAAGTATGTGTGACTATACTTGCCAAAAACTTCCAAATGCCAAAGTATGTTTTAGTGATAGGTACTTTAAACAGCACCTTTTTTCTAGATGCTTCACAGAGACTGGTTTTAGGTCCTTGTCCTTTAAAGCACAGTTTGGTTATAGCATCTTCCAATGATGAGAGCAGCTAATTACCCACTGCATTTGGGCATATAGCTAATTAACAAATAATTCAATTTTTAAAAGGCATCCAAAAGACTTATTTACAAAAAATCAGCCTTGCTGTCTGGCGCAGTCATGTGAAGGGGGCCTTAAATCTTCACATCTTGACAAGGCTTCAGAAAGCCTCACAGGCAATTATTTCAGGGCCTTATGGCTGCTTCACACCAACACAGGACAAATGGAGGGAGAAATGGAGAATCTTGCAGAACGTCCCTCAACCTTCTGGATAGAGCAAGGCAAGAGTATGCAGGAGCCACCAAAACTTGAGGAAATATGTGAGCAAAAGAGAGGCAAAAGCTTTGGGAGGCAGATAGGGCTCTTGTGGCAGTCACAAATCAGCAAGATGTGTTCCCTGTGGAGCTCCTAAATGCTGTACTGGAGAAGCCACAGAAACCTAGGAGCCTTATAAAAATTGAATTAGAAGTACTAATCAAGGGGTGCTAGACTCCACTAATAAGGGAGAAGAGAGAACTATAAGCCTTGAGAAACAACTTAGCTTAGCAGTGGCTCCTTACTTTGGTTCATAAAAACAAAGTCAAAAGGAAATGAACCAACCAACCAACCAACCAACCAACGGGAGATTGGGCTGGTGTGGGCACTAAGGGGCATGGTTGACAGCCCAGAGGTCACAAATTCAAGGCCACAACAGAAGCGCTTACAGCATGGCCCTTTCAGATTCCAATGAAACTGCAAATGACCTTGTCACAAGGATACAAGGAAGGAAGGACTAACTAAGCAACAGAACATTGACAGCATCACATTCAGATTGTTACTCTGGTCCCAATCCTGTAAACACATGCTGAATTTGAAGCACAAGTAGCTCTACTGAGAATCCTTGAGTTTAAAATTATCTACACACATGTTGCCAGTGAAAACTATAGCTAAAAAAGCCCCAAACCCAAACATTTCAAAACATACAAACAGGTAAGGGGAGGTAGAGAAATAATCAATGAAACTCCTAGTTTAAGGATTCTTTGCAAATAGGTGTACACAGATAAAATATCTAAGTGCATATGCCCAAAGTAACCTGTAGAATAGAGCCATCTCGCACAGGTAAGATGGACATGACCATGACTTCAGATTTTGTTTTTTTGTGAATTTCCATATAGCATACAAGTCAAAATGCCATGCATTCCAGAGATCTGATGTTTCTCATCCTTCTCTCCTCCATGCAATTTAATCTGGCAAGTAATGTACTAGTCTGATTTGATGAAATGGGCATTCTGACCCTCTCTTTACACTTAAAGATTGATTGATTGCACATTGCTTAACAATTGTGCTGTAGCAAACAATCAGTCAAAGACAGCAACACAACCTAGGTCACAACATTTAATTTCTCCTAGCAACCTTTCACAGTTGTTACTTCCTTGTTTATGAATAGGAACTTATCTCCTGCTTTGTAAAATACACTATATTTCTATCCTCATTTCCGTAGCCTCCTGTAGGTAAAAATATTTCCTCATTTGACATACTAACACATAATTCCCCAGGCAGTTGCCACGGTTTGTTTACAGGCAAACCCATCCACTTAAGAATATTTTAAAGGAATGCATGCCTCACTAACGATTTCTGAGATTGTTAAAAAAAAAGAGACCCTCCCCCTCCCAAATTCTTTTTTTTTTGTGCCATTCTTGCTGTTAGCTTTCTACATTCTTCTCAACTTTGACAATGAAAATCAATTAAATCAGTTGCACTTTTTGCTTCCAGTCAATTTCTCTATCAGGTGACAAAGCAGTGTTAAGACAGCTGTTTGCACTGGACATTTTAAAAATAACTCCACTGCTATGGGGCCATTGGTTTTGAGAAAATTTGCCTTTACAAAATAATTAAGTGATCAGGCAAATTGGAATTGACAGCATCTCTTTACAAAGCAAAATAAAGCTCACCCTTGCAGGATCCTCATTATGCTACTGTTTGGGTTTCACCCTCTGAGCTTGTGTGCTTAGGAACTTGGTCTGAGCAGACTGAAGTCCTGTCTCTTCCCTCTGGCAGACTTCCTAAACAAAGCCTGTCCCCTATTAGGACACCAGTAGCTTAAGCCCACCCATGTGACAGAGCTCCAGCCTTGTGGGGGCATCTTAGGCACTTAAACAGGCAAAGGTGATGCTGAAAACCAATGCATTCAGGTTTTGTAAGGGTTCCCAAAAAACAACCACTCTACTTCAACAAGCACAAGAAATATACAGGTCTGCAGAACAAGATCACAGCTTACACACATTTTCCTTCCTCAGTTTCTTTAGTATGCTGGAGTATGTTTTGGGCTTTGTCAGAATCCTCCAAGACATTCAGCATACCCCTCCTACACAAGCAGTATCTCCTCCAAAGCACAGTCACTCATGCTGGTACAGCTAATTTCCTCCATCATCTGTTGATCCCAGAGTTAGAACAGAAGGGTCTGGTTTGAAAACATTACAGAACATTTCTGTTCAGCCTTTGGCTTTGTAAAACCTTGTTTTAACAAAAATCAAAGCCACTGGCCAAATGTGAATGGACAGCAACCCTTAAAAATAAAAATGAACTAAAAGGATGCCTAAGCTATATGTACACCAGCATATGACACATTTGACAGTCATAATTCTTCCTGATAACAGAGAGTCACTATCACTATGTACAGTACCTCACCAGAAATGGCACAATTTGGAGAAGAAGGTAACTGGTCATGAAATAGGAGTTCTCTCCCAGGACTCAGAAAAATTGGCCCAAAGCCATAATTTTATTTTTATTTTATTTTTACATTTACTGGCAGCTCATCTGATGAACTACAGACATGGTAGTGGTAAAAAAAATCCTCTCTCTACTGACAAGTCTCTTTAGCAATTGCTTTGGCTTTTTAAATCTTGCAAAACTAGACAATTAAAAAAG